>NC_054536.1:17354988-17677228 GCF_017654505.1 Polyodon spathula
TGAGTCTTTGGAATGAAGCAGGGGCTCTGTTTAAGCCAAACGGATTACCCTATACTGAAATAGACCTAATGGCATGGAAAAAGTAGTTTTTTCTTTGGCTTGTCAGGGGAATTTGCCAATATTCTTTTGTTAAATCAAGGGTGGTCAGGAATTTTTAACAAATTAATGTGATAATCCGGGTTGGTGCACTTTATAGTTCACAGGTCCCACGGCATGAATGAGAAGGTCCCTGCCACTGAGTGAACAACTTACTCGTGGTGGTGGGTACCAACACCATGACTCGATCACCAGGATTAAACGACCGAGTCTGTGCCATTTTATTATAACTATGAGCCTGTCGGCCTTGGGCCTTCTCCAAATGCTCTCTAACTATAGGGGTAACCTTATCTATTCAGGCCTGCATTTGGATCACATACTCTACCATACTCTCCCAAGCCTCCTTAGCTATATCGAGGATTCCCAGGAGTTGTCGGCTATACAGGAGTTCAAAGGGGGATGAACCCTGTGGAAACCTGGGGAACCTCACGCACTGCAAACATTAAATATGGTAAGAGTAAGTCCCAATTCCTCCTATCAGTTCCTATTACCTTTCTAAGCATTGCTTTTAAGGTTTTGTTGAACCTTTCGACTAACCCATCTGTTTGAGGATTAGGCAATTTTGAATGCTTGAATCAAGTCGCCGCATAGTCTTCTTTGTTCAAGACTGAATAGTTTCAATTCTTTTAGCCTGTCTGCATATGACCTGCCTTTTAAACCCAGAATAATTCTGGTCGCTCTTCTTTGCACTCTTTCTAGTTTCCATAAAGACTGTTTGCCTATGGTGTATCGGTTGAATGGACATAAATGTTTCCCATTTCTTTCTTGAAAACTCTGTAACTAAAAACTGCACTAACCTTGCTATTGCACAGATCTGGATCTCCTAGTTTAACTAGCCTAGAGCTCATTTAGCCTAACATTGTTCGATAGTCATCTGCTCATTTTATTTCTGTCATGCTGTTAACGAGACCATAGCAGAATCCATTCACCAGTGTTACACTCACACTTCATTTAATAGTACATTTAACAGTACATTTTTGTTCAATCACACTATCTACAGGAATCTAAAACATTAAACCATGGCTTTCAGTGGTTCATGAAGCTCTTTCAGATTAAATTGGAAAATCAGAGAATGTTAAACCAAATCGTATATAGCCATGGAAAAGTATGCCTGTGTTTCTGTACAACATACAGGCAGTTTCAAAAGCAATGGGACAAAACAACCATAATGTGTTCGGAGTTTGCCTAAAGTGATTACTATATGCTATTAACACAAGAGTTTATTTGTATTTTTATGTGACTTACAGTAGGTATTATTGACAGGCTGTTGTAGAATCACAGTAATCCACTCAACACTATACCTCAGGTGAGAATAAGAAGTGACACAAGGTTGGGGGAGTTGGTACAAGGCTGTCCCCTGAGGTAATGCAGGTAAAAGAAAATATACCCGCCTGTAATTGCTTGTACAGAGATCAAGATTCATGACTGAATGCATTGGGCTGCCCAGTCTCGCTGTGTCGATCTGTGCCAGAGCCTGTGTCCATTATTTTTACTGCAAGGGACTGATAGTGCTATTTCTGGATGCTGCTCCCATGAAGATACACATTACAGTCATCCTGGAGTCCATGCTAGCTATGTAAAGTGTGGTAGTGTTCAATTAAACTGTTCATAATCCAAGCTGGTTAATGATTCAGATGTTAATTGACAGTTTCACGCAAGAAGAAATGCCAGTTATGGTAATTAATTATACAATGAAAACTGGAACTTTTTCTGTGTGAGTGTGAAATATTTTTTTAATTACGAATAGCTGTTAAACAACAGAGTATAATATTTATTAAAACTTATCATTTAAGATTTAAGTACATGACATGAGTGTAATAAAAAAAAAAAAAAAAAAAAAAAAAAAACACAGGTCTGCTCCACCTGGCTGCACATATGTACCTGCACTCATATCAATGGGAAATCAGCATCTAATATATTAAAAGACTGTTAATCTGTTAGTTTTGTTGCATTTATCTGTTAAAAAATATTATCAAAATTTTGTTAGATCATGTTGTCTGTTTTAAGGTTTTGTGCAGACTTACATGTACATATGTCACAAACTTTGAACGAGAATTCCAAATTTAGATATAATGCAGACGTTATCATTTATTGCCTTGAAGTTATCTTAAATGCAGAACACTTGATTTTCAAACGGACACTCAAGGATCCTCTTGAAAAAGCAGTTTCTTTGAGTGTGAATCTCTCTCTGAAAATCAAACCAGTTTCACCTGCAGTGAATTAAACACGGTCAATTTCTTAATTGAGATGTATGTAAATCAAAAGTATAACAAAAGTAGGCTTCATCTTATTAAGATGTGCTGTGAGCTCAGAAAGTAACTTTTATGAACTTGTGCAGAGAGTGAGACTATGGAGCTCTCTCCTGAAAACCAGAGGGGGGCTTGAACAGAGGTGTTAGAAATGGACATTCTAAGAACTTGCATTTTATTGTCAATGAAAGAAAGGCATGACAAGTCAGCATTGAGTTAGTGAGAACCTGCTTGGTGGATTGAGGGTTGGACAATTGACCAACAACCCTGAATAATTCGCCAGGTCGATTCCTAGAAGTTTCAATCCTAGTCGCTAGATAGGATTTCTTAGCCTCATAGATTGCTTGGTGATATTGTTTCCTGATCAATTTGCGAGTGATTTCGTCAGCTAGTAGATTTACTTTATGCCAGTGGCACTCAGTCAAGCGTACTTGTCTTCTAAAAATAATTTGTGTGAACCAGGGTTTAGGGGCAGACGTTTGGGACAAATCCACTTGAATCAAGAACATTGGTAAGAGAAGAGTTATACAAATTTACTAACTTGGCAAGCAGCACTGTGAAAGCAACAGCCCATATAATGCAGGCGGTTATTTTTATTATTGTTTTTCGATGTGCCTGGCCTGTCATGTTGTATATCTCTTGCAGTTCTGCATAAAACCACTTACCATGAACTCCGTTATATGCCCTTTTTATAGTATTAAAGGACCTCTGTTCCTAATCCGGACAGCCTTGGGAGCTTAAGTGGAAAATGTCTGACCCAGAGCTTTAGAATCCTATGTATTTGCTGGTTTTCAGTCATGGTGATCTGCAATACCTGTGTTGGTCAGTTTCATGTTATACCTCTCAGTTAATTTTTAATAAATGAGTCGTAACATAAATTATTTGAAACATTCAATACTAATGGCATGCCACCCCTCCGACGACATTTAAAAACAATTTGAGCAAGAGCAGTAAAGCACATTATTAGCCAACCAGGCATGAGGCATTTTGCTTTATTACAGCAGCTTAGATTTACTCATGTACCAGTTCTCTGCGTATGGAAACCATTTTCGTAAAACTTCACTAGTAATCTTCAAAAACAGCATGATTACTTTACGCACAGCTAATCTGCATATCAACCCCCACCTTTCCCCTTCATTTGCATAACACTGGGTGAAAAGCCCTGTTTACTCGAGTAAAATAAACTGAGCGAACGGAAACCCAAAAAAGCATTTTACACAAGACATTTTTCTCGAGCAAATGTTTCAAGCTAAAAAAAAAAAACGTGCATGGAAACTCCATCATTGTTGACCGCACTTAATTTATGAAAAACAGGTTAGTGAAGGATCGCTCAGCACTAGCAACTTTGGAATTGTAAGCAGTGCTTGCAGTTCAGTTTGGGTGTTAGGAAATCTTCTGCTCGGGTCTTTCTGAACCAGGTACTGTACCACTTAAAATGGAGAGTTCACATCATCTGGTAAGAGACGAGCAAGCAAGGTGATTTTTCTGGCAATGCAGGTGCTGTGTAATCTATTAGGATTGGAAAAACAAAACATACATGTAAAAGAACCCAAAACCAGGGAAGCAAAACAAACTGCCCACTCTTAACCCATTTACAATATACTCTTTTTTTATGACAATGCTGTCTTTTTTGCTTGTCATGCTTTGCACAACCCTTCTTGTTCTTTGGTAGCAGATTCGACATATTGAAATGTTCGATTGGCTCCGATTTGCGGATTTGTGTTCTAATTGACAGTCCGACAACTACCTCGCTACTGTTTATTTTTGGAATTCCAGTAGATTAGATGCTCCCCCCCCCCCCAAAAGACTGGGCCCGGGTGCATCCCTTGCCCAACCCCCTGACACCGACCAGTTAGGAATCACATATCATTATATGCACAGCTAGGGTGGAAGGTTTTGCATCACCCTACAGAATTAACTAAATTTGCTTCATAAAGTCAAATGAAACATGCTGAATAATGTTGTAATGTTACATTAACATATTCAATTACCTACTTCTTTGTAGTTTTCCCATATAGTTCATAAAAAACTGACAAATTGAAAAATGTGACATTTTGAATTCTAACATTAAATACTGTACTATTATTATTCCAGTAGACTTTTGCAATACCATTTAGTAGTTTTGTTGTAGACATGATGTTTGATAAAATATCTCAATTATGTACGTATAGTTTTTTTATTATTATTATTATTATTATTATTATTATTATATCTCAATCCTAAAATTCTTGGTGATGCAAAACTTTTAGCCATAGTATAGTCAGAAGTAAATGGACACCCAGTGTTTATTCTGCCTGAAATAGAGTATCTTCAAACAAAATCATCCCTGGTGATTGACTTAGTTACGGTAGCACTGAGATTCCCTGACTCTCTTTCCACTGGGTGAGTGAACGTGCTCTGTAGCAGGTGTGGCTCAGACTGAAACACAACTCTCTTTTACAAGGTGTTACATATAGAGATACAGTACTATCTGTTCAGCTCCTAAAGGTATTATAATCAAGGCTTAAAAAAATACTCTTGAAATTCTCTTGACAGTGTGTTCACGATCCTGAGAAATACAAAATAGTGTTATTTTTAAGTATACTTGAGTATTGCTCATGATTATGCATGCTATACAGGTAGATTTGATGTGATGGACTTAGCAGATGTGTTCAATTCCCAATATGGGTTGAATTTCCCAAAAGTATATCATTGTGTTCTCGAGTGCTATGCATCAAAGGAGAAAGCAGATAAAGACACTTCATTAAGGCTTTACACATTATAACCATTTATCTAGAATGTAATAGGAACAATAATAATAGCATAATTGGTTGGAGAGTTTGGTTTGAAAGGCCTATTTGTATTAATTGTTCACCTATGATGACACTAATATATTGGTCTATAAAACCACCTTGAGATGTAATAATTATGCTTGAGAGATAGAAGGATAACTTTTGCCATGTGGTGCCTCCTTTCCATTTGAGAGAATGGGAAATTACCTTTCTTTACAGTCAAATCCACAAAAATGAAGGATTAAAAGAAATATTGCTTACAACATTGCGCAGAGCTGAGCGCCTATGGAAATGCTACAAAAAGAAAGAGTGTGAGAGAACTAACTTTTATGAAGATCCATTCAAATTTGTAAAGAAGATATTCACCAGTGAGAAAAATTGCACACTAAAATCATCTAAGTTTAAGCTGGAGAGATATTTCGAGGAAACACATACAGATTCAAAAAGGCAGGAGTCTATGTCAATTCCTTCAGACATCCCACCTATCAATTCACCTGAATACCAAATGGAGGACTGTGCACCTAAGTAGAGCAAGCTGTGAAAAAAGCAAGGGCATCATCATCTCCAGGGCCTAATGGAGTTCCATACAAAGTGTACAAGAGTGCTTCTGGAGTTCTACGAATCCTGTGGAAATTAATGAAAGTGGCATGGGAAAAATCGGTTGTATTAAGAGCATGGCGCCGAGCAGGTGGAGTCTTTATACCAAAAGAAAAGGATTCTACAAGCATCAGTCAGTTTCGTCCTATTTCCCTATTAAACGTAGAAGGCAAGATTTTCTTCAGCATTATTGCGCAGATATTGTCAACCTACCTATTAAATAACTGCATCATTGACACTTCAGTACAAAAAGCAGGCATTCCAGGTTTCCCAGGATGCTTAGAACACATCAGCATAATCTGACAACAAATTCAAACAACAAAAAAGGAGAGGAAGGAGCTCCATGTGACATTCCTGAATTTGGCTAATGCATATAGTTCAGTGCCACATGAACTTCTTTGGGCAGCATTTGATTGTTTCAGCTTACCGATGACAATACAAATTTAGTGAAAACCTACTTTGGAGATTTGCAATTTAGTTTTTCAACTTTCAGCACTACATGGCAATGCCTAGAAGTTGGAATAATGGCAGGATGTACCATTTCTCCACTGGCTTTTACTATGGCAATGGAAGTAATTATTAGGGCATCAAAATGGGTAGTGGGAGGAGAGCGCTTGGCTTCTGGAATGCGACTACCACCAATTCGAGCATACATGGATGACATGATAACCATGACTACAACAGTAGCCTGCACTAATTGGTTATTGGGCAAATTAACCAATAACATTGAATGGGCACGAATGCAATTCAAGCCCACTAAATCAAGGAGCATCTCTATAATTAAAGGCAAAGTAGTAGTGTGGCAGAGCAAAGCTCTGCCCTTTAAATTGGCAGGGATGGGGTTAACTTCCCCTACCTGCCTGGGTTTATTATGTTCAGGTGGCTGGGGTTGATTAGTTGATTAGGTTGATTAACGATCAATCAGCGCCCAGCCACCTGATATAAAAGGAGGCCTCTGCTTCTCATTTGGAGAGATGGAGCTGAGGAAGCAAGTTGGGGTTTTTTTTTTGGTTGTTTGGAAAGTTTGAATCCAGTGAAGGCATTGCCCAGCCTGGAAATTGTTATTTTTGTAAGTTTTGCTTTTTGTCTTTCTTTGTGTTTAAATTGCTTTGTTTTTGCCCTTGTGCACGTTTATTTTGTGTTTATTTATAATAAAAGTGTATTTGTTTGAACTGAAGTCTGTCTCTGGGCCTCTATCCACTCTCCAGCCTGCCACAAGTAGATAAAAGGTTTTACATTAATGGTGAGGCAATACCAACAGTGTCCGAGAAGCCAGTGAAAAGTCTAGGGAGATGGTACGATGGGGATCTAAAGCACACAGTTCGTGTGGGAGAAGTTAGACAACAAGCAGTGGAGGGGTTGAAGAGCATAGGCAGCAACGCTTTACCAGGCAAACTGAAGTTTGGTCTACTGCCAAGACTGCTGTGGCCACTGACTGTGTACGAGGTTTCCTTGACAACAGTTGAGAAGCTGGAAGCTTTAATCAGTTCATACATCAGGAAATGATTGGGAGCTCCACGCTGCCTCAGCAAAGTGGGACTTTATGGTAAAGGGATACTGCAGCTACCAGTGTCTGCTGTAACCAGGGAGCTTAAATGAGCCAAAGTCCAACTGGAAATGACATTAGTAGATTCACATGACAAATGCGTAAGGGAGGCAGCACCTGTGTTGAAAACTGGAAGAAAATGGACGGCAAAGAAAGCTGTGGAAGATGCTAAGGCTGCTAATCAGAGATATTATGGGGCAAGTTCAGCATGGAAAAGGAGCTTTTGGACTCAGTTCAGCTCCTCCTACATGGCACAAGGCAACCCCAGCTCAGAGGAGGAAGCTGGTAGTCAATAAGGTGCAAAAGCAGGAGGAAAGGATCAGGTGTGTAAAAGCCATTTCCCAGGCCGAGCAGGGAGAATTAATGAAATGGGAGAGTGTGGAACAATGCAAGATCGCTGGCAAGACCTGTGGACAATGGAACAGAGCAGGATCAGTTTCCTCATCAGATCAGCTTATGTTGTTCTCCCATCACCACAGAACCTAAACCTCTGGGTGGGTGAGGATCCCTCATGTTCTTTGTGTTCATCACCTGCAACATTAAGGCACATTTTGACAGGATGTAAGGTAGGTCTTAGCCAAGGATGGTTTACTTGGCGCCATGGCCAGTTTGGCCTTAGCATTGGAAGACAAGCTTAACCTGACCAAAAAGTTGCCAACAGTTCCATCAAAGCATTACTCACAAAAGACAATATTCCTCCGTCCAGGAGAGCAACCACCAAGAAAAGGCGTTAAAACCAAGCCTCGCCCAGGACAACTGGAAGCTGCTAGAGACTGGAAGATGCTGGCAGATGTTGGTCAACGACTTATTTTTCCACCTGAGATTACCACCACTAACCTTCGACCAGACCTTGTCTTGTATTCTGGAAACTGAAACTTCAGTATGTTCAACTAGCTGCTGAAGTGGAACAGCGAGGATGGAGAGTCCGACTTTACCCAGTGGAGGTGGGTTGTCGAAGATTTGTGGCACACTCAACAACATGGTTCCTCAGAGACGTCAGGTTCAGTGGCCAAGAGTTGCGTCGCAGTGAAGAACTTATCTGAAGCAGCAGAAAGGAGCAGCAACTGGCTGTGGTTGAGACAGAAAGATTCTGGATGGGGATCTCGAGCACAATAGAAAGAAAGCAAGGCTGATGTACAGGTAAGTAAACTGGGCTGAGCTGAGTGGGGGATGGAGGGGGGTGATGCTGGGACTCCAGAGCCCTCTTGAGGTGTCTTGGGCTAGTCAACAAAACACAGAGGAAGGAATGTGCCCAATTGAAGACCCCAGAGATGTACCCTACTTAGCTCAATCCAGACGGTTGTCATGCTGATGCGCTGGGGAGACCACACTGGGTTGATCCCTGGAGCCAGCATCGCAGCCGTTGTGTGTGCTGATGCACTGGGGAGGCAAAATGAGCTTATCCCTGGAGCCAGCATTATACTTCAGCAATCAACCACAGACAGAAGGATATCTACATCATCAGATGGAAAACAATGCAAATGGATGGAGATGCAGATAGATCACATTAGTTTACTGCAAAGCTACGTCTTAGTTGGTGCTTATCTTCTCGAAAGTCGAGTTCAAACCAGCATGAAGTTCAACTCTCATGTAATGGAAATCATAATTAAAAACTCTGCTTGTTACAACATATCTAACTGAGATTCAACACAGGGGTAGGTCATTTATAAAAAAAGAAAACTATTGCAGTCAATTATAAAGTTCAACGATCAGGTCAGCATGTGTCTGATGACGACTAGATAAAATGTAGACTTAAGTACTATTCACACAGGACTAAAAAACAGGGTGTCCTCAGAGCTGGTCAAAAACAGACGAGGTCCTTTAATCTCCCAGACATGGACTAGAAAAGTCTGTAAACATTTTGAATTAAAAACTTAAAATTGTCATGAGAAGAGACATGTTTGCAAGTGATCTGTGAAGAGTTAGACAAAAAAGACACACACAGTGAGGTTGAAATTTTATAGGTCTTGATGCCCTGTAAAACAAGCAGAGGACCGCTGAAACAATTCTGTGGTAAAACGAAATGGACGATTCGCATGGAACCGAATTTTACTGATGAAAGCAAAAATTCCAGAGCCAACTGACAATCTGGTGACTTTTAGTCCTGTGCAAAAGGGCTTTAGGGGATGTTCAATGTATCATCTTTACTCCTCAGATATCTACTGTGGATTACATTTTTTATTTAAAGCCTATCTAGAATAGCATTTTTTGTGAAAGAAGTTGTAAAAAGTTGCACCAAAAGGGAACAAACCAATTTTCCCTCCACCACTGTCCAAGTTTAGAAGGTTGTTTCTACTGTTGACAACTGTCTCATTCATCATAGGCTTTGATGCTTTGCTACCAGCTCAGAGCAGTTTGCAAACTGAAACTGACAAAAACAAAAAGTGCAAACTTAATTCATGCAGAAGTCAGGCTCATATGGGATGACACAGTATTTTGCTTGTGATAAGCCACTACCATGTATTTGAGTGTGCAGCACATTTTGGAGAGATTTTGATCCAGCAAAAACTACACAGAGCGGTCATTTTCCAACCCAGATGGCAGTAAAATGAATTAATACTTTTCGTTTTTTGGGATTACAGTACTGTGGAATCCATCTTAACAGAAAGGTGAACCCCTGATTACACAACTGACAGAGTTCAATCATATTATGTTGTTTCTTTATTAACACCAAAAGCACTCAACTTTATTTAATATTACTTATACTGACATGAAGAATTCAGGCAAACTTTCTTAATGCTTTGTTTTGTTTGTTTTTTTTGGGGGGGAGGGGGTGTTATCTCCTGGGACATCACAGTCAGATGCAAGATATGAACGGCTATAAACTGCAACAACTGTAAGATAATAGGACCCCGTTCACACTACTGTGCTAGCCCAGGGCTGACTCAGGGCCATCGCATATTTAGGTCTGTAATCCAGTTCACATTTGAGGGTTAAGGTGCCTTTGCATGTTCACGTGTGACTGAAAATATATATATAAATGACTGACATTTACAAGACAAGCTCGCAACTAGCCATTTCTTCTCATTTATATGTATTTGTTTAATCTGCATGAATACCGTCATTGTTTACAAACACGACTGTTTTGATCGAACTATTCTATTGTTTACTCGTTATTATTGTAGCGTGCATGGCAGTAGGGGTCAGGTTTGGTAGGTGATGCAATCTCCTGCAAGGGAAATGGTTCTTTTGTTTTGTACAGCTGGTGGTATCAGCGCTATGCTTCAGAGCGGGATGTCCCGGGTTCGCGTCCCACCTCCTCCTGTGAGAAACTCCAGCCTGTGGGAACCACGGTTCATTACATTACTATCATTGTCATTATTATTCTGACTCTAGTCCCTAACCATTACCCCTTCTCTTGGAAGATTACCGAACATATGGCTATAACAAAACCTCAACTCATTAATCTAAAACCTTCATTAAGGGAAGCATCCTAAATACAGCAATTCACCGTCATATATCAAATACACTTTGCTCAACAGCATGCTCGGCACATAATAAACCACCATCACCAGTAGAATAACATTAACAATAATAATCACAACAGACCTTGAAATACATTGAAAATATACTTTCAAAATTCTAAGCAACCCAGGTGAAAAAGTACTATGGTAATTACTGTTATATAATTATGGCAGTACTGTAATAAATAGTACGGGATTTTTGCAGAGTAAACCACTGTATAGCATGCTATTATCATTGTATCATATACAATGGTAATTACTATAATTTATCACAGTAATCACTACAGTACTTTCCATAGGAATGTACCATTGTACAGTTCTACATGGGAGTGCAGTAATATAGTATTTACCATTGTAAAGACAGTACTCTTGTATTAACCATACACTATAATGTGTAGTACCATAATACTGCACAAACATGACATACAACTGTTTGATCTTTCAATTTAGCACAGTTTATTTTAATTAATGGCAACACAGTGTGTGTAAACATATTGATTCAATCACAGGAAAATGTGATTAGAAGGCATTCGCATTACAAGGACAAGGATAAAACATATCATCCTACTAAATACACTCAGTGATGTAGTAAAACATTTTAACACTGAATTTAGCACTTCAGCTAGTCCTACCGTGACATTTTATTAAAAACATAACTGGGCCACAACGCATAAATTAAGTGCTAAAGTATGAGGTATTAAAGGAATATGTTCCTAGTTACCAGCACCAGTGAATACAAATAGAAAACCATTTACATTGAAACCAACTGTAAATACCTCTGTTAAACTAAAACGTGAAAAGGAACTAAAATAATATCGAAATGTGATACAGAAAAACAACACATTACAAGCAGAAAATTATTAGGTATTTTTGTATTGAGGAATAATTACACTATTTTCATTTTTCTGTAGCTGCTTAATTTAATTGCCAAACTTCTTCCTAATGGCTTAATAGCGGTGTCATGCGTTCCAGGGAATTCTCTTTTCACAGTTGCTGCCATAAGGGAAAATTAGAACAGCATTGAATATTACATAAAAACAAGTGATAAATATGAAACATTTAGCTTGCATTTCCCATAGTATACATTTTGAAGAACCAACATGTCAATTCAATAAGCTTATAAAATTAACATTTAGCCCATCTATACTGTAAAGCAAGACAGGGAAATACAAATTTAAAATTAACCATTTTAATAAAGCATAGCAGTAAGGCTAAAAATAAATACATTATACATAATCCATGTTAAAACAATCTATTTCAATGATATGATCGATCAAACATATTGATGCCAATCTATTTAGCCATTATCTTTCATTCTTATATGGGACTCTAGGTACGTTACTTTGATGTATTGCTGAAGGTAACAGCAGAATTGACAAATGTGTACATTCAGCCTCAAGTGTTTATAAGCAGTGGTTGACAGATAAAAAAAAAAAAAAAAAAAAAAAAAAAAACCTCACCAATAAGAAGCTCAATTCAGGTCAAAAGTTGCTGTATTCTTGAGTCCTATAAAGGAGCCATGCACATCAGCTATCAACAATATACAGATTTTGAGCTAGACATAACAAATATTTAACCAGATATAACAGTAATGCACCTAACAAAAAAACTATGACAAAATCAGTACTATGTTACCATCGAAAAAACCTGTACCCATCCATGCCTGGTGTCCCATATATGGGACGCAAAAGAAAATATAATTTAAAAAAAAATAAGTAAAGCTAACTTAAAAAAAAACAAAACAAAAAAAAACTGGAAATGTTCATAAGTCATCTCTGCACACAAGTACAGCAAAGGAAAATTAAATCTGAAAATATAGACATGAAAAGGATATACTGATATTATAAAAATTATACCATCTTATGTGGGGGTGTCATGAGGCATGTTTTTGTGGGTAAACACCTGGACAAAATATTAATTTAAAACATTTTGTGCAGGTATACAATTATGGATTTATAATATTTTACATGTACTTTTTTAGCGTGCCATCATATGTGTGACAAATGTCAATAAAAGCTGGTAAACTTATTTAATTGTTTCTTGATTATCAAGTTTTGTACAAATAAAAGTGTTACTTATAAGGTTACAGTTTTCCTGCTAAAAAGTTGCTGATTGCTATAATCTGAGACTCTATAACAATATTCTATATATATTATATATATTATAAATATATATATATATATATATATATATATATATATATATATATAACCATTATAGTTTAAAAACTGATGCAACAACAGTTATTAATCTTCAGTACAATAAAAAAAGACAATAATCTAGGAAACATTTGACTATGGTGATGTATGCATTACTATGGTAAATAACATTGTACTGCAATATTTACCACATTTCAAAAAGAAGCACATTGTACCATAGATTACCATAGTAAACTACACTGAACAAAAATATAAACGCAACATGCAACAATTTCAAAGATTTTACTGAGTTACATTTCATATAAGGAAATTAGACAATCAAAATAAATTCATTAGGCCCTAATCTATGGATTTCACATGATTGGGAATACAGATATGCATCTGTTGGTCACAGATACCTTAAAAAAAAAAAAAAAAGTTAGTAGCGTGGATCAGAAAACCAGTCAGTATCTGGTGTGACTACAATTTGCCTCATGCAGCGCGACACATCTCCTTCGCATAGAGTTGATCAGGCCGATGATTGTGGCCTGTGGAATGTTGTCCCACTCCTCATCAATGGCTGTGCAAAGTTGCTGGATATTGACGGGAACTGGAACACGCTGTCGTACACATTGATCCAGAGAATCCCAAACATGCTCAATGGGTGACATGTCTGGTGAGTATGCAGGCCGTGGAAGAACTGGGACATTTTCAGCTTCCAGGAATTGTATACAGATCCTTGTGGCATGGGGCCGTGCATTATCATGCTGAAACATGAGGTGATGGCGGCGGATGAATGGCACGACAATGGGCCTCAGGATCTCATCACAGTATCTCTGTGCATTCAAATTGCCATAGATAAAATGCAATTGTGTTAGTTATCCGTAGCTTATGCCTGCCCATACCATAACCTCACCCCCACCATGGGGCACTCTGTTCACAACGTTGACATCAGCAAACCGCTCACCCACACGACACCATACACGGTGTCTGCCATCTGCCTGGTACAGATGAAACTAGAATTCATCCGTGAAGAGCACACTTCTCCAGCGTGCCAGTGGCCATCGAAGGTGAGCATTTGCCCACTGAAGTCGGTTACGACGCCGAACTGCAGTCAGGTCAAGACCCTGGTGAGGACGACGAGCACGCAGATGAGCTTCCCTGAGACGGTTTCTGACAGTTTGTGCAGAAATTCTTTGGTTGTGCAAACCCACAGTTTCATCAGCTGTCTGAGTGGCTGGTCTCAAACGATCCCGCAGGTAAAGAAGCCAGATGTGGAGGTCCTGGGCTGGCATGGTTACACGTGGTCTGCGGTTGCGAGGCCGGTTGGACGTACTGCCAAATTCTCTAAAACGACGTTGGAGGTGGCTTATAGTAGAGAAATGAACATTCAATTCTCTGGCAACAGCTCTGGTCGACATTCCTGCAGTCAGTCAAAACTTGTGTGTATGTGTATATTAAATACCATTGCGTATATAAAATACCATGGTACTGTATATAACCATTATATTTACCACAAAAGCAAACAGTTTCTGTGATAAACTGGGTAAATGATGATAAAATACCATGGTATCTTGAGGTAGTGAAAAATGTACAATACTATCATGATATTTAATGTAATATACCAGAGTTTACCATTGTTTACTATAGTTTATTATAGTATATCATGGTGATTATTGTAATACTTTTTCACCTGGGAAATTACAAGCTTACCAGTGCCACTAATCAATAAAACAAATAAACTTTTGTTTTGTTATGTTTATTTCAAATATTACAAACAATTCCCCAAACTGTCGCAAGACGCTGGCGTTGAGCACAGAAAAAAATCCAAAAGTTTGCTGTTTACGTTTCCATTCATTCAATTTATGTTTAGCGCCCCCATGTGTTCTACAATGGTCTGCCTATGAGTAATCTACAATCTTGCTGCATGAGGTACAACACAGCACGTTACCATTGATGTGAAATTCATCTTTGCCAAACTCGTTAATCTGATCTTTAGAGCTGATTGTTATTGTTTTCAGTGTCTTTGAACAGCTCTGGATACTGACTAAAGTAAACTGACGCCTCATTCAACACTGAACTTGAATACCGGAACAGTTTTATTAGACAGGTATGTTTGCGTAAGTTTAAATTAAAGTTGCCTGTGTTAATGTTTATGTTAATGGTACATGTATTTATTTGTTATTATCAAAACAAACAAAAAATCTCTGACATCATAGAAAATCTGCATTTTTCCTTGTTATTCCACAGCAAACAGATTCCAATGATCCCTGCTACTGAGCGAAATAATCAAATTGGTAATGTGATATGAAAAGAAGGCCCCAAGTCTGTTTTTCGTTCATATATATATGTAAAGGCCAGCCTTGGTCCTGGACCGCAGGCCCTGGGCCACATCGAAACGGTGGCCTAAACCTTAAAAAAGAAAATAGATTAGTTTTGTGTCTCATCTGACTGACAGCGAGTGTCTACACACTACATAACGCAGGTAAGGAATGGGCTATATGGTAACTGCTGTGTGTAGTCACTTCATAGGGGTGTTATATTTTAAAAACAGAAAAAAGTTACACAATGTCAAATCAAAGGGTCTTATAGACATTTTTCTTCCATTTGCAAACATGAGCTGTCATAACAGTGCATTGCATGTTTTGCCAAGTTCTTTTGAGACTGTTTTGATTCTAAAAACTGCTCCTTGTTGTATAACATACTTCTCCCATCTCAGACTTTGATCTCTTGCTTAGTAAAAGTCTCTGATTTTTGTTTTGACATCTGTGTGTTGTGTGTGTCAGCCATGTCAATCCTTCTAAGCTTTCTGTTGGAAATTCACTTTTGGAGGTTGGGGATCAAGTACATCTGAGGTCTTGTTGGAATGACATTGATGGTCTCAAGTCTCAGTGATAAATTGATAATGTCACAAACTAACCATCACAAACTAAGCCACTTTATCAGGACCTGTCTACCCAATTGGATTTGGCAGTCCAATATTAGGTACAGGTTCAATGGGTCCAATTAAAATGGAAGACACTGTATAGCACAATTGTCTGGCACTGTCACAAAGAGAGAAAGGATTGGATGAATATGGAGGCAGAACTTTTCCCTCGCACCCTTTCCTTGGGGGGAAAGCTTATCTACTTGCTGCTGTTGCTATCCTTTACATTTGTAAACCATTATTTTATTTTTTTAAAATTTTATTTTAATATAACTGATAATGTCCCAATGATCTTTAATTTCTTAAAGGGGCATTGTATTAAAAGGTCCAATCCAATAATATTGTTAAAGTAAAACATGTGTTGAAGCGTGTACTATTAATATAAGTTTCTCTCTGAAAGATTTATTTCTTCTTGGTTGTGGAAGGATGGTTGGTAATTCACTGACACACAGGAGACAAAACTTTATTTGTAACTCCGCTCAGGCACACTGATTTATTTTTACCCGTAGAGGGCGCTGTTGTCCGTGGCCTGAATACTGCCAACAGTAAGCAGGACCACAGGGTTACCAATACCGGTATACAGTCCAGTGCACATACAAGTGCTAATAATAATAATAATAATAATAATAATAATAATAATAATAATAATAATAATAATAATAATAAAAACAAGAAGCACAAAGAAAAAGGAAAAACAAAAAACTGTTTACAAAACTACAAAATAAAGGTTCTGTACTCTGCAGCGTTTCCCTGACCGTCGCTACCCGCACGGACCGAGACTCCGACCTACACTCCAGTTCCCTCAGACTATGGTCTGTACTTTTGGGGCATACCCATGGTTTCTCTGCTACCCCTATATTTTTTTGATGTTATTTTATTTTCATTTGATTTTGTTCTCGGTCCGGAAATAGAGCTTCCGCTCGCTTGTTTGTTTGTCGTCCTATAGGCTGACCTGAGGGAACAACAGAGCATTTTATTTTATAGGCCCAGCAATCCCCCAAGGCCCGCCTCCCAACCATTCAGAGAGAGGGAGAGACCACACCCCCTCGTCCCACCTCTCCATGTCATTGCCATGACTGACAGGCGGATCTTATGGATTGCTGTCCTCTTCCTGCAGAACCATGCATGTGTCAAACAGTCAGCACAGACCTCCCCTGTTACACTGGCATTTTGTTAAAAGGATTATTCTAAAACCCTGGCTGTTATTCTCAAATCTCTCAACTGGGACCTGGACTCGCTACTCTGACTTAATGTTCTAATGTCAGGCAGCCAAGCATAAGCAATGGAACATAAATTTAAACTGCTTTTTGTTGAATATTGACTGAAAAACATTGTGCTACAAGCTCAGAATGAGAAAAGGGCCCTGTGTCACACAATATAACACAGTCAGCAACTACGTTAATTACATTGGGCTGTACTATTAAAACAAATAAGGCACATAATTTGTACTGTTTGGTTATTATATTCAAACAGTCATTCTTGTGTGAAATACTATATTTCTATACTACCTGTAAAGTAAGTACTGAGCAGGCTCTCAACCATTCACAAAAGCACGCTCATTTCCAGCTCAACTATGGGGAGCTCTCGTTAAAAAACAAACACTTAAACCCCTCTTTTTCACTGCAGAGTTTTAAACAATGTGGGGATGGGAATATTTCAGGAATTGATTGTAGGGCCTCTGACTCCACTCTGAGTTGTTGTTTTACTGTTTAGCATACCGTTTCTGAAATGCAGCCAGCAGCAGGATTATGTGCGGTCATAGCAGCCCCCCAGCAGCTCCTCTCATAATCAACCTTTATCAGCTTTCATTCAGCGCAGTTCATTCTGCTTGTTTCTGTTAGCTGCTATTGGCCAGCTTTAACCTCAGTAAAATCACTGCATTTTCATTGGCAGCGCTTTCATTACGATCATATTTAATTTTGCCATGTGTCACAAATCTCCGCTCATTTCGCTTTGTGTCATTGGTTGAGCAACGAGAGGAGACTTTAGTAGTGTGATGTGAAAACAGTGGTATGGCGTAATATTATTTTATTTAGTGCAGAGTAATTACCTGAATATTCTAACAAACATTGTTGCACATGAATTTGAAGTAAAAGTGCATATGTCTAAATTCTTTATTTTTCATCTGATCTAATTAGTATTTCTAGGAAAAAATTGCATTAAGGCCACCAGTTGTTGGTGGCCACACTTTGAGTCCTCGAAAAAAAATGGGTTTGAGAACCAATGGTTTGCAGATAAAATTGACCAGTAATTTCACAAACTGTTTCATCCTCATTACATTGCTCAGACTAGCAGAGGTGAATTAAATACATATCTGTTCATTGATCTACCAAATACTGTACTCCATTGTGGCAAAGTGGTTTGCTGTGCACAGGACAAGGACAAACAACAAAGTACTGCTGAAATGATGATTTATTTTGTAATCCAAAGTCTGATGACAAACAGTAAACAATAATGGTAACAGGCAATACACAGCATTTGCGTATTGCGCTGTTTAATCCATGAGTTGGTCCCGAAATAGTCCCAGTATTTAAATACCCACAGTTAACACAAACAGGATCACAAGTCCACAGTAAGTGCTATAGTGCACTGAGACAGAAATACAATGAGTTCCGGATGACAAATCTTCCTCCTGACCTGTGAGGGCTCTAAAGAACGGGAGGAGAAGTATCTGGAAGGACTGGCGTGACAGTTCGTTTCCTGGACCGGGAAGTGGGTCAGCCTGGAAAAAAGTGAGACTCTAAGACCGTAGTGTTGTGAGACATCAAATAATACATCAAAGAAAATAAGTTCATATTCATTTTTAAACAACACAATACTAATGTTTTAAGTTAGGAAGAATTCAGAAATCAATATTTGGTGGAATAACTCCGATTTTCAATCACAGCTTTCATGCGTCTTGGCATGCTCTCCACCAGTCTTTCGCATTGATGTTGGGTGACTTTATGCCACTCCTGGCGCAAAAATTCAAGCAGCTCAGCTTTGTTTGATGGCTTGTGGCCATCCATCTTCCTCTTGATCACATTCCAGAGGTTTTCAGTGGGGTTCAGATCTGGAGATTGGGCTGGCCATGACAGGGTCTTGATCTGGTGGTCCTCCATCCACACCTTAATTGACCTGGCTGTGTGGAATGGAGCATTGTCCTGCTGGAAAACCCAATCCTCAGAGTTGGGGAACATTGTCAGAGCAGAAATAAGCAAGTTTTCTTCCAGGACAACCTTGTACTTGGCTTGATTCACGCGTCCTTCACAAAGACAAATCTGCCCGATTCCAGCCTTGCTGAAGCACCCCCAGATGAGTCCAATTTTCAGCTTTGCCCACCTGGTCATCTAATGGTTAGACGGAGACCTGGAGAGGCCTACAAGCCACAGTGTCTCGCACCCACTGTGAAATGTGGTGGAGGAACGGTGATGATCTGGGGGTGCTTCAGCAAGGCTGGAATCGGGCAGCTTTGGCATGAATCAAGCCAAGTACAAGGTTGTCCTGGAAGAAAACTTGTTTCTTTCTGCTCTGACAATGTTCCCCAACTCTGAGGATTGGTTTTTCCAGCAGGACAATGCTCCATGCCACACAGCCAGGTCAATCAAGGTGTGGATGGAGGACCACCAGATCAAGACCCTGTCATGGCCAGCCCAATCTCCAGACCTGAACCCCATTGAATACCTCTGGAATGTGATCAAGAGGAAGATGGATGGTCACAAGCCATCAAACAAAGCCGAGCTGCTTGAATTTTTGCGCCAGGAGTGGCATAAAGTCACCCAACATCAATGTGAAAGACTGGTGGAGAGCATGCCAAGACACATGAAAGCTGTGCTTGAAAATCAGGGTTATTCCACCAAATATTGATTTCTGAACTCTTCCTAAGTTAAAACATTAGTATTGTGTTGTTTAAAAATGAATATGAACTTATTTTCTTTGCATTATTCGAGGTCTGACAACACTGCATCTTTTTTGTTATTCTGACCAGTTGTCATTTTCTGCAAATAAATGCTCTAAATGACAATATTTTTATTTGGAATTTGGGAGAAATGTTGTCAGTAGTTTATAGAATAAAACAAAAATGTTAATTTTACCCAAACACATACCTATAAATAGTAAAACCAGAGAAACTGATAATTTTGCAGTGGTCTTTTAATTTTTTCCAGAGCTGTATATATATATATATATATATATATATATATATATATATATATATATATATATATATATAGATAGATAGATACAGTGCCTTGCAAAAGTATTCAGACCCCTGACCAATTCTCTCATATTACTGAATTACAAATGGTACTTTGAAATTTCGTTCTGTTTGATATTTTATTTTAAAACACTCAAACTAAATATCAGTTATTGTAAGGTGACATTGGTTTTATGTTGGGAAATATTTTTAAGAAAAATAAAAAAACTGAAATATCTTGCTTGCATAAGTATTCAACCCCCACACATTAATA
Organism: Polyodon spathula; assembly: GCF_017654505.1. Taxonomy (NCBI): domain Eukaryota; kingdom Metazoa; phylum Chordata; class Actinopteri; order Acipenseriformes; family Polyodontidae; genus Polyodon; species Polyodon spathula. The sequence goes on from NC_054536.1 coordinate 17,375,224, forward strand.
TTTGGTAGAGCCACCTTTCGCTGCAATAACAGCTTTAAGTCTTTTGGGGTAAGTATGTACCAGCTTTGCACAGTGTCAGAGTGATTTTGGCCCATTCTTCTTGGCAGATTTTCTCCAGGTTGTTCAGGTTGGTTGGACAACGCTTGTGGACCGCAATTTTCAAATAGTGCCACAGATTCTCAATGGGCTTGAGATCAAGACTTTGACTGGGCCACTGTAGGACATTCACCTTTTTGTTCTTGAGCCACTCCAATGTTGCTTTGGCCTTGTGCTTGGGATCATTGTCCTGCTGAAAGGTGAATTTCCTCCCAAGCTTCAGTTTTTTAGCAGACTGAAGCAGATTCTCTTGCAGTATTTTCCTGTATTTTGCTCCATCCATTCTTCCTTCAATTGTAACAAGATGCCCAGTCCCTGCTGATGAGAAGCATCCCCACAGCATGATGCTGCCACCACCATACTTCACTGTAGGGATGGTGTGTCTTGAGGCATGGCCAGTGTTAGGTTTGCGGCACACATAGTGCTTTGAGTTTTGGCCAAAAAGCTCTATCTTGGTCTCATCTGACTACAAAACCTTTTCCCTCATCGCAGCTGGGTCACTCTCATGCTTTCTGGCAAACTCCAGATGTGTTTTCAGATGGTACTTTTTGAGTAACGGCTTCTTTCTTGCCACCCTCCCATACAGGTCAGTGTTATGCAGAGCTCTTGATATGGTTGACTGGTGCACCATTACTCCACTCCCAGCCATTGAACTCTGTAGCTCCTTCAAAGTGATTGTTGGCCTCTCTGTGGCTTCTCTCACAAGTTTCCTTCTTGTTTGAGCGCTGAGTTTTGAGGGACGGCCTTTTCTTGGCAGTGCCTGGGTGGTGTGGTGCAGCTTCCACTTCCTGATTATTGATCCCACTGTGCTCACTGGGATAGCCAAACACTTGGATATTATTTTGTACCCTTTCCCTAATCTATGCATTTGTATTACTTTATCTCTAACTTCTGTAGAATGCTCTTTGGTCTTCATTTTCCTTCAGATTCACAGCCTTACCAATGATCCTTCAACAGTGGGGTTTTTATCCAGAAAATGTGACAGCAACTTTAATGGTTCACAGGTGGAGGCCAATGGTAAGGTAATTGTGTCCTCGTTAGGGCAATTTCTTTCATTTCTTAAAAATATTTCCCAACATAAAACCAATGTCACCTTACAATAATTGATTCTGAGTTTCAGTGTTTAAAAATAAAATATCAAACAGAACGAAATTTCAATGTACCTGACAGACAGGTGGATTTGGCAACACCGCACAGGTGCCCAGTTTTATTTTGCGGTGCTCTTTTTCTTTTCGCCCGCAGATGGCGCTGTGGGTCCGTGGTCCGCTTACCAACTACGGTAAACAGAACCATGGGAATACCAAGCAATGGTACACAATACCGACACCCTTGCAGGTGCTTCGAAACAATAATTCAAAACAGAAGGCACAAAGAAACAGGGAAAATAAAACAGTAACAAAACTACAAAGAAAAAAAAGGTGCTGCACTTGACAGCTATATCCCAGTCGCCGCTACCTGTGCGACCCGGATCACCGTCCTACACTGTAGGCTAACTAGCCTGCTCTTTTACAATACTCCGGGATCTGCCCAACGGTTCCCTGCTCTCACTGTCTCGCTGTGAGACGCTTTCTTTTTCTTTTTCTCCCGGCTGATTCCCGGTCCTGGATCAGAGCTTCCGCACTCTCAACGTGTCTGAGTGGGCAGACCTGAAGAAACACCGGAGCATTATTTTATAGGGCTAAAAATCTCCCAAGACTCGCCTCTCAGCCATTCAGAGAGGGGGAAAGTCCACACACCCACTTTCCCACCTCCCCGTGTCACTGCCATGACTCACAGATGGTTGTTGGACGACTGCCGCCCTCTTCCTGCAGTACTGTGAACACGCCAGCAGAGTCAGCACAGATCTCCCCCTGCTACAGTACCATTTGTAATTCAGTAATATGAGAGAATTGGTCAGGGGTCTGAATACTTTTGCAAGGCACTGTATATATATATATATATATATAATATATATATATATATATATTATATATATATATATATATATATATTATATATTTATAGTGTTTGTTTTAATTTTCCGTTTCTCATTACTTCTCAATAAAGTAGGAGGGTGTGAAGGGGTGCAATACCACAGTCCTTGTATCACTTCAGTTTGTATCATTACGAGAGTCTGATTGGGTTATTCAGTAATGAGAATCTTCCTTTAACCATACCGGCAGTGCCGTTCTAATAAATCACTCAGACAAAGTCACTTGTATAGTTTTATATCAGAATATGCTGCCCTATTTATTTCTACCATAGAACTTTACATTTTCTATTATTCTGTTTTTTTTTTTTCATTTGTGTTTTAGAGACTTCAAAAGACTTTTTATTTTCTTGCAGGCATGCAATCATATTAAAAGAATGTTCCAAATGCATCCTTTGCCGCTGGCTTTTCTCTTAATGAAAAATGTTGTATCAAAGTATGAATATCTGTGGTAATATCTCATTACAGACTGTCCAGGTGTAGGTTTCTTTCCTTTAATATAATGGTTTCAGTCTTCAGTCTTCCAGCACTCCACTTGTTCGTCTTTGGTATTATAAAGGATTTATATGAATGTCACAGAACCATATCAAACCACTCCAAGCAGTATTTATACCTAGTTAGACTATGAGCATGTATTCCGGCACCTGCAGCAATTACATGAAAACCAGTGCAACACACAGTAGGAGGCTGTGTGGTTCAGTGGTTAAGAAAAGGGGTTGTAACCAAGAGGTCCCTGGTTCAAATCCTAGCTCAGTTAGTGCCTCATTGTGTGACTCTCATTAACCTCTTTATGCTCTGTCTTTCTCACACCCAGAGGTTTTCATGCAGGTAGGATTTAAATGACAGACCTTGGGGTGTTCTAATCAATCTGCACACTGCTGTATATAGCAAGCTCTCATTGAATAATACAATAAACGCTTGGTGAAGATTGACACACAATCAAGGTGCTATGCATGTTCATTCTGTAGAGTGTTACAGACAGACAGGCTTGGGGCCAGTTAAATACTTAAATGAAATGTTAGTAATACTTAACATAAGTCATACTGTTCGTTATAGAACACTGACTTGATTCATGCAACACTTCCCATTTATAAGCATTAAATTGGTAGACTAAAAAAAATATTATATAAACATTTTCAGTTTTGACTAGCTGGTCCAGTACAGCAGGGGGGCTACATTTCCAACAATTTAATGTATTTGATTGTAATAGGTATTTTAAAATAATATTTTGGGGAAAGCGGAGTGTTTATTCAGTGGCTTGGGCTATTTTTAGAATTCTAAAGGCTTTTCATAGCATGTCTCCCAGTTGAGAAGAACACTCTAATTAAGTTGTCCATCCCCAAAAGAGCAAAACGGATGCTGTGCAATGCATTCAAAGGATGCTTTTATAGTGTAAAAAGCCACTTTGAGCTTTTGCTATCCTATAGAGTTGAAGCTAATGTGAAAAACGAATTGTGTGCAAGGTTTACTGTGTTTATACGAATAAAATCCTATTGGGATTTACAATCAAAATAATTCAAGTAACACAATATTGCTGCCATTTACTCCCTGTTATCTAGTTGCTTTTCCCAAGGAGTAGCTTTTTCCTACATTCAAGTGATACATTATTCTTCTGTTCCTGATTTTAATTTGCTATTACTGTATTCCTAGAAAAGGTAGGAAAACAGATCCTGCCAAACAAAGGAAGCAAACAAACAAGCTAGTTGATTACATCCTCGAATGTACGTCATGTATTGGGGGGGGGGGGGGGTACCCTTTTCTTTTAACTAGGACTATTAAATACTATTTAATGCTCTATAAAATATATCGCGTAAACTAAATCAAAGCGCATTATTAGCTGATTTGATAAAAAAAAAACTAATGTTTATTTCACATTATAACTCAAACATGAAGCACTGGCTAAAACAAGCTAGTTTGGAATTAACAATCCTTCAGAACTGTTCGTCATCGTATGGGGGGGGGGGGGGGGGCACGTTTATTTTTGTACCCTTTTCTTTTAACTAGGACTATTAAATACATATTTTTAATGCTAAAAATATGGTAAACTAAATAAAGCTGCATATTAGCTATTTGATACAAAAAAACTAATGTTTATTTCACTTTATAACTCAAACATGTTCAAAATAAAAACATTGCAATCACTTCTGAATTGAAATCTGCATTTTCAAGCTAAAAACAAGTTTGAGTATTGATTTATCTTTTTTGATTGACTTAATCAGATTGCCTTAAAGGAAACTACAACAAAAATATTATTACTTACATTTTAATTCTGAATATTATTATTAGTAGTAGTAATAGTAGTTCTAGTAATAACTGCCTTAAAACCATGTATCGTTCCAACACTAAACAGTTTAAACGTTTCTAAAGAACAGTGAATCAAGATATTGTCAGCAACTTTAAGGATGCTGTCAATAATTCAAAAAAGCTTTAAAGGAAAGTTCTTACCAGCCTTATAATATGTTCCGACAGACCCGAGGGCAATCCTGTAGTATGAAATATGTTCTTTTCAAATCTTAAAGTCTACTTGCAGCCCAGAACCCTGTCAACAGCGCTCCAAAATATGTGTATCTGTGAGAGTGAAGGGGGTAAGCTGTAAGTTTGAATATATGGTGGCTCCTCTTAAAGATTCATAGTCACTTTTTTTCTCTCTGTGGATTCTTTTCTGCTGGTCTGTCTCTATGCAGGGTTGAAAACAGCTAGCAACTCCGTTTAGCGCAGAGATTACTCAGCCATAAAGATTATAACTGAACACCAGCATAGTCATTATTTGATTAGCTGTACCATCAGTATTCTCCTTCCATCATATATCAGAGATCCTATTCATTTTCATTGTGGTTTACACAAAGCAACTCTTATTCTTAGCAGAAGCATATCTACCAGACACAAGAAATTATTTGTTACTTCCATACATTTCATATAACTTGAGAAATCGCCTCATTACTATGCTTGTGCATCTTTGTCCGGAAAAGTATAGAATGACAAAAAAAAAGATTTTCTTTCAATTCAAAGAAATCTAGGTAAAGCCATGATAAAATCAATTCTTTTGGCGTTTTTTTAAGCTATTTTGAAGTGTAAAGTAAATCGTCCCTGTCTCTTCTTTCCAGACACAATAGCCAGATCAGAATGTTGGGATACCTGTTTATTTCATCAGTCACCTGTTTTATTGAGAGTGGCAGCTTACCCTTGTGATCACAAAGAATCTAGGGAGAATTGAATACAAAATATCTGCATAGCACAGAAGACGATACCCCTAGAAATGAGAACACAACCATCTTTCCAGGGCAACCGACCGTGTCTAACAAACCAGACAAGAAATACATGTGTATAAAACAATTTGAACAAAGAACTTTTGAACTGCAATTGAACCTCTCTGTAACTGAGTTTGTTAAATGCAATTCTGAAGCGCAGCATGGGATTATAAAATATGTTGGGCATTTGGCAGTTTAGAGGATATTTTATTGTAACTTCATCCAACACACAGTAGATTGGATTATTGAATAAGAAGATATATTCCAATAAAGTTGGTTCTGAGCTCTACAAATAAAATGGATTCCCACAGCTATTATATTTAGACTTAAAAGTGGCACGTGTAATAAATCATAATATAACATGTTCTTTGTATAACAAAAAGTAATTACTTCCCCTCATAAATCCCCTTTATAGCGTGACTGAAATAGTTATAAATATTAAAATACCAGTCATGTAAGATAAATGTTTAAAACTTAGATTGTAAATTCCAACTTTATGTACCATTATTCCAATTAGACTTACAAATAAGCAGAATGTAATCATTATGATATAAAATATGATGTTTCAATTAGAGGAAGCCTGCAATGCTTTATTAGTCTGCTCTTATTAAACATTATGCAGAATCAATAACAATTTTTGCTTAAAATTTAAGGGTCTGTGCAATATAGAGCAGTATTATAAAGAAACTTAGTAATACATGTACACAAACGTTTCACTGCAAATTAAAAATAAATAAATAAACAATTCTGGAGGACAGACACAAGACAACAACCTCCTGGTCCACAACACCAAAAGATACAAACAAAACTAAACCCAAAACTTGACTTTGACATTATCTTTGCTATGGTTAACTTGCCAGTTGTTTTGGAATCATTATCTACTTCGGGCAATTTAGACCTGGTGCCAAAAACATATTTATTGATTTGCTTTTAACTAAGGATACATGTTAAAATCACAATGCAAGTTAAACTTACATGTGCCCAAACATGATGATTAACTGAAATGGCAACAGCTTTACCTGAATACCTGTGTGTGATGAGTCAAAGGGGTTTCGGTCTGTGATTCAGCCTCCCGACAGTAGGTGGCATCAAACCAACTCGGGACTTCCCTTACCAAGATCTCGTGACCATGGCAAAAGTCATCTTTTGAGGGGCGGCACCTTGGTGAGGGGCGGAAGTACGAGTATGTAACTTCCAGCCACTGGAGTCAAGTGAAGGAGAAGGACACGTGTCGGTTGGGGATTGGTGTTCCACTGACTACAGAGGCGGGACATTACATACTAAAGGGAACGTACTACTGTGTTCGGGGTTGGTCCGAAAGTAAAGTAGGAGGAGTAACGGGTGGAGGGAGAGTCTGGTTTTGTGCAGCGGGATTTTTGAAACACTAACATTTCTTTTGTCTTTTTTTTGTTTATGTATGGTCACCACGAAGACAAATTAAAGACGAGTCATCACAGTTTGTTTTGGATTCCACCCCTGCACTCCTTCCCTCACACCATTTTGTTTTTCGTTTGTTATTTAATCCTTTTGTTGTGTATAGAAAATAAAAATAAATTATTTTATTTCTGTACACATAAATTACTGTCTGGACATTCCATTTAATACACTCTCGCCTCACACGTGGTGTCAGAAGTGGGATGGATCCAGCTACAGTTTTGACAATGTTTAGGGAGCAGGAGGAGAAGCGAGAGGAGAGAGAGACACGGCACCTGGAACAGCTCGCCCAGTTCTTGGGACAGCTGGTAGAAAAACTATCAATATCAACATCAGAGAGAGCGGTTGCCCGGATGTTTGCAGTTCAGCCTAATCTTCAGAAGATGACCTCGGAAGATGATCCCGAGGCTTTCTTGATTACTTTTGAGAGAGTGGCAGAGGCTGCAGAGTGGCCTAGGGAACACTGGGCCATGAAATTGGCACCCTGCCTGACAGGGGAAGCTCAGGCAGCATATCGAGCCCTGACGGCCACGAATGCAGGGGACTATGTTAAAGTTAAAGAAGCCATTCTCTCACGCCTCGGGATCACGGAGGAAACATACCGGCGCCGTTTTCGGGAATACCAGCTGTCCAAGGGGATGCGGCCCCGGGTTGCGGGACAATATCTTTTAGATCAGTGCACCCGGTGGCTGCGGCCAGAAGAACATACACCCCAAGAACTGGTGCAGAAAATAGTTATAGAACAGTTTGCGTCTATACTACCGCCAGGGAATCGAGAGTGGATTAAGAGGAATAGACCTACCACTCTCGAAGATGCCCTCCTCCTGGCGGAGGCCTACGAAGACGCAAACGAAGGTGCCGGGTCAGACCCCACTCCTGCCCCTAAACTAACTCGGACCAACCAACCAATGAAGCCCAGAGGGGGTAACCGGACCTTCAGACCATGGAGGTCGAGGTTAGCCCCATCCTGGGCGAGAGAGAATCCCCCTAACCTGCCGGTCGCGGACTCGCAGGACAGATTAACTCCGTTGATGCCTCCTAACCAAGTGTGCTACCAATGTAATGAGCCTGGACACATTGCCAGGAATTGTCCAGTAATAAAGGTGGACCTGGCGACAAGATCCTGGTCAGCAGTAACAGGTAGGAACACTGGGGAATGTCGGGAGGGCCCTTATCAGTTAAGAGTACAGGTCGGGGGAAAGAGTACTTACGCATTTGCGGACTCTGGGTGTGCACAAACATTGATTCGGCAAGCTCTCTTGGATGGGGTAGCCTGGGAGCCACAGGGTAAAGTGGCTATCTCCTGTATTCATGGAGAAACTCGGGTTTATCCCACCACTAAAGTTAGACTTATTGTAGGTGATTATTCAGCTTGCGTTAAAGTGGCTGTAGCGCAATGTTTACCATACCCTGTTCTCCTGGGAAGAGACTGGCCGTTTTTTGATCGTATTTTAGGTCGGGAAATGGTCTTAGTTTCTACCAGGGGACAATTAAAGCAACAGGAGAAAACAATTGGCGAGATTTTTCCGTTGCAATCCGACCTGTTTAACCCTAAAATCCGCCCAAGAAAAACAAAAAGAGAGCGTCGGGTGGAAAAATATGAGGGAACTCTGAGACGACAAGGGGAGGGGTCTGACACAAAAGTAAACCAATCGCTGAAACGGCAAGGAAAGGGAGTAGGTATTCAGTGTAACCGGGGCTGCGAGGTTACTGAGGTGGAAGGTCATGTAATAAAAGACACTCCTCTCTGTGTACCTAACCATTGGGACCGAGATATTGACTTGGGATATGAACAACAAAATGATCCCACGTTACAGTATGCTTGGAAACGGGTTAGATATATCGAGGGGAAGGATATGCAGGAAGGACAACCGGTGGTATTTCCGCATTTTTCTGTATCTGGGCACTTATTATATAGAATAACCCGGGCTCCCGGGACGGGACAGCTCGTAAAACAGTTATTGGTTCCTAGGCCTTTTCAGTCAGAAGTCATGAGATTGGCGCATGACATTCCATTTTCAGGTCATTTGGGAACTGAAAAGACTCAGGAACGAATTCTGGCCCGGTTTTTTTGGCCTGGGGTTTATGGTCTGGTGCGGAAGTATGTATCGGAGTGTCCTGAATGTCAATTAGCTGCCCCTAAGTCAGTTCGCCCCGCACCTCTGGTTCCACTTCCAATTATTGGGGTACCGTTTGAAAGGATTGGTGTAGAGTTAGTTTAGTAATAATGCTTAGTAGGCCCTCTGGAGGGAACAGAGTCAGGATATCGGTATATTTTAGTAGTAGTGGACTACGCAACGAGATATCCAGAAGCTGTTCCCTTACGCTCTATGAATGCAATAGCTGTAGCGAATGAATTGGTAAAAATATTCTCTAGGGTGGGAATCCCGAAAGAAATTCTCACTGATCAGGGCACTAATTTTATGTCAGACTGTATTCAGCAACTATATAAATTATTGAAAATTCGTTCAATTAGAACCTCAGTTTTTCATCCACAAACGGATGGGCTTGTTGAACGATTTAATCAGACTTTGAAAAATATGTTGCGCCGCTTTGTAGATCAAGAAAAACGCAATTGGGCTAAACTGCTTCCCTACTTGCTCTTTGCAGTTCGCGAGGTACCACAATCCTCAACGGGGTTTTCCCCGTTTGAGCTCTTGTACGGTCGGCAGCCGCGGGGTATCTTGGATCTCATAAGAGAAGGCTGGGAAGAACAGTCAAAGGAGTCTAAAAATGTAGTAAAATACGTGTTGCAGTTACGCGATCGCTTAGAATTAGTCGGTCGATTGGCACATGACAATCTCAAAGCGGCACAGCAGAAGCAGCAACAAAGCTACAATAAAAATGCAAGAATTCGGAACTTTCGACCTGGAGACAAAGTGTTGTTATTGTTGCCCTCATCGGAATCTAAGTTGTTTGCTAAATGGCAGGGTCCCTTTCAGGTTATTCGAGCAATTGGTAAAGTCAATTATGAGATCCGACAGCCTGGGCGTCGGAAAGAAAGTCAAATTTATCATGTTAATCTCCTGAAACCGTGGAAAGAACGGGAAGTCCATTTTATATCTCCTGTACAGGAGGGAGAGGATTTTGGACCCTCAATTGAGTCAGAGTCAGCAATTGAGGTCCCGATGGGGGAACAATTAACTCCTGATCAGCGTGAAGAGGTAAGCAATCTAATTAAAATGTTCAGTGATGTGTTTTCTAACGTGCCTGGAAGAACGCATTTGATCGAACATGCTATTATCACTCCGCCAGGTCTAAGAGTTAGACAGAGACCGTATCGCATTCCAGAGAGTCGGAGAGATTCTGTTCGAAGGGAGGTGGAGTGTATGTTGAAACTTGGGGTAATTGAACCTTCCCGAAGTGAGTGGTGTAGCCCAATAGTACCAATAGACAAGCCAGATGGGTCACTACGATTATGTATCGATTTTAGGAGGGTGAATGCTATCTCCAAGTTTGATGCATATCCCATGCCTCGAGTAGATGAACTCTTAGACAAACTGGGGCAAGCTCGGTTTATTTCAACTCTGGATCTGACGAAAGGATATTGGCAAATTCCATTAACGAAAGCCTCTCGTGAGAAAACGGCATTTTCAACCCCAGAGGGTCTTTTTCAATTTTGTACTATGCCGTTCGGACTTCATGGAGCGCCTGCTACTTTTCAGAGACTAATGGACAGGGTTTTACAACCTCATCGAGAGTATGCAGCTGCGTATATCGATGATGTAGTCATTTATAGTTCTTCCTGGAGAGAACATTTGACTAGATTAGAAGCCGTCTTACAGTCTCTGAGGAGGGCGGGGCTCACAGCGAACATGGCAAAGTGCGCTATTGGAAAAGAAGAAACTAAATATTTAGGTTTCATAATGGGTAAGGGTAGAGTGAAACCGTTGGTTTCAAAAGTCCAGGCTTTGTTGGATTCACCGGTACCTACCACGAAAACCCAGGTGAGATCACTGTTAGGGTTGGCTGGTTATTACCGCCGCTTTATTCCACACTTTTCCACTATAGCCGCCCCTCTCACTGATCTCACTAAAAAGAACGCTCCAAATAAAATTAAGTGGAGTGCAGAGTGTCAGACAGCCTTTGAATCTATTAAAACTAATTTGAGTCAGGCCCCAGCATTAATAAGCCCGGATTTCAGCCGAGAGTTCGTCCTGCAGACAGATGCATCGCAGACTGGTCTGGGGGCGGTTCTGTCCCAGGAGAGAGATGGTATAGAACACCCGATACTATACATCAGTCGGAAGTTACTGCCCAGAGAACAGAGGTATTCGGTAGTGGAGAAAGAATGCCTGGCAGTGAAATGGGCAGTGGAATCTTTAAAATACTATCTTCTGGGACGACCCTTTGTACTCATCACAGATCACGCTTCTTTAAAGTGGTTAGACACGATGAAGGATTCAAACGCTAGGATTACGCGGTGGTACCTGGCGCTCCAACCCTTCGCCTTTCAAATAAGGTATCGTGCGGGTAAGTTACATCAAAATGCTGATTTTTTTTCCCGGGAGGGAGGTAAAAGGGAAGGGTTAGAGGTTTCCGAGTGTTCCTTCGGCTCCACTCTGAGGGGTGGGATATGTGATGAGTCAAAGGGGTTTCGGTCTGTGATTCAGCCTCCCGACAGTAGGTGGCATCAAACCAACTCGGGACTTCCCTTACCAAGATCTCGTGACCATGGCAAAAGTCATCTTTTGAGGGGCGGCACCTTGGTGAGGGGCGGAAGTACGAGTATGTAACTTCCAGCCACTGGAGTCAAGTGAAGGAGAAGGACACGTGTCGGTTGGGGATTGGTGTTCCACTGACTACAGAGGCGGGACATTACATACTAAAGGGAACGTACTACTGTGTTCGGGGTTGGTCCGAAAGTAAAGTAGGAGGAGTAACGGGTGGAGGGAGAGTCTGGTTTTGTGCAGCGGGATTTTTGAAACACTAACATTTCTTTTGTCTTTTTTTTGTTTATGTATGGTCACCACGAAGACAAATTAAAGACGAGTCATCACAGTTTGTTTTGGATTCCACCCCTGCACTCCTTCCCTCACACCATTTTGTTTTTCGTTTGTTATTTAATCCTTTTGTTGTGTATAGAAAATAAAAATAAATTATTTTATTTCTGTACACATAAATTACTGTCTGGACATTCCATTTAATACACTCTCGCCTCACACTGTGGTACACCATTAGTATTTAGCAGATACAGCATCACTGATGGGATTAACAGAATCATGTCCTCCTTAGCACAAAGCCTTTAAAAAAATGTTCTCGCTTTTGCAATTTGTTAACCCCACAGTGTTTTGTGTATTAAAGATTGCACCTCTCAGTTAATTACCCTTTGGCATTTTGTATTCATTTCATTGAACTGACAGACTTTAGTAGATTAATTCAGTATATAAATGTCAGGTTAGCTTTTTTTTTTTTTTTTTAAGACTAAATTGGAGACGGGGAGTGATGTGCAAAAGACTGAAAAGTTTATCAGCTTCATACCGCTACCCCCTGCTTCCTTGTTTTTGAAATGATCACTCTAAAGCCGACATTCTCCGTTGTTGTTATTGCTGTTTCATTAGTCCAGGACAACCTCCACAAGTTGACTGAATGTATTAAATTGTTTGTTACATTAATACATTTAAACTTAGCATGAAAACCCCTCACCACTGGACAAGGACATTGAGACCGTATTTTTGTTTAACAATACTAGTTAATTCAAGAAGTTGTATTTCTTAGGTTAGTGTTTATTTGAAAGAGCTATGTTTCATGTGCTGGGGTTGTGTATCCATTAAATGAAGCAGCACACACGCGTTCCAGTGGGTTTGTGTGTGTGCGCGCTTGGCTTGATTAATAAAAAATATATTTTACTGTAATTGCACTAAATCGGCTTCTTCAGTTCAAAGGTTTGCCAAACTGTTGAAAGACTGGAACTTTTTGAATGCAATCCCTATTGCCTTGACACTACTGCCCAGCGTTAACCTTTGCAGGTAACTGATAAAACAAGGTCCATGACAATTCATCCCCAACAATGTCCCTGCGACAATTCTTCCCTGTTACTATGGAGACATATTTTAAGAATCACAGTACAATATTAATTTGTACATGTGCGCCGTTTTTATTTTAAATACAAAAATAAATAACATTTTTAAACAAAAACACACACCTGCTCTCAGAGCACAGAAAATAAATAATTAAACAAAAATAATCATGAACACTAATAATAACTGTTAAAGGTCTGGCTGGGCAGTAGCCTTCACGGATCCTTTAAAGGTTTTTAGTTTGTTTTTTTTTAGTTTATTTTTTTTTCTCTCTCTCTCGGAGTGCAGAGAGCTGCAGGTATTTATACAGGTGACATTAGCAACAAATTAATCACTTAATTAATTCTATCATGCTATTTATCTTCTGCACGGGTTTTTCCCATCCACGCTGCAAAACAATAACAAAACACATGGCGCTTCGCCGTCATACAATCTCTCTCTCTCTCTCTCTCTCTCTCTCTCTCTCTCTCTCTATATATATATATATATATATATATATATATATATATATATATATATATATATATATACATTATATATATACACACACACACAAATACACTGGGAAAGTTCGAAAGGCAAACAGTGGCTCAGAACAGGTTGTCTTAAAAAAAGAAAAGCAGAGGAAGAGATGGACATCAAGGTATTATGATGTTAAAGCCTGTGCTAATGACAAATTAGCAAAAAAAAATAAATAAAAAAATATGAGGGGCACTGGAAGGGGGCATCCCAGAAACATGCAATTAACCAGTGCTAAAGAACGAGTGTCCGTAATGATTAATCCACATATGATCGGGGGAGTCGGTGGCCATGGTATTTTAGGACTCAATGAAGTGGAGTCTAATGTCCTATATGCCTTTGTTTTAATGGTTTACCTAGAGTGAGGGTTCTTTTTGAATGTAGAATGCAAGAATCAAACTCACGTGTTTTGTTAAAATAAGGGGTTTATTGTTGGTGAAGTTAACCTGAGTGGACTCAATTATGAAATGATTTAGTTTGTTAGTGTTTCCCTCTGAAAACCCCATACCCATACCTTTCACTGTAACTGATGACTATAGGATGATAGACAATGACAAGAGGGTCTTGTCACAGTACACTGTCCAACAGAGTTAAACTTTGCATTTTTTAAAAAATTTATTTTAGCCCAATTATTTTTCATTTTTTGAATTGCACTTTGATAGTTTGTATTTATTATGTAGAACGTGTGAATTTGAAGGTAATATCGCCATAATTAATCTTAATTCTGGGTGGACCTTTCTCAACTTGCTCAGGGAAGGAAGTATAAATGGCCAAGAGACCAGCAATACACTAAACTACCTGTTCTAATATTCTTACAATAGCATCCTGTACAAATAACAAATCGTATCAAAATATATGTTCATATCTACAAATGAATGTTGTATTATGATTCTTAAAACATGTCCAAATAGTAACAGGGACATATTGTCGCAGGAGGAATTGTTGGGGACCTGATGAAACATCAGACAAGAAGAGCTTGTGTGCTCACAAGAGCTGGCCACTCAGGAATTGTGTGGTGGTTTTGTAATGCAGACATTACTGATGGCTAGATTAAGACCCCAAACTCATTTCAACATTGACCTGAAAGAGATTTAAACCCAGGTCCAGAGAAATGAAAAAAAATGACAGGGTGCCGAAAAAAAATGTGTGACACAACCTTATCTTCCACTTACAAGATACATCATTGAAATTAGTTTGCCAAATGTTTGTCAAAAAAAAATGTTTGTATTGAATTAATTAATACAGATCCAAAAGTCAACACCCACGCCTTTGCATCGGATTTGCATATAGTCTGGTTTAATCCCCACCAACGACTATGACATCACAGAGAGCTGGCATTCAAAATCTGCAGCCTTGTCTTATTTGTATCAAATAAGCCGGATCGAATTGTGCAAAGCATTACCGCTGCAAAAAGAGCTGTCAGTCAAGTTAAACTGTACAGCTGTTACTGAAGGACACTTACACTGCAGCTATCACATTCTAAAATAGGTGTTAAGTGTGTGGCACCAGTATGCAGAAGTTACATTTTTGTTGGATGATCAATATAGGAGGCTGTGTGGTCCAGTGGTTAAAGAAGCAGCCTTGTAACCAGGAGGTCCCTGGTTCAAATCCACCAACTTGTGTGACTCTGTGCAAGTCATTTAACTTCCTTGTGCTCCGTCTTTCAGGTGAGACATTGGTGTAAGTGACTCTGCAACTGGATGCATAGTTCACACACCCTAGTCTTATATTTTGTAAAGCACTTTTTGATGGTGGTCCACTATGAAAGGCACTATATATAAAGATTACTATAATACATGTACTGTAAAAACTGGTGTGTATAAATCAATCAATCCCC
This sequence comes from Polyodon spathula, assembly GCF_017654505.1. Lineage (NCBI taxonomy): Eukaryota > Metazoa > Chordata > Actinopteri > Acipenseriformes > Polyodontidae > Polyodon > Polyodon spathula. The sequence continues at coordinate 17,390,347 of NC_054536.1, forward strand.
CCCCCCCCCCCCATTTTTTTTTTGAGACAACAGTTTCAGGAAAAAAAACCTTTATGTCACACCCATGTATAAGTCGCTCCCCCTTTTTAGAACCTCCTAAAATACCTAGAAAATATATAATATATATAAACCCAGCCAATGTAGGGGAAAAGAATAAGTTTAAAACTTCCACAGACAGTTAAGTTAATTATCTGTATGGTAACTTCATAAATAAATCCTTAAAAGAATAGGCCATTCAAAAGTCTAAGTCTATAGTGCAGTGTTCATAGTGCAATCATATATGTTACTGTCAGGATTGATCTATTTTTAAAGAATTAAAATGTATACATGTTTTACTTTGTATCCAACGTGGGTTATCTGTCTGTGGGTCTTTGACAGATGACATGACTTGTTAGTGACTCATACAGTATGTGGGGCAGACCCACTTAAATGTATGTGAAACTTTAAAAAGGAAAACTGAAGTATGAGGGTTAGGATAAAACACAAGGCAGGTCCACATGACTTTATTTAACTGATCAGCTATTACAAATGGTTTTTACCAAACATGAATATAACATTTAAAACATACAATACTATCAAAAAGAACATGGGCATGCCATCAGGCAATTGAGGCAAGGAAATGGTTGTCTGCAGTACAAATACAATTTATTTAACTACTAGTTGTCTTTAAAGTCATTATGTGATTTCCTGCACAGTACTGCAGAATCGAGAATAATGAGATTATAGCGAACAGTCCATACATATTACCTGTTGTGCACTTCTATTCTAAACAGGTGTAAAGCGTGCAGTTTTGAAAGACACACTTGTTATAGTAAACATGTATTTTTATTCAACATGATATCAGCTACTAAATCAGGTAAGACAAGCTCTTGTTTCTGCCTCAGAATTATGTAAAAACAGACACACATTCATGGTGATTAGTAAAGGCCATCTTCAACTTCCACTCCCTGCCAGACTGTTCTTGCAGCAAATCAACCAGTCCTGCAAAACAACCAGTGTCCATGCTTTCAGACTGTGACAGACTTCCTCTTCAATTTGGTGTAGTGTTCAGGCAAAACTAGTTGCTACAGCTCTTGTTAGATAGAGTATATTTAAAAAAAACCCATACCCATACCTTTCACTGTAACTGCTGACTATAGGATGATCGACAATGACAAGAGGGTCTTGTCACAGTACACTGTCCAAAAGAGTTAAACTTTGCATTTTTAAAAAAAATTATTTTAGCCCAATTATTTTTCATTTTTTGAATTGCACTTTGATAGTTTGTATTTATTATGTAGAACGTGTGAATTTGAAGGTAATATCGCCATAATTAATCTTAATTCTTAATTCTTGATTATCTCAGGTTCTCGTCATTTCAACCCCCTCCCCCCCCTCCCCATGTCCTCAAATGAGCTAACATACGCTGCAATGTAATCAATGTTGCATAAACTGTTTTGCTGAAGTCCACTTTCTCTAGATTTGTAATTGAAGTCAAATTAGAGCCCTGGAAGATTATCATCAAAACTGATTTGTCTTGATTACTGAATTCACTATCCGTGTTTAAAATAAATAAATAAATAAAAGAGAGAAAGAACAGCTCTTTCTAATCCATTGGGCAATTACAAAAATCCATCAAAAAATTTATTTTCATGCTCAGTCTCATTTATTCCTTATTTAAATTTTGCTGCCATGTTGCGTTTGATTAGTGTTATCAAAAATGTGTTTTATTAAAACAAGGGAGTAATATATATATAGACACACACACACACACACATACGATTCTGCCGAGTCAACGCCTGGTTTAAGAACATAAGAACATGAGAAAGTTTACAAACGAGAGGCGGCCATTCGGCCCATCTTGCTCTTTTGGTTGTTAGTAGCTTATTGATCCCAGAATCTCATCAAGCAGCTTCTTGAAGGATCCCAGGGTGTCAGCTTCAACAACATTACTGGGGAGTTGATTCCAGACCCTCACGATTCTCTGTGGAAAGAAGTGCCTCCTATTTTCTGTTCTGAATGCCCCTTTGTCTATTCTCCATTTGTGACCCCTGGTTCTTGTTTCTTTTTTCAGGCTGAAAAAGTCCCTTGGGTCGACACTGTCAATACCTTTTAGAATTTTGAATGTTTGAATTAGGTCGCCGCGTAGTCTTCTTTGTTCAAGGCTGAATAGATTCAATTCTTTTAGCCTGTCTGCATATGACATGCCTTTTAAACCCGGAATAATTCTGGTCGCTCTTCTTTGCACTCTTTCTAGAGCAGCAATATCCTTTTTGTAGCGAGGTGACCAGAACTAAACACAATATTCAAGATAACTAATGCATTGTACAGTTTTAACATTACTTCCCTTGATTTAAATTCAACACTTTTCACAATGTATCCGAGCATCTTGTTGACTTTTTTTATAGCTTCCCCACATTGTCTAGATGAAGACATTTCTGAGTCAACAAAAACTCCTAGGTCTTTTTCAGAGTCTTTCTTTAATTTCAGTATCTCCCATATGATATATGCATATATATGCATATATATAATGCACATTTTTATTTCCTGCGTGCAGTACCTTACACTTTTCTCTATTAAATGTAATTTGCCATGTATCTGCCCAGTTCTGAATCTTGTCTAGATCATTTTGAATGACCTTTGCTGCTGCAACAGTGTTTGCCACTCCTCCTGTTTTTGTGTCATCTGCAAATTTAACAAGTTTGCTTACTATACCAGATCTAAATCATTAATGTAGATTAGGAATAGCAGAGGACCTAATACTGATCCCTGTGGTACTCCACTGGTTACTTCACTCCATTCTGAGGTTTCTCCTCTAATCAGTACTTTCTGTTTCCTACATGTTAACCACTCCCTAATCCATGTACATGTGTTTCCTTGAATCCCTACTGCGTGCAGTTTGAGAATTAATCTTTTATGCTAGACTTTGTCAAAAGCTTTCTGGAAATCTAAATAAACCATGTCATGTGCTTTGCAATTATCCATTATCGATGTTGCATCCTCAAAAAAAATCAATCAGGTTAGTTAGACACAATCTCCCTTTCCTAAAACCATGCTGGCTGTCTCCCACGATATTGTTACCATATAGGTAATTTTCCATTTTGGATCTTATTATACTTTCCATAAGTTTGCATATAATAGAAGTCAGGCTTACTGGTCTGTAGTTACCTGGTTCAGTTTTGTTTCCCTTTTTGTGGATCTGTATTACGTTTGCAATTTTCCAGTCTGTCGGTACAACCCCTGTGTTAAAAGACTGTTGCATGATCTTGATTAGCGGTTTGTAAATTACTTCTTTCATTTCTTTGAGTACTATTGGGAGGATCTCATCCGGCCCAGGGGATTTGTTTATTTTAAGAGCTCCTAGTCCCTTTAACACTTCTGCCTTGGTTATGCTAACGTTATTTGAAACTGGTTGACATGTGGGGCATGTTGTCCGTATCCTCCTTTGTAAAAACTTCTGAAAAGTAATCATTTAATATATTTGCTATTTTTTTTCTTCATCTATGATTTTGCCATTTGTATCTCTTAGACATTTAAACTCCTCTTTGAATGTTTTCTTGCTGTTGTAATATTGGAAAAACATTTTGGAATTGGTTTTAGCCCCCTTAGCTGTTAATAGGGTCCTGGATGTTGTTCCTTTCATTCTCCTGATGTTGGTTTTGCTCATTAAAATTGTCTCAGATTTGTTGGATGTTTTGATTTCTGGTGGTTGTGTTTGATGAAGTTTCTTTTTTTCCCTGCTTCTGTCTACCTGAACCCAGCTGTTCTGACCTTTTATCTCCCTGGTGGCTTTCAGTCTGTTAGGGGTGGTACAGACTTCCATGAATTGTGGGTGTGCCACAGCTGTTGCTGTCTCATTTCTTCCAGCTCCATTTCTAGCATACTTACTAGTTTATGCAAATCCTGGATCATGCAGCACTTTACTTGCTCTGCTGGGTTTTCTCTGATTTCCCACATCATGCAGGTGTCACAGATTACTGGCTTGAAGACCATGTTCATTTTTATTTTTATTTTTTTTTGAAGTTCAGTTTCTTCTGCAGTTGTCAACCTGCTTCTAAACTGCTCTGCACTTTTCCAGCCTGTACTTCTCCCACGCTATCACTTCCACTTGCTGTCACTGGGAAGACTGCCTCGTTTATAGCTGCGTTGTTCCGTTGTGCTGTTGGCTCCTCCCCTTCTCTGCATCTCAGAACGGCGCTGAATTTGAATCAGCTGCTCCGAGTTTCAGCTTGTTTGTTATCAGATAAACACATACATCTGTTTGACTTTGAGCTGCAGTGTTTTCCCAATGCTCTGTGTTTTCTGATTAAAGCAATTCAAGATGTAATTTCTCCTTACTGCTTCTAAACTGCTCTGCATATTTCCATGCCTATACTTCTCCCACGCTGTCGCTTCCAGGCTTCCTTGCTTGCATTTGAATAATTGCCCCAACCCAAATTTTCGCTGAGTCATATTTTCACCATTAGTTTCTGGTTTTTAATAACCATGCACAAATAATGCCTGAAGGGAATATTGCAGCTCACGTAAACTGAATTAAACGCCTAGAAGTAATTTCTATGTGCATTGAATAATTCACGGTTATCTTCGGTTCAGGTGATGAAGACTCCGAAGTCTGATTGATTACGCTTTGCTGTTCAACTAAAAGTTTTTTTTTTTTTTTTTGATACATGGGCTTGTAACTCAGTGTAGCACTCCCTTATTAGTTTAGTAGAGGGGGACCATAGCTTAATGTTGTGAGTCCCCGCAAAACAAGAACCCTTCAATGAAAGAATGAATGACGTTTGAACAATTTATTCATAAACTGGTAACAACCGCAAAATAATTCAAGACTGGAGCAGTTTTTAAAAGCTTCTACAAACCAGACTAAATTAAGATAATTAGTATACTGTAAATAAGACTAGTGAAGGCAGCCCATCACCGGAGGGCGACAGAGCCACCATGGATAATTAAAAAAAAAAAAAAAATTTAATTTAATCACATGTGACCAGAATATAAATATTACAGTGCTCAACCAATATTCTAATCCAAACAAAACACCCCTTAACTCCGTCACTGTCCAAGAGATTGTAAGTGTACCGCCTCCAGCAAATCACGAGGATGACTGCATTTAAACATGAAACAGCAAAGATTTAAAATGGTCACTAAACACTGTCACAATTATCTTGTACATCAATACATAGAAACATATAAAAGCTTAAGAATAATAACAGTGGAGGCGCTCTTATTCCTATTTTTAAAAAGTTAGCAGCGTTTCCACAAACTCAATTAAAAACTGCACTAGAAGCCGTTGTACAATTACCTCGGGTGAGCGGCTAAACAGATCCAAATGCAGTTCACCGTACCGTTACCATAACAACATTTTAAAATTACCTCTGGCGAATCCCAGCATAAAATGTGTTTATCTTTCTTTTCATGCAGCTCGCCCTACAAATACCAAGAATTGCAACAGTTAACAAAAAGAAAGAGGAGAAAAGGCAAGTGCAACTGGTTTACCTTTGTTCAGCAGTACGGGACCGACACCCGGGAAAACCGCTACCTGACGTGTGCGCTTGAATGTCTAGTGGGCTATGTGGCTTTTAACAAGGTGTGTCACTTAGAAAATGGGTATTTTAAATACTCTATCCTGATTGGTCAAAACAGGTCACATGGGGGTGTTGCTATTACAACATATCACCATGGACAGTCACTTTTTTTTTTCAAAAACGGGCAAATCACTGGCAGATTTCTATACCGCTAGAATTTAAAAACAAAAACGGCAGACATATTGGAATTTATCGCAGTAAACATGACCGACGAGATTTATGTAAACGTTGAACTTTTGGGAAACTGAAGTATACATGAGTGACTTATAACGTGGTTATTATAGTATATCCCACACCCTGTCCTGCCTTATTGCTTACTTGATAACCACCTGGCAGTCAATCAGTAGTGCTTGTGAACCATGATCAGTAAGTCGTGCTAGCAGGTAGTGGCACCCGCTACACACCAGGCACCATTTTTTATATTGAACATTTTAATACTATTGTGCTACTTTGGATGTCATTAATTATTTAGTGTTGTGTTTTCACACAGGGCACTGCAATATCTTCTTGCAGCGATTATGTAAAGCCCTGGACACTGCAGCTTCAAAGTTTAATGCTTGTTTTGTGAAAATATTTGAAATGACATAACAGTGGACATACTGCAGCAGCTTTTAACTGTATTTCACCAGTCATTAAATATGTTAACTGCACTTCTTGATTCTTTATAGTGACTAGGTGCTGTGCTCTGCCATTGAATTCTAAGCATGCCCAGCCCCACAAACCAAACCATACCATAGGTTTTAAAATGTATTGCAGTCAGTGTAACATTTGGACCTTTGAAATATCTAACGACAGAAAATAGAAGTAGCTGAATAATGGCTAAGTAACTCTGTAAAAGATAATACTTTATAATGTACAGGTATATGTTGTTTGAATTATGTGAGGGTCCACAAACCTCAAGTACCACTACTGACTTCAACCATAGCACACTTGTAAATGGGAGCTCTTTAAAATAAGTCCATTACATTAAATATATATGACAAGTGTAATCTCTCTGTCATTCACTTCCATTGGGATTTTAAACCCAGCTATCCTGGATGAATGGTACGGTGCTGGTGGGATCAACAAACTCAAAAGTCCATTGACAGCATAGCAACAGCAGTCTGTGGCAGTTGGACTGATTCAGTTCAAGTCTCACTCAGAAGTGACACTTCACTGTCTTAACTGAATCAAAAACCAGGACTTTAAAACAAGTAAAGATCAAAAACACTTGTCAAATAATAGATTAACTAGAAGACACATTAAGTATACCTGGAGATAATAGCCTTCCTTGCTGTCTGGTATTTTATCCACTCAGACTGGTATTTACTAACACCTGATTTACTAAATCTCATTGATTGGATAAACAACCTAATAAAGCATTCTCATTGGTCCACCATTTAAATAAAAATGGTGTAAACTTTCAAAAGGTAAAACGTTATCTGTTTTTATTTCAGTTTTGTGTTAAATAATATACAGTAATGCATATGTTTTTTACCCCAACCAAAGTTAAGAAGTGCCATCAGAAGAGATATAAAAAATAATTATGTGCAGAAAAATGTAACACATTACTAGTTTTGATCATTTAAAATATTTTGCCGATTTAAGCCTGACAATGTATTTCTTTATTATTATTATTTGTATTCCTGTTATTGAACCTTGTTATTTTAAAAAATGCACATGTATTTTACAGCTGGAAAAAACATCTATTTTGCCTCCTATTGCAAATACATCAATCCAGTTGTAAAGGTTTAGATCTTATTCTGTTTCAGCCTACTGTGATATTTGTATAAGATCACTAACATGGATCGTGGAGGGAACGTAGAGGGAACCATAACTCCATTTAATGCTTTATAACAGTGCAAAAGATCTTGAAATCTATTCTCTTATGGACTGGGAGCAAGTGTTCCTCCCTCAGAACCGGAGTGAATCCTCTGAAGTCTATTTAGCTGGACCACAGGTAAGCCTGTGGAAAGGGAGTTGCACTAACTAACCACCTGATTAATTTGGGGGATAAACGAAAGGCTATTAGCAAAAATCACTGCCAAGTTCCTAGCTTTAGTAACTACGGTAGGTATGATTCCATTAATGTTTAGAGCTGTAAAGCTGTCCTCAAGCTTCTTGAGAGTCATTATCAATCCCAATAGTTTTTGAAGGGTTAGTTTCAACCAGTTTAAATTAAGGCAGGTATCCACCTCTAACAGACTGCACTCTAGTCCAGCCCTCAACTCCTCAACATTGCCCGAGACACGCACATATAGCTGTGTGTCATCAGCATACTGGTGGTACTGGAGTCCACATGCCTCAGTGATTTCCCCCAGGGCTCTATTTAAAGATTTAATAAAATGGGGGAATGAGTGGATCCCTGAGGGTCCCTATGTTTGACCAACAACAGGGATGACACATTGGTCCCTACTGACAGCCTGCTGGTACAGTTGGTAAGAAAATACTTAAAGACAAAGCAAAACCAGTAATACCAAAACGGTTTTCCAGACGGTCACGTAAGATCAAATTCAAGAACTTTTGCCATAAAAGGTAAATGAGAGATAGGGCGAAGGTTGGAAAATTCTAATTTGCTAAGGCCTGGATTTTTTACAATAGGAGAAATCAAAGCATTTTTAATTTACTAAATCAGTAAGAATTGGCAACCCAACAGATTCAGCACCTTTTATTAAGATAGCAGGAGATGAATCAAGGTTATAATATGAAGGGTTAGTAGCAGCTAAAAAAAGGTTCCAAGGTTGCAGCTACCATCAATGACCAATTTGACAGGGCATCTTTAAATCTGGGTTTTTCTATAGGTAAAAGACAATAAGTATCAGCTGATGTAGTGGCATAGATCTTTATAACCTTCTCAACAAAGAAATCTTGCATAGATTCACATAATTCTGTGGATCCTTCAGAAATATAAAGATAATTGTCTATTCTGCCTAGTTTTGAGGCAGTCTGAAATAAGGCCTTAGGCTTATTTATAGCATTATTAATCTGAAAAGTGTTGACATTTTGCTTCTGCTATCGCTCTGTTATGAGTCTTTTGCAGAGATTTTAAAGCATCCTTTAATTCCAAGTTCTTACTTTTTCGCTGCATGCTTTCTATTTTTCTAAGTTCTCTCTTTTGCTATGCTAGTTCTGGGGTGTACCAGGGTTGATTAGGACAGGACTTAGACAAAACCCATCTCTTAGGTACCATTTCATCAATGTGTTTTTTTTTTTTTTTTACCCCGGTTTTCTCCCCAATTTAGTCTGCCCAATTATTATCTGTATCCTCGGCTCACCGCTCACAACCCCCCCGCCAACTCGGGGAACGAAGGCTGGAGCACGCGTCCTCCGAAGCATGCTCCTGCCAATCTGTCATTTTCCGCACTGCAAATCCACAGTGAGGCCACCAGACCTATAGCGCCAGAGGACAATACAGATCTGGCGGCTCCAGTGTAGAACCAGGGGTCGCTGATTCGCGATGAGCAGTGGATTCCCCTGCCAACCAAAGCCCTGGGATAGGCTGAACACTGCAGTTTACAACATGGTCTCAAAGGTTTACGTTGCTAATAAAATGGGGGGAGTGGGTTGAACTGGAACCAGAAAACCTAATGCTGCTATGTCTAGTTCACTTTTGATGATTATGCAGACAAACAAACACAGTGTGTGTTTTGAATCCATATGGCAGATGTAGACAAATTCATAAGATATTATTTCTGATGGTGGAACTAGCTGAAACAATGTTAACTTGATGTTCTTATAAGTTTTACTTTAGGATATAGGATTGGTTAATGCTATGTACAAAACAAATTCATTTCAAGTTTTTGGCTTGTAAAAAAGGTAGTTCTTCTTCTGTATTGTACTGGTATGTGATTGAATCATACAACACTAGGAAAACCAAGAGTAGACCAAAGTTTCTCAAATTCGGTCCTGGGTGCCCTCTGTGTCTGTTGGTTTTCATTCAATCCGAGCTCTCAATTACTTAACTAGACCCTTAATTTACAGCATTATTTGCTTAATTAGACATTTTTACTTGTTTTCATCTCTTAAGCAGTCGCAGTTCAAGTTACTTATAAAATGTTAAAGCTAACTTGAAATGTGCAACTGTTCAAGAGCTGAAAACAAGTTAATTAAGCAAATTCAATTAAGGGTCTAGTTAAGTAACTCAGAGCTCGGTTGGAATGAAAACCAGCAGCCACAGGGTGTCCCCAGGATCGAGTTCGAGAAGCCTTGGATAAGACGCACACCCAAGCAGCATAGCCGAGGTTCCGGACAACATGTTTTCCCTTTCTAGTGATAATGTTGTAGAGGTGTATCCCCACAGACCACACACAGAGCTTTCCGCCGGGCCTGCCACCCCCAAAACCGGTAGACACTGAGTGCACGAACCCGTTACCTACATACAAAATCGCATTAAATTGCTCCACCTTACTCCTGAAATGTTCTATACAAAATATGTTGCATGCAGTTAAAATGCACCAATTTGTTTAGTTTAGCTGGATTTATTTGTATTTTGAGCCATAATTAAGACAGTTAAACGAAGCCTTCAAATTACCATCAAACGTGATTGTTTCTCTAGGACCCGGGAGGAATCCTTTTTTTCAGTTTCTCTACTGTGTCTCCAGCGTTCACAGACCGTACCAACTGCGTACTGAGGGGGAGAGCAGGAAGACAAGGCTAATGTCAACTTCAGCACCTGGGCAGCGACCTTCCTGGGACTGACAGTCTTTCATAACTCGTCAAAATAATGTGATAAACAGCACCTGTGCCACGTGAGGTTCGAGGATGTGGTTCAAAGACTTCTTCTAAGATACCTAGCAATTGACAAGGAAGGTAGAGTGCTAGTACGGGCGAGCTTATGAGAAGCATTTGTATTGTGAGTTGCTGTGGAGAAACTGAGGATAGACCGCAGAGGTAGCATCTTCGTAGTTATTTATTACAACAAAACGAAAAAAAAAAGAAGAAAAAAAACCTAAAACGAGTGGGACTGTCTGTAGTGTGTGCTGGGCAACATTCGACTACTTTTGTAGGAGGAAAGCAAGAAACGAGACGCTTTGTTATTGTGTTTGCTGCAGTGTGGAAGTGAAGATGCTGCGGCTTCCTGGACTGACGATAACGCTCATGCTCTGGATTTTCAGCTGCATCAGCAGCTTCAGTGCAGCTCTCCCGGCATCCCGTAAGTACATTGGAGACTGTGCTTTAGTACTCTAGTTCGTAACACTTTCCTGCAGTGACAGTGCAGTACACGATATTGCCAAACTGAAAGCACCAGACGACCTTTTGATTCTAGACAATTTAAACATCCCGATCAAACTTGACATTAACCCGGGCATAGCATTCAATAAATAAATAAAAATTACATGACGTAGATAACACACATAACATAAGGACACGTCACATTGTGTAAAACAATCTCGAGGGCTCCATATGTGCCAATGGTGATTTATTGTTGCTTTATGCAATACAGATATTATATAATATTATGTATTGCTGTATAAATATAGCAGATATAGATGTGGTAGAGTGTGGAGATTTAAAAGATAATTCTGTCTTGAAATAATGTTAACAGGTATTTGAAAAAAAAAAAAAAATGCACACTGATATAAGGATTTTGCTGAAGCATGAATATATCTATTTATTTATTTAACAAGAACTGAAAATACACATGGTTCTTAAGATGACCAAATGCAGCGGCTGTTGAATTGTGTATTGTGTGGATATGTATAGATTGTGCACACTGCCCATGATCCAAACCCTTATAAAAACCAGCTAAACTGCAAAGAAAAAGTGTTTTTCTTATAAACAAGTACCCATATTGCTTTATTTATTCATTGCTGTTTTTTGACTGTTCTTGTGTCTTGTGGTGCATATGCTTTTTAATGATTGAAACATACCCTTTGAGTTTTGAGGTTCAACATGATATATTTTTGTTTCACTGACATGAACAGGAAACATGTGTCCACTATAGAGAGTAAATGCATACTCTTCGAATATTATTATAAATTGAGCCCAGACAACAATGCAAGCAATACTTTTAAAGCCCAGTGGGGAAGACAGTATCACTGGTTGTCTCTTCTATATTTAGCAACACTGTTTTACCGACCTGCTTGCATGTGAATGTATGACCATGAATTATGGCAAGAAACAGTATCTGAAGAGACAGCATATGTTTTGATTCGTTTCCATATAAAACGTGAAGCTCCACTGACTTAATTTGTGCTGACCATGGTGAGAGATCAAGTATGGGCAATGTGCTGTACCACGCATGCTGCTTAAATAGACAACACAGGGCAGATATGTTCTTTAACAGAGATGCCATAGTTGACCTGTGTTTAATTGACCGAATGATGCGTTATAGCTGAGGTGCTTACCCCCTGCAGCCTGCATCCTAATATATGTATGATGCACAATTATATGTACTTATACAAACTACTTCCAGTTTTGTACATCAATCGGGCACTTATGTATGGTTACATTATTTAATTGAGATTCCTTAGATCTTTCTAGACATCGAATAGAATAGGAATATATTTATTTTTATTACAGCCAACTCTGTGGCAAGTGCCTTGGTTTACACGACAGTCTTCGGGCAATACTTTCTAATGCACAGGGAACTAAAGAGCAGAAATGCAATTGTGCTACTATACATAAGTAAAGTATCCGGGACGTACTGTACAGATTATTATAAACTCTTCTGAACAGGTGCACTGTAATTTTCCAACAGCTTCATCTGATGCACATCATGCCCTTGACAATTATTATTATTATTATTATTATTATTATTATTATTATTATTATTATTATTATTATTATTATTATTACTTTTGCTTTCAACCCACTTTAGTTGTGCATTATTGATACACTGGTGGTGCACTTATTTATTTATTTTTTCTGTGGAACGATGGAAAATTAGAATTGAATATTGTGAGTGTGTTTATCAGCTATTTCTACTTCCATGTCTATGTGCAGAAATAAACTATAGAAAGTTTGAACACTATACCTTGTGTCTTACTACTACATACGTGTGTCTCTTGAAAACAAACAGGCTATGCCAACTTTAAGAGGTTGAATATTGTATTGAGAATATCGGTGCTTTTTAACAGAAGACCAGCGACAAGAGTGGACATTAAATTAAGGTCATATTACTGGAAATTATAACTGTAATGTATTTGCCAGACACGATTTGTGATGTTATACTTTTAAATGTTGGTTTTTATTCATTGGATGGAGGCTGAAAGGACCAGTTAGGCAGCTAGGTTTAGATTAGGAACTAAAACAAATAATAAATCACAGTTGTAGAAAGAGAAAATATAGTTTTTTGGCTGTCATTTTAGAGGCAGGGAAAGGGGAAAGCTTTGCATTTTAGACAGGGTTCTAGTAAGAATATTCATGCCCAAATCCAGGTCTGGTCTGTTTCGTACTCACTCTGTTAAACTTTCTTGAACATTCACCAACGAACACATTTGGCCAGACTAATAGATTTCAGGTAAACACAGACCATCGTTTTATAGGAAACAACTTTGTGAATGTCATTGTTTCAAATGTAAATAAGCTTGGCTGTCTCCAGTGTCATTAGCACCCATTTACCAAAGTACAATCCTATTGCTGCCAGTGTGTGTGTGTGTGTGTTTGTAGCTGTGAGTGCTCTGAAACAGCAGTCTGGTTCTCGTGTTTCTCTGGGCTGATCGGTGTGCAGTTTCGTAATAGGTTGGGAGCATGGGTTAGTCAAAGCATCATTAGATAGTACTTGTCACTGTTCCCTATTAAAAGAAAATCTTCTGGAAATGAAGTGTGGAAGTTATGAAAATACAAAACATGGAATAATATAGTATATATATATATATATATATATATAATATATATATATATATATATATAATAGTATATTATATATATATATATATAATATATGATACTGATATAGTAGTAATTTGTGTATCTATTTTCCTGTAGTAAAAAAATAAAACAAAATTTTTTTTTTTTTTGTAAAAATAAAAAAAAAAGCCCTATGGTCTTCATAATCGGACATCTGCAAGCCCCGACCTGTTTCTAATTAAGGAGTTGGTACCTAAAGTAATCCGATAATTAAATATGGAAGTGATACACACGCTGTGATCCAGATTTTGAAAAAATACAGAGTGGGATTACATTTTGTTTCTTTTTTGCACTTATATGGAGGGCCCCCACATTTTTAACACATTATAATACAGCTAACCCTACAGGTTCTATGCACTATTAAATATGACACAACACCTTAATTATTAAGTACCACTGTAGAAGGGAATCAGAATGTTAAAGTTCACAATATTTAACTATTTTACACCAATTGTTTTTACAAGTTGCCTTTTCGTCAAGTGTATTGGATTATGTGCTTGCACCCGGAGAGCGAGTTGTAAGGCAGTATGACCATGGCTCCCATTTACCCCTCAATGCCATTACACTAGCACTTGTATTCTCATTATAAGACAGAACACAAATTGCATAGCCTCTTACCTCTGACTCAAACTGCAGCATTATAACATGCATTGGAAATAAAGCAAATCAATGTGTAACATTCATTGCTGCCCCTATTAGTATAATTGAGCCTATATAATCATTTGATGACCACATTATTTAAAAAAAACAAAAAAGAAATACAAACTAAAAACTCATGCATTTTAAAAGACTGAAAGTAATAAGCAGTATTCAGTTCACTTGGAAACTATTATTAGCAAGACCTGAAGCAATAAACAATCAAAGGAATAATCAATTTCAAGTGTAATTTGTGAGCTTATCTAAACTTAAACCAGTTGAAAATGATGCTTTCACAATGGATAAAGAACACAGATAAAAAGTGAGTTCACAGAACATGTCTCTGTTTTCTGCAGCGAATTATACTTGTGACAGTGTTGTATTTTTACAAAAATATATTGGCTTGGAACAAACACAACAGATAATACTTGTTTTAATAATTGATGATGTAAGAAGGACTGCCAAGAGAGCACTTGAAAAGTTAATTAGCTGTTAGGAGATGCTTTTTTTTATGCCAATGAGATTCAGTGAATATATTACTTTAAAAAGTATTCTTTATAAGCCGTAAGAGTTGGCTAAAATCATTTTAGCAGCATCTTCAGTGGTATATTTTCTTTAAAATGTGGAGGTTTATCATAAAATACGTCTCATTGCTAAAGCCACTTTGCTACCTGTGTCCATGAATATGAGCATGCATTAATCATACGCATGGCAATTACTTTTCTAAACACAGCTTAGCTGTTCCTGGTAATACCCAGACACCTGGGTACGTAAATATGAAGTTTTATAATAAGTAAGCCTTGAAAATGCAATAAGAGCATATTTTGGGAATGTGCTTTTTTTGTTGCTGATTTATTAACTAGATTTAAAAGGGAGAGTAATTCTGATTCTTGTTCATGCATTGTGTTTTATTATTATTTTATTTATATACCCTATAGAGTTATTTATGTATTCATTGTTATTTTTTTATTAATTTCATGGCCGGATACTAGTACATTCTTTTGTTTTGATTTCTACTTTTTAATTCTCAACCAACAAAATAGGGTACCTTTGATCCATCTAGTCTTTGTTACATTTCTATGGTGATACATATAGGAAAAAGGAAATACAAAACAAAGGTAGTGACCTTCACAGTGACTGTATGAAACTAGGATGAGAAATTTCTGTAATGAGTGACTATTTAAATTCATGTATAATCCCTTCTAAGTGTGAGTTAATGTAGTCTTATCTATGAAGACAATATTAATAATTAGTACCATATAGCTCTCTATGTTACTGTCCTCAGTCATCCTTTCAATATAACAGCTGATTAAATAAGGAGGAGAATCAGAACTTGAAAGTAGAAACTTGTTTTACACAAAACAGTTGAAACTGGAAAATAACATTATCTTGGGTTAGTGTGGCAGGGTGGTGCTCCAGCACCTGTAAAATTGTTTAATTATAAATACAGTTTTTGCTAAATAAGTTTATGCTCGATATGGCTGGGCACGAAGTTGGAATTCCCTCCCTGCCTAATTCAAATCCGCCTGAGGAATGTGGCCAGGCATTAAATGATTAATTGGTTATCAATTAACCCTGGCCACACGCCTTTAAAATGAGCTGAAAAGCCTTTGTGCTTGTTCTACAAGCAGGGATATAGACTGTCTGGGAAAATGAGTTTGGCTGTTGGATCCTCATGACTGTGTGTTAACCAGAGTGAGAAACACACAAAAGGAAAAAAAAAAAAGATATTGTTATTTTGATCACCTTGTGTATGCTGGGATTGTTGGAACTAGGATAACTGTATGTATACCAGGATTGCTAGTACTGCTAGAAGCAATAGGGAAAAAGCTTAGGGGATCACCCAAGTAGAGAGAGACGGTGTCAGGGAGTCTGTTCCTTTCTAGGGGAGTAGTGCTCGACCGCTGTTTGGTCAACTTTTATTTTCTAGTTGTTTTGAATAGTGTTTTGTTTTGTATGTCCTGCACTAGGGGTCTAAGGCTAACATGGTTGGTACCCTAGTGGTGGCCACCTAGCCTTGCAACAACTTATATTGTAATAAAACCTGGACGCCCGAGAGGCATTTTCAACCTCAACTGCTGTGTCTCTCTTGTCTATCAGCACATACCCACGTAGTAACAGAACACCCTTTAGTTACAAAAAAAAGTACAATTAATTACATGATAACCTTGAAAGGTGTGTCCTCACTTTCGATGGTAATCTTAGGACCTATTGACACTGAACACTGCATAGCAAAAGGCTTAATGCATGACTGCATTTTTAGATAAAAAGTTTTTAAATGAATCATTCACACCAGAAACAACAAGAAGTAACACATACTACAGTATGTCAATCAGTCAATCAATCTTTATTTTATATAGCACCTTTCATAGTAGACCACCATTACAAAGCGCTTTACAAGACACAGTAACAAGAAGAAAATCCATAATACTTTAAATACAGAGAAATGCATAATACAGCTTGTGGGCAGGGACATAACGGGTCAGCAGGTAGAGGAGGTACTCGGGACCTGTGTGATGAAGGGCATTGTAGGTGAGCAGGAGAGTATTGAAAATAATACTGAACTTTACAGGTAGCCAGTGCAGCTGGGCAACATGGGGGGTGATGTCATTACATTTTTTACACCTGGTCAGGATCCTGGTAGCGACATTCTGAACTGGCTGCAGTCGGTTTATGGTGCGTGCTGGGTGACCACCATATAGAGAGTTGCAGTAGTCGAGTTGAGAGGAGACAAATGCATGACAAAGTATCTCTGAATCCGGGTTGGAAAGGTAGGGACGGACTTTGGAGATGTGTTGATGATGGTAGAAGGAAGATTTGACCACAGAGGAGATGTGGGCATCAAAGGAGAGGTTGCTGTAAAGAAGTACACCAATGCTTCGTACTGTGGGGAAAGGCAGCAGCAGACAGTTTCCGAGGTTCAGGGCAGCTATGTTTAGATTCTTAAGTTGAGTTTTAGATCCTACTAGAAGAAGTTCAGATTTACTAGTGTTGGCAGACACCCAAGCCTCGAGAGCCGGACCATGGCAGAGGGGCTTCCAGGGTTGAGTTTTAAGTAGAGCTGGGTGTCGTCAGCATAGGAGTGAAACATGAGGCTGTGTTGGCAGATAAGGTGACCCAAGGGAACCATGTAGATATTGAAGAGAAGGCCCAAGAACAGATCCTTTGGGGACACCACAAGTGACTGGGTTTGCAATGCCACTGTGTTGAGCATAGAAAACAGATTGTATGCGTCCGGATAGGTAAGAGGACACCCAGGAGAGCCAGGTTCCAGAGATATCAGCATACTTCTGAAGGCGGTCAAGAAGAATGCCATGATCTGTGATGTCAAAAGTGACTGTTAGGTCAAGAAGGACAAGCACAGATGGTGCACCAGCATCAGCATTGAGCAGGAGATCATTCACAATCCAGAGCGGAGCAATTTCAGTACTGTGATGGTAAAATGTAGTTCAGTAACAGTTAATCTTTTAGCAGGATGAAACAGTGTTTCATTATAGACATGCACCAGAATAGACAAGAAACCTTATGCCTGTGCAAAGCAGAATTGCATTATGTGTCCTTCCATTTAATTCCATTTATTAAAAAAAAACAAAACAGTGTATGATTTACACAAAGTGCAGTGTAAAGTGCAGTGCAGTATTTATTAACTTCACCAGTTAACTTATTAACATTTTAATTAGCTTGGGCTTCAATGTTGGCACAGTGAAGTTTGTAAGGTGGATGGCCCCTGCATTTTTACTTGTTCTCTTGGAAGTGAACTGCAGTCAGCACCCTCTTATCCACCTCTCATTAATCCATCACTTTCATTTAGCCATTGGTCAGTGCTATAACAGATTGATTGTATTACATCACAGATAAGCTTCACTGATGTTTTCTCACCCGGCCTGTATCTTTTTGTCACACCAGCACTATATTATTAACTGTTATTATCCATCCCATGACCTGTGCCTGGGTTAAAAACAAACATAAAGTGGTGCAAGTAACCTACTAATACAGTACAGTATGTTACTTTATTATGTAAGTTTTACCAATTGAAAAGTCATTCGAAAGATTGTTTTTTTATTTGTTAACTAACTGAACAAAGTTAAGTGACAGTCTTGTATCGTTTCTGATATTGCATTTGATAAAGTAAAACGAAGTGCAAGCCGACATTACTGCTGGTATCATAAGTGCACTCATGCTTTATATTGTAAGTACAATACATTCTTTTTAATGTTTTTTCAAATTACTGCAGTTTTCAGTGTTGCAAGCTCTAGGTTTGCTGATTTTGTTTTAATGCATTTTTCACTAAATAAAATTTAAATGCAGCACAGAAATTGCTTATGTTGTTTTCCAGTAGTGTAACTTAAATTGAAATATAAACTGTAGGCATGTGTAACAGGGAAGTGTGACATGTGGGGTTGTCACTGAATAGTAATGAGTCAGACACAGAGCATTGGGTGTTGACACACCACACAGGCGCACAGATTTAATTACAACACAAGAGCTGCCACTAGGGTAATAGTGTCATATTTAATAAAAACTAAAAACAAGGCGAGGAGCCTACTGCACTATGAAACTGTCTCTATACTGTTGCTCCTGAAGTCCTGGCCTCCCAGCGACTTCGGGTCATTGCGACCGTTCTGGCTGGAGAGAGCCTTCACAGGAACTGTCATGCAGTTGAAGGGTTCCATAGAAGTTAATCCTGCGGAGCGGACACTCTCCTTTTCGATGTCAACAAAGCTCCCCTCTCTGTAGCATTGCGGTGCAGTCACCTCAAGCTGTGGCGCAGACACCTTTTGAGTTTCGCGCAGCCTCCGCGGGCAGGACCCCCAGCCAATCCAGACCTCCCAATCAGCTCTGCGCCAGGCGAGCCTAACTGCTAAATTGGTTGCCTAGTAATGCATCTCCTGTGCCGTGTCCCAGCTGCACACATTTGCGCAAGAACCAACGACAGGGCCCTCCGTGTCACAACATGTTATTGTATATTTTATGTTTAGAAATTACATTTTTATACAAAATGTATGTGCTTTCAGTGATTATTTCTGGTATAACAGCTTAAGGTTTTTGCTTTCTGGTTCAACATCGTAATCTAATGGACGTTTCACAAAACCATCCCTCTCATTTACCTGTCAGGGGAACAGGTGATGGGAGAGGTCGGATAAACGAGAGCTGACTGTTCTCACCCCATGACAGCACATACTGTATTGACCTTAGTGATTAAGACCCGAAACGGACTGAAAACCACTCTGCCGAGTTGTGCTCTTTATTGGGTCAGTTCAATACTATGTCAAGCTATTGTGCTGTTCTAAAAGCTTTATACCCAATTTGTCCAACCAGCTGCAGAAAGCAGATGTCTTATTGTAAATATGTTGTATAGTAATGATGCTAAACATTGTATCAAGGTAAGGTATGCATTTATATTTAGAAATGACACCGCAAGTTAGAACTAACACCACAAACTCCCTTAGCTGTCGGTCATAAACAAACAAAAAAAAATCGGAAACAGTCAATGCAACTAATGAAATCGGATATATTTCTCCAGCCTAATGAGGAGAATTATTTATTTTTATTTGCAGTTACAATTTAGTTCCTTTGTTACTCGGTATTACCCTCCTTGTCTATGAACTAAGAAAGCATTTTTTGTTTTCATTAGAGACTGGCTGAAGATTAATGTACCTAATCTCTATGTGTAAATTAGGTTTTCAAACAGCTTAAAAACAAATTGAATATATATGCAAAATGGAATAGCAATATTTGTCTTGGCTGACACGATTTCATTTCCACCTTTTTTCGCTTGATTAACTTGTGTGAATCAGCTAGAATGGCATAACATTAGCAACATTGCGACACATTTGTCTAAGCATTGTCTGCTTATGCATATTAGCTGGCTGCTACACACAGTGGCTCACAGTTACATTAAATATGTTTATACTGAATATTACAACGGAGAGTCACACTGTAGTGACTCATCAGGATTCCACGTTATTTATGTCAGACTGACATTTTGGCAATAAAAAAAGTAAACTTTACCAGAATAAAATCAATACCACCAACATGGGTAACAGTAGCTGTTAATGTTGACTGCTGAAACAGAGACTTTGAAGTTAGAGCTCTCTGTTACGCTCAAGTAACCTTGCTGCTGATCTTGTGGTAAGCTGCTGCACTTTTGGTATTTAGGGAGCAGTAGAAACCTAGTTTGCCTGCGAGCATCACAGCGTTGGGCAAGTTGGGAAAGACACCAGTGTACTAGCATATCTAATTTATGCAACACCCTTAATAAGAGTACGATAATTGTAAGAAAATTGTTCCAGACTTTGCATTAAACTCTGCTCAGTGACTTCTGGCCTTGATGTCAGCCTCACTCGAGAGGATTATTGGTTTGACACTGGCATCAACCTACAGTACAAGCCTCCTGGCTTGAGGATCTCCACCTCATCCTTGTTTCTTTATTTTCTTTAATTATTTAAGTCTCCTTAAATTGTTTGTTACACGTTAAACTGTTGACTGATGTTGACTTTTTTTTTAACAACAGCCCAGAGTAGATTAAAAGAAATATCAAACTTTATTACATTTTTCACATCTGACTTTAAAACTGCAGGGTCCAGTTCTATATAGACATAGTCATTATCACTATAGATACCTTTGTAGACAGTCTTGAAACTAAGACAAAAGGCTATGTAAAAGTGGTTATGACTATTGATTTCAGTCCTTTTGTATGCTTTTGTCTAGTCTTGTAGGTGGTTCTGTGTAACTTCAATTGAAGACATTTATTTGCAGTGTCTGTGATCTCACTGAAAGGACTGTTTTATTGACTTTTTGCTGAATTTATGCTATTTCTCCCTTGTTATTCTCTACCAATTTTATAACTTCTTAATAGCTGATGCGCATTTGCTGAAACCGTTGTGGTTTTCCTCTAGTGAAATATTGAATGCCACAGACACTACTGATAGGCGAAATCTAATTGTATAATAGAGGCATGCCAATAAAAAGGATACTGTACACTTTAATGGCCCATCGGTTATTTCAGATTAGTTTACATGCAAGTATACTTAAAACATGTGTGTCTGTGTTTCTTTACAGCTCTCATCAGGAGGGGGGGGTCAGGGTGTATTGAGATCCCTTGCCTTTTCCATAGGTAGCAATTCTATAAATAGCTGTAATCAGTAGCTCACAGTAAAGAATGAGGTTGCAGTAATAAATAAATAAATAAATAAATACAAAATAATAATTTCAATAAAACAATACATTTATTTATTCAACCGGGTACCAATAAAATGTACAGAACAAATTCTCTGCAAATCGATAGCTTTATCATGTATTGTTGTGGCTCAGTAAATCCTGTGTACATCTATAGCATTCTAATTCTATAGCATCCAAATTCTTAAATCTTTGCTCCATGTTCCACAGTGCCTCTGGGCTGAGAGCAGCAAATTAAGAGAATACTCACTTCAGGACTGTCTGGCGTTGCCTATACTCACAGTTACTGTTTGTAATAAAGAAAACACTAGGGGGGCTGATGTAAGGATAGGTGTAGTGCAAATAATTGCGGCTGCAAAATCCGAATTGCCTAGCGGCCAGGCAATTATGTTGCACTGTGGCCTATGTAAGCTTAAGAGCAATGAAAATTACTCAACATGCACAAATAATGAGCTGAAATCATGATAATGAGGGTCACAATGAGCTAAGTGTTGAATTGACAACAGAACTGGCAGAAGGCACAGGTGTCATTGTTCATCGAATCAACAGTATGAAGGTCACTCTTGAAATCAGGACTTAAAGGATGTGATGCAGTAAGAACACCTCTCTTAAGAACGGGGAACAAGACTAAACAGCTAATATATGCACAAGAACACAGAAATTGGAATATGAAACATTGGTCAAAGGTGCTTTTGACTGTTGATGGATAGACAACAACACCTATGACCTTTGCCAGTTCAGCTGTCTTCTTTCTATTTCTTATGGATAATATCTTAAAGTATTGCTCATCCTTGTTAGAGAGAGGGGTCTTTCAGTCCTGGGTTTGTCAATTACAGATGATGTTTCTCTGTACTTGATATTTATGCTTCGGACTCCACACCTTGGAAATCGAGTAGTGCAAGCTATTTCACTCAATGTTTTTCCTTCTTAATGTTGTTATAATAGTAGAAAATACAAGAATAGAAAAATGCAACGTCATTAGCGCCATTCACTCACTCACTCATCTCATTCATAAAAACTACACAGGAAGTTTGGTTTCTGAAAATAGGCATCCATGTATTTAAAAATCTATTTTTATTGATGACATGGGATGGTTATATAAAATTTTTAATGAGATATATATGACTAATTTATTTCAATAATATCTTTACATAGCACCTTTCATAGTGGACCACCATCACAAAGCCCTGGTTACAAGTCCTGAACGTTAACCACTGGACCACACTGCCTCCTAACTTTAAACAAGTGATTGCAATCTAGATGTGTATTACATACTTAACTTACACTCACTTTGCTGAGTACACACACCAACTCTTAGATTGCTTGTCCTAAACACTGTCCATCGTGAATCAGCTAATAATTTGTGTTCCACCAACTAACTGCATGCATCTCTCTGATCGGACAGTTCAATACAACTCGTTCTTATTATTGGTGTTATTAATAGTACTGTTCTTTTTATATGCATGTGTCAATGGAGTTTCTCATGTTCATTTTTGTTCTGATGTTCCTTGTTCCGAAGGTCTGCCTGTCACTCAGAACAGGAGTGAAAGAACAGAGGGAGTGATTTGGACCCGAGAAGCAACGGTCACAGTTACTTTAATTTTTATTTCAAGCTTTGCCCAAAGTCAGTGGGTAATTCGAACTGGCCGCATATGTATGTATGTATATATACATACTCACATTTTTCTTCTCATCATTATACAGTATATTTAAAAACAAAACAAAACAATCTCACATTTTATGTTTCTCCAGAATGAAGTATTTATGTTCAGCGCCTACAATGTGCATTACAACTGACCACAAAAATGTGTCATTTACTGGGATCATGTGATGTGATCAGATGGCATCCCAGCTGCCACATTAGCAGCTCTGTCATGTTCTGCCCTCTGTAAAACAGACAAAGTAAAAAACAGCGTGCTTTTATAGACCATCTTTATAGTCTCTCCATCACAACATGCATTCCATTGGGAAGATTACAGCAGTGAAGGTCATAACAAGAAGGAACGCATGTATTTTTTCCACCTGTTGGACAATTCTAGCTGTGATGTGGTGAAGCCTGTTCAAACAGACTGGGAATTAGAAAGCTATATCTGGGAAGCCCTGGACAAGTATCATCAGACCTTTTGATAACCCTGTCAATGTTGTCCTTTCATCACTGAGTGATAAATATGCACAAAATGACACACAACTGTGCACACGTTTTTTTTTTTCCCCAAATAGTAAATCTAATAGAGTAGCTGTATTGTTTTCTTTCTTTCTTTGAGCTGCCGCACTTCTCAAGTATGAGGCCATGTTATGACAGGGTCCATTCTGCAAAGAAAGTAGAAGGAACGGAAGGTAATTAAAGGTAGAATGCACAAGGCTTATGGAACTGGAAACACCAGGGTTGTGAAATGCCAGGCCAGAGTGCATGCATTTTGAATGAATCCCATTTCTAAAGGGCGTGCTTGTGTGTTTGGTTTGAGTTCTTATTTGATTTGGTATGTTCAGAACTGCAACACAAACGAGTAACCTTTCCATTAAGCAAATGTTTCTTTAAAAAAAAAAAAAGAAACAACAAACAACAAACAAACAAACAAAAAAAAACATAAATCTTAATCTTTTAATAACGACATATTTGTCCTTGATTTGCTTTAGCACTAACTTATCTTGCTAACACACTGATTAATTTCCTCATATAAAGTAGTGATTAACTTTGTTACACTACTAACTAATTAAGCTACTAACTTAAAGGATGTTCAACTAAATGCCCTGTATGACAAGTGAAAATGAGTGAAGAAAGTGTCATTGGAAACCAGTTAAAGGTCGGATATAGCCTTCGAGAGGCAACAAAGTGCTTTAAACTTAGTAAATAACATAAAAGGGTTGGGATCTTAATTAATACACATTGTATGCCTGCCATAGGCTTTTTCCACCTATGTAATGGTAAGCTTGAATATATAGGTTCAGCTCATTTCTTGGTTTCATTTATGTTGAACAGACGACAGTTACTTATTGTTTGAAATACTAGCAACTGTGGCACACGAAAAAAGTATATATTACTGTTTACCTAGTGTCTATATATATATATATATATATATATATATATATATATATATATATATATATATATATATATATATATATAATATAAAAAAATAAGCCACAGGTTTACAGAGAAATTGACTGTGGAATTTGATACTGAATGGGAAAAACCATGCTTAAACTACTCTATTGCTGGTATTTCTGACAGAGTAGCCTTCCTTACTAACTAAGAACATTTCCCTTAAACTTGGGGTAGAACCCAAAAGAGAGATATTTTCCTTGCTTCTGTTCTAAACAAAGATGGAATGGGCATGATACTGGCCTGGCATTGGCCTGGATGTATAGTATAATGTCATCATAATAAGGGTAAAACAGACAGACGCTCTTATTGGGGAAAATGCCCCGAGCCAACTAGCAATAAACGAGCCTGTGAACACAGCTATCTGCTTTCAACAGGGAATTTAATCAAAGTCTATTTCAGCTTGCCATGCTGATCTGTATATTCCACCTCAGGCAATAGCAGGTAACACAGTCCCAGTGAAGTTCCAACTTTGTCTTAATGCTACTGTAGTAGTGACCTGTAATAGGATGTCCTCCACTAGAGAGCAAGCTGTTGTTGACAGAGAAAAAATGAAATGCCTGTGCTGTTGCTGTCTGCACAGGGTCTCATTCTGTTTTATGTATGAATCCTAACACTATGGTCAATCTGCACATACAGGCCCTCTATTTAAAATCCTCTGTGTAGTTAGTTACAGTACACTGCTTCAGTTCATACAGTAACATTTTAGCATGGCCCTTTCTCAAAAAAAAAGTGTAACGTGAAACTAATTGAGGGGCTTATTTTCATGATATAACTAGCAGCGGTACACTGTTTAGATCTGTCACTATTCTGATGAGTAAATACAGTCATGGAGTGTGTCACAGGACAGTAACATTTATGAATACAAGGTTACCTTTAGCTCGTTCCAGTTGCATTGCATCCATCATTGTATTTATTGCAAAATACAGGCCAGACTTCCTAATTGATGGTTTTATAATTTGAATGTGTTGGGCTCATTTTCACCTGTTTTGAATAATCTGACTGCTGCACTTCATGTATTGCCCCACATTTAAATAAGTACTGACAAACAAACTTGATTTTGAGAATACTAGGCTTGATTTTATTCATAAAACCTGACTTGTTGGGGGGGGGGGGGGGGGGGGGAGATATTTAAATAACTCATCAGTTAAAGTTTTGCGAACACTGCCAATTATTGTTAGACAGAAAACCCTGTATGTGAAGTTTTAATGATTATTTTGCTTTGTTGTGTGAAGAGAGGAAGGACTTTCAGTGTGATGATGTAATTTGAGGGAGAAGGTAAAAAAAACAAAACAACTATTGACCATAAACAGCATCACAGGGGCAATAGTTGGATCTATTTTTGGTCATGTGATGAGGTTTTAACCAATCAAATGCCAGAATTTCATAACTATATACCGTAAAACTTAAATTAAACGCCTCTGCCTTTGCCAGCAGATGTGGCGCATATTGGAGACTGGTTATTATTTGAGACCGGCGTTTGTGTTAGATCACTAGCTTCACATGCTTCTTGCGGTCATTGAGAAGACGCTAACACACAACCTCGTAGCAACATCATAACTCAATTTAAACATTACAGCAACTTTGTTAAAAGGTTGTGTGTCAGTGGGAACTAAGTAACAGTTTTATTTTATGACAAAATTTGATTGTATTTTATACCCTCAAGTACAAAGAGAAAGTATTATTATGGTCTTTTTATATGCACTGGTTAAGAAGGATATGGCATGCAAAACACTGGAAAATGATCAAGCATAAGTACAAATTTGGATTGCTTTGGCACTTAACAAAACTGTATCTTGAACTTCTGGAGGGATCTCTAAAAGCAGTAAGAAGGTGGATATTGTGACCAGAGGCACATTCCTGTGACGGGGAAGGGGGACGGGTCTGTATCACAATATATACACCTACCCCTTGTTGTGTCGCCCCTCGCTTTGCTGCAGATTATCGCAGTCCTGGAGTTGGCGCCCCTTTTTTACAGTCTAACTGCGCATGCCTTAGCTGCACGATACATAGACAATCTCACTTAGAATTACTGTTTGTTTTATTACATACTGCACATCACAAACTAAAATATACAAAACAGTTAAAAACAAAGCATTACTATCGTACTGTTATCATGTACAATAACACAAAGCAAAAATCTACTTGCTGAAGCAGTTTATTAAGCAATGTACTAGCAAAGGATACTTTCAATGCAGCGGTTTGGGCATTTGAGAAAGGAGAGGAAGATTAAATGAAATGAGACTTAAGTTGATGAGAAGCAATTACCCTCAGCAGTACGATGCTTTTTATAATGTTTAAATGTTTAAAAAAAAAAAAAAAAAAAGATATATGTATATTTGTTTTTAAACAGTGGTGGTATTTAGATCCACTACAGTGCATATCAATTGAATAGATCCTTTGTATGTTTTGTAACTTAATAGAAAATATGCAAGCTGCTTTTATAACATATTTCCTTTAAAGATGGTTGCATCAGCTCTTATTGGGGCTGAACTCCAACGTTTCACAAAGTGTTTCCAGTATGGATACGGTGTACTTTGTGTACTTTTTATACCACTTTGAGTGTGAAAATATTACCAAGAACATATATCCGTTGTTTGCAGGGATGTTTATCAACTTCCACATCAAACGGAATGTCAGTCTCACCCAGGAGGGGGGCTGATCTAATCAGAACTGGTTCACCCATCCCTGTTTCCCTGTATTTTATTATGCATTACAATTAATTTGTGAGGTGTCAATCATGTAAATTGCTGCTAAACAGCATTTTTAGAGGCTGCTCTGGGCTTAGCTGCTTGCAGGGCTCAGTTGGTGATGGCAGCAGTGCCCTTCTTTCCTGTTGTGGATTGATTAGCTATTCCCTGTGGTTCTTTGCACACTCCCCCCCAGCCAGATTTCCTACGTCCAATGTAAAGATTGCCTCTAGGCCAGTTGGTTGGATTTTGTGTTGTGCATTGAGCCTATTTAAACCTGTGTAATGCAATACTATGCTGTCTAGATGTTCAACACTGAGGACGCTTTCTACCAATGACTCACACTATTGTAGCTACACCTTTTGTACACAGGCATTGACTTTCCATGCTTTTTACCAGATTTCTTGGCATATTGCTTTGAAGAACTGTTGATTCAGCTGCCAACAGTGTTTACAATTATGCGAAAGAATTAAACTGCTGAGCCATGTCTGATCATCAGTTATTCATAACGCTCCCTCTGGAAGTATTACTTTATTAAAATCCAGTGCAGGAGAATGACGCTTTGAAACAAACCACCTCCAGGAAAAAGCTTGTTTTTAGATCAAGTTTGTTGTTATCCAAAGCTTCCATTAATGTATAAATTATCCTGAGGGCAATGTCTTAATTATATTTGTATGACTTGGAGGTATAGCTCATCAACATTAATCGTGGCAGTCAATGCTGAAGAATTAACGCTTGTTGAGAAGCAGTATTTGATTGGAAGGGTCCCTTTGTCCTTCAGATTGGTGTAAATGTTGTCTGCCAGTCTATCAGTTTCTGCTTGTGATCTGATAATCTTATATACTATGGCCTTGACAAAAATGAGCACATTTATTTCAAAGATTCCTGTCATGACAAGATTTCAGTGTCACTTCTACACCTGGATTAGTACATCCATTTGATGGTCTGCCCATGCCATGATACTTCCCCTGGGGGTTGTCATTTTGTAAGTCATGTGACAGTAGTTTCTTGCAAAGAATAGAAACAGGCTGAACTCTACTAGATACAAGATCTCAGTGCATGTTATATTACAGGATTTGAACATTTTTCAGAAAACTGCAATGTGTACAAATAAGACCTTGTCTGTTTTATGGCAAAAATGCAATATTGATATGATATACATCTTTTTTCTATACTGCACGACTATTCATAATTAGCATAACACAACTGATTACTCTAAGATTTTATTTAATATAGTACCATACATTATTGATACTACTGAACATCAGTAAACAGATTTTTTTTTTCAATCTGTGAAGAGATTTATGAATTAATTCAGTGTATGCTTAATGTGTATTCAGTGTATGCTTTTTTATTCTAAAATGTGCATGTCATTTATGACAAATGTAGCAGTTTATTATTATTATTATTATTATTATTATTATTATTATTATTATTATTATTATTATTTATTATTATTATTATTATTATTTACAATATTAACTTACATTGTATTAACCACAAAACAAAATGTGGCAAGTGGCTTTTGATCCAGTGCAATGGTTACAGTACCTTTTCCAATTTTGCAAATAAATATATACTGGTAATACTCATTTCACTAACCTTTTGCACAATTAACTTCAGTTTACTTTCTGCCTAGATGACATGCTCTCGTATTTTTATTTTATTTTTTCTATGGCTGTATTTGAAGGTTCGTCAGACGGAATCACACACTGGAGCAGGGTATAATATCCAAAACACTGGGGGGCTGGGGAGGGGGGGAGTACCGCAGTTGTAGTGCTTCAGTAAAATATGTACTGAATACCTAGTGAACAAGACAGTGTAAGAGAAGTGCTACGGTAGAATATGTACTGAATACCTAGTGAACATGACAGTGTAAGAGAAGTGCTATGGCAGAATATTGTAGCAATCTCAGTTCCCACAGGCAGGTGCCTCACACAGGGCGAGACTATCCACACACAGGCAGAGGCCGGGCATGAACCCGGGACCTCTCGCACTAAAGCATAGCGCCAATACAGCTGTACAAGATCCGGCTCCCTTGCAAGGAGCGTATATCGAGCTTATGTCTTTGTATGTGATTACGTCACCTACCAGCCCTGCTGCTGCCTTCCCCTGTGCATGCTACACTCTCCCCTGTCAGCCTCAAGTCCGCCCTGGACTTGCTCCCCTCTCATAGTCCGATGAGTGCGTGCTGGGGTACCTGCGTCCACTTCTGACACCAATGTAGTGATCTCGGTTCCTGCAGGCAGGCACCTCACAGAGGGCGAGGCAATCCACACACAGGCGGAGGACCGGCTCAACCCCGGGACCTCTCGCACTAAAGCATAGCGCCATTACTGCTGTACAAAAGAGCCGCTCCCTTGCAAGGAGCGTCTATCGGGCTTATGTCTCTGTATGTGATTACGTCACCTACCAGCCCTGCTGCTGCCTTCCCCAGTGCACGCTGGAATATGTACTGAATACCTAGTGAACAAACAGTGTAATTAAAGTGCTATGGTAGAATATATTCTGAATACCTAGTGTACAAGAGAGTGTAATTAAAGTGCCATGGTAGAATATATACTGAATACCTAGTGTACAAGAGAGTGTAAGAGAAGTGTTAAGAGAAGTGCTATGGAAGAATATGTACTGAATACCTAGTGAACAAGACAATGTAAGAGAAGTGCTATGGAAGAATATGTACTGAATACCTAGTGAACAAGACAATGTAAGAGAAGTGCTATGGAAGAATATGTACTGAATACCTAGTGAACAAGACAATGTAAGAGAAGTGCTATGGTAGAATATGTTTGAAACACACAAAATATACGGTAACACTAATAATTTTATTTTTTGAAAACTGAGCACCGTCTGGCCTTCCCCCCTTCAGCTCGTGTTATCCAGAGGCAAACCTTTAAATCCTTCATTCTCCATCTCGACAGCAAAGCATTGTATAGCATAAGCTGTACTGAATGAAATGTCTCGAAACCCTCTGCTGTCTGGGATTTTTTTTGTTAAAGCCCAGACTGTGCAACTGTTGTATTGTGAAGCACAACCAATCTCCATGGTCACTTAACAAGTGTAAGTTATTATTATTATTATTATTATTATTATTATTATTATTATTATTATTATTATTAGTAGTAATAGTTTTAGTAGTAGTAAAATGTGACTGATAACCTGCATGGAACTGTGACTGTTAATAAAGCTTTGTTGCAGTTGATGCTGCTCCAATGCAAGCTTACTGTGTGTGCGTATGTCTGTCTGTCTATATGTGTATGTATGTGTGTGTGTGTGTGTGTGTGTGTGTGTGCGTGTGTCTGTCTGTCTGTCTGTCTATGTGTGTGTGTGTGTGTGTGTGTGTGTGTGTGTGTGTGTGTGTATGTGTGTGTATAAAATCGCAAGCAGCATCAATTACGTGTGAATAAACGTGTGTTTTTATTGAAATTATAAAAACATGAATGAAATATTTTATTCCATTTAAATGAATTACCTGTAAAATAGTAGGATTTTCAATCAAATATAAACAAGTTTGGTGATGTCACCAGTAAATTATGCTAATTAGTACCATTGGAGGTTTGAACTTTCCTTCGGTATACTGTGCTATTACACATTTGTTTGTGAGCTTGTATGTTTTGCTGCTTCCCACAAGACATTGAAATGAAGTCAAGAATTCCAATTTAGTAAAATAAACAAACATACAAGTAAATACATTAAAAAAAAACAGAGGTTCATACTGCACCAAGGAGCTGCTTTATCAAGTGCTCAGCCCAGAGAGTTATTGCAAACATTGCCACTTTAGTTAGCTGCTTGGCAAGGTGTAATAACAAAAACTGTATTGCAGGCTGCACCGGTACATTTCTGCAACTATTTTCATCATGGTCTAGTGGACATCAAATTTTGCATTCTCTTCAGTCAGGCTGGGACATGTGCCTTTTCATTAAAATGTTTAGAGCTGTGTCAAAAGGGAGGCCAAACATTACCACAGTCCGCTGGAAATAAATGACCAAGAGCATTTCTCTCCATTCTGAATTCATTGCCTCACTTGACTTTTTGCTATAGGTTATTGATCATAATTGAGTGCAATTTGCGTTAAAGTACTTGTGTGTTTGTCTTTGATCGGGACTATCTCTAAGCAGCGCATCTTGCTTTGGCAGATTACATTTGTTTAGATTCATTATTCATAGGCACAGCACATGTTATACTCAGTTTGAAAGAAAAATTGAAAAAAAATTTTGAAAGCAAAAAACTCTTTAAACCAACTAAATCTGTAACACATTTTTGTGCCATCCCTTACCAACAATAAAAATAATACTGCTTGGAGTACATATGTGCTTATGTTTTCTACACAGTGGTGTTAACACCCTCTATTGTCTTCGATATATTACAATGAGTGTTGAGTTATTAAAAATGTGACCCCTGAAGTACTTATCATGTCTGCTGATAACTGCTTCTCAAAGCTTTTATAATAGTCCATCATAGCCTTTGCACTTAGGTATAAAATGATAAGCCTCAGATTTTATCAAATCTCTGAATATGCGTGCACCGGCTAAATGTTTTTGAAATGCGATTATTATCCAGTTTTAATTCAAGTAAAGCATTGCTGGATCTAGTTAAGGAGGTTGAATGAAGGCACGACAGTCTTCATGTACTGAGCACTTGAACTTGCTTTCGAGAAGGAAGTATGACTATAAGAACATTTACCAATGATAGGAGGTCATTCAGCCCATCTGTGCTCATCCAGGTCCTAGTAGCTGATTCATCTAAAACTTGAAGGATCTAAGTGATTCTACCTCAACAACATGACTAAGTAACCCATTCCATACCCTCACCACTCTCTGTGTGATAAAGTGTCTCCTTCCTTGTGGTTTAGAGCTATCTCCACAATGTCCCTTTGGTATTGGTGTGTTCTCAGCAGTGTATTATACAGCCTTGTCATAATGTCCTGAGGTTTGTACTCTCTATGTTTGGGCTATATACCCAAGCACTCTATTTGCATTTTTGGTAGCCACTGCAAGTTTGCGTTCTTCTAGGAAATACATCTGAAGTTTTTTTTTTTTCTTGAAAAAATACATTGTTGAGAAATATATACAGTGTAGTTAAAAAATATGATCAACAGTCAGAGTTTGCAGACTGCAGTCTTACAAGAACTTGAATACCTAGGTGGAATTTTTTTTTGCTGTGTTTTTTTGTCTGTGCTCCTTAATTACCAGGAGTGCATCATTGAAAAGAGTACAAAAGGTGTTCACCAGTTGTTTGTCCTCTAATAGCTATGAAGTGATATTTGTCAGCTCCATGTACTTAGGAACAGTAACAGTACATTCAGACAGTTTAATTGAATATCATTAATCACCACAGTGTCAGTACCTAAGGTCACGACTGACTGTATGTCACGGCTCGACCTTGAACCCTCTCGGTAGCGTTATCCTGGTAATTCTACTTAGTCAGTGAAAAAATACCACTGCAGAAGAGACCATGCTAATAGAAAGTTTAGTGCCACTATCAGTCAACGTAAATGCAACATTTAGATTCAAGGCGAACAATATTTGTGACACTGATCCAAAATTTTGTTTCTAACAGACTGTCATTCACATTATCCATGGTGATATTAAGAAAACACCAGAAGGATTATGATAATATGGAGTTTAAATGGATTTATATATGCTGCTGTTCAGACTATTGGAACAGACCCTAATATCTTCTGGTCTATATAAACATGTCTCTAACCAAACATGCATGCAACTAAATAATGGAATTTAGAATCTAATTATGAACATTATTAAAAATAAAATACAAAAATCGACTGCAAAAGCCTATTCATTGCTCATGGGTATATTAATATTTCAAGTGTTTTTGATACCGTCTTAAGATCTTGGGAGATTTTATAATTTTTGGCAAAACACATTTATGTCATGGTGCTTGATTTTTAACCTTTTGAAATAGTGAGGTTTATTACGCTTTTGTGTCAAGTACAAAGGATGATAGCAAACTGTAGTGAGTCAGCACCCCAAACTCAGTCAGAACTTGCAGTCATTTACATTTGTCAGTGGCTGTTTCACTCGGTATGAAGCAGAACACTGCATTCTCATTGTGGGAACAAAAGCAAAGGGCTGATGCACAGGAACATAGAGCTTTTGAGTGCTGAGTTATGGTGCTGGACTTTTTAGAAAGCCCCCTTTGCTTTTGAAAAGGTACTTGTTTGTGAAATCAGAAGAAGACTTTCCACCAATCTTTTACCGCACAAATTATGATTACTCAGATTGAATTTACTGTACTCCAGCTATTCAAATAAAATACTCTAAGATGTTTATCATGGATTAATTACAGTGCAACCTCAGGACCGTGAATAAATGTTCACTGTATACCATAACACACACAAACACTTGCCCCCTTTTTATCAAATTGCTTATGAAAATAAAGCCCAAATCAAGCCCCCCCCCCCCCCCCCCCCCTTGAGCAATTGGATAACTGGTAGTTTAGTTAGATGCAAATATTACAGTGCCATCTGGGCGTCCTGGTTTTGTACATGTAATTTATGTATGCCTTGGACTAAGTCATGTTCACAGTAATGATTGCAGTGAACATTACATTTAAGCTTTGACTGAGGAAGCACATCCTATGTGCTATAGTTCAGTAAATGACCAAGTGCCAGACAGATGATTAGATGCCAAACAAATGGAGGCCTTTTATATGGCAGAACAGGTTATAATATGGTATGGTCATGGCTCTCATCTGTCCTATAATGCCATTACACTAACACTAGTTGCACAATCTCTTTACTGCAGTTTCCAACCAGCGTTCACTCTATTGAAATGTTTTTAAAAAATGTTCAGTCTTTGTGGCATTTGAATGTCCATTTTTTAATCTAATTTAGCAGCAATAGATCGGGTGCAGATACAATAACAATACTGCAACCGCAAAAAGTAGAGAGAGCTGCTGTGTGGGAATGCATTCAGTTGAGTATTCTAGATTCTAGTGCTAGCTAAAACGGTTGCTCTGTTTTGCACACTTCATGGAGTTATAAGTTATCAGACTGGTGAGTGAGGTGCTGTGTCTCCATCTATTCCCCATATTTAAATCATCTATATCATCTTCAGGGCCATAACCCCATTCTGCAGAGCAGGCAATAGGTCTCAGCAATTCAGTTGCCAAGATAGGTAGTATTGTGTTGCTGATGCTATTGCGTTTACCACTGAACTGGAGCCATCAAACATTTATTCTATAGCATCAATGTGTTTGTGGGTGTATTTGCCATGCTACGTGACAGTGAATAAAAAGACTAGAGAATTGAAAAAACAAAATAAATAATAATAAAGGGTAGTTGAAACTTTTCTTTTTCTAAGTGTCAGGGAAAAAAAGAACACTCAGAATTGAAAGAGGAACATAACCTGTGCAGTCTGTCCTAGAACATGTGCTAAATATTACAAATATGAAATATATATGACATTTACTGTACAGTACACACATGTCTTCATGTGACAGTAAAATTTAGTCCTCATCAGCTACTTTGTATAAATTACATTCTGTATTTCTTGCCATCAACTTGACAGGAAAGCAGTCTGGTTGTTTAGGGATGGTTAATACAGCACCAATGTTTTCTCTACTAAATACTATTCAGAAAGGAGATAGCCACAAAAAGATTTGAATTGAGCAATTCTAGGGCTGCAATGAAGGGTATATTTTGACCTTCGAAAATTTGAAACACATTATCGAAGGAAGGTTAGAACCTTCGATAGTACTAATGTGCATAATCCTATTATTTTACAGGTAAGCCATATAAATGGAGTAAAACATTGCTGTGTTTTACAGGTGTAGGGGTGGGCAGCTGCACTTCGGAGAGCGAATCACAGTCAGGGCACTCTTGCTGTGAAAGAAACGCTAACGTTTTCTCTAAAGCCAGACCGGTGATACGATCAACCAATCAAAGACCTGTATTTTCTCTGCAGCAGTCCATTCATAAGTTAGCGGAGGCGGGACAAACAGTTCTGTTAACTGTAATTTCTGTGCAGCTGTCCAGTCTGCTGAGTGTTGATGTTGCTAATTGTACAGAGACTGTTCATTTATTGAGAAATCATGGTAGGCTACTGTGACAGGGAGCGTGAGGATCTGAGCTGCAAATCTCCCTCCCGACCCAAGAGGGCACTAAGCAGAGGTACTTGCATGCCTGTTCAAAGATGGGCCGGCTTGGAGAGAGGGGCGGAAAAGGAAGTCGGCCATCTTGGTGCAGGGCGGAATGACCATATTAGGGGACAAAATCACTGTGATCAGCTGTGTTGCATTAGACAACTGGCAGGTGTGCTGAGTCGCGCTGATCATGGGGTGGAGTCCCCTGGTATATAAGGGCTGTCATTTTGTAAGTGCAAGGCTTGTTGAGATAATACTGGAGCTAGGTTCCTGAGCTGTGTGTTTGTTTATTTGGTTATTTTTGTGCTACGTGTTTGTGTTTATTGTCAGAGTGATCCCTGACGCCAAGGAGCTGCCGCACCACTGCCAGCACTTTTCACCTTGGACACCACACACCCCGGACAACAGAACTGAACACGTAAACACCTGAGCACCTGCACTTTTCACCACCCCAGAAGTGCACCGAAGGTGCTGAGAGGGACTCGCTCTGTTGGAACTTATGATTTATATTTTTGTTGCTTTGAACTGTGTTTTTTTTGTTAATAAAGTTCACCCTACCATTGTGGTAGGGTATTTGCAAATTCAGAAGTGACTCTGTGACGTCTGCTCCACACCCACACCCACTGCACCGTCACATTTGGCCAAATGTGCAACAAGCCCTATTTATGGTTGCTCTTACTCTCTGATAAAGGCTATGTCTGCAGCCAAGTGTAGTGATACCACTCCTTTAATGTGTTTCTAATGTCAGTGCTGTCAGAAGGCATTGTCTAATGAGGGCCCTGGATAGTTCAAAAAGGGCATAATGCTCTCGCTGAAGCTGTACATTAGTCCACTAGGCCTTATTAATTCAAGCACACACATTCTTAAGGTTGACTAGATGGCGTCCCTTGTGGTTAATAAGGGTAGGAAACCCTTTCTTCAGATGTGCTGGTTTAAAGCCAGTACGAGTAGCAATTGCTTATATTTGTTTCTAGTTCTTACTGTCTCGCTTTCTTGTTCCACCTCTGAACTCTCAACAAAATCTCGCTCAGTCACAGCTGTGGGGTTAAACACATGGGACCGTCTCCAAATGATCAGTACATTAATGAATCCGGAGACGGTCACATTCTACACGAGTTTAGCATGGTTGGGGAATTTTAACTCCATCCATGTTGCAAAATAACAAAACAATGGGTTAATGAGAATTGTTATGAGGTCCCTAGATGGCATTAAATAAAACAAAGAAAATTGACAAAACCTAAAAAAAACCCTCCTATTTTGCACGCTGTTTTGTTAGTACAATATTAGTTTGGCAGAGAGTTAGCTTCTTCATTCAGTGCACCTTGATGAACAAGAATACCTTTCTGTCTCTGTTAAAACCCTGCACTCACTTTTCCACACCTTAATTGATGTGCCCAAAACATCTGTAATATGCAGCTGGTAGCATAAATGTATTACCCCACAATGAAGCTTCATTTGAAGGCATTTCACTAATGCCTGCTTTAAAGACTGTCGCTGTAGCGGTGATCTGCATTATTTTAAAACAGTTTTTCGAGATTAATTAAAGAACATAAAGTGAATTAAAGAGAAACAAATTGATTGCAGGGTTTGAAGAGCATTAATCAAGTTCAGATCAATTTCTCATCTTTGATTGTTTCCCTGCATTGGCTTGCCATCCTTTTATACTGTGAAAATATGGAAATATGGGAAAACGGGAGCTTTTGTGTCTTTTCATTCACATAAAGTCAGAAAAAAGCAACATGTGAATCCAAATTAACATGTGTTTATACTAAAGTTTATACAAAAATGACTACAAAAGATTTAGAAGTGAGTAGTTTTGAGATTTACGATTATACTGTAAATTTACAGTATAATCGTAAATCTCAACTACTCACTTCTAAAGACACAAAAGCTCCCATTTTCTCATTGGAAATAGTGATATTTCAAAATATCACTGTCCTGGTCACAAAAGCAAAGTTTGTGGGGAATAATAGCCATTTTCTATACTTTTGAGGCATAAGCAATTAGGAAATAACACTTACTACCCAGGAACAAAAATTGTGTTACATAGTGTTATATATGTAACGTTTCAGTCGGTTAAATTGAATACATTAAACATGCATGTTTTTTAATTATTATTATTTCAATATAGGAGTATCTTATCGTGTTGCACTTTATTACACTTTCTGTAACATTTTTATGAATAAAACAAAACCAGTCTCTTCAGAATATTTCGTTCCTCGACCATAGTAAATGAGAAAAAAGGAAAAAGGTTCTGCGCATTTAAATTATATGCTACATTCTTAGTCTACCTAGAAAATATATAATTGCTTAATATTGTGCATCAATGATACAAGGTAATGATCTAATATACACAGTGCAATTGTCAATCTTATATAAGAATTTAAAATATTGTACATGCCTTTCACTTGAGACACTCTAAACAAGTGGGCTAAACTTGCTCAATCCACTAGTTAGATGCATCAAGTGGACTGACTTTGGTTCGCTGCAATCGACCCCTTTAGTTTTGTCTAAAGGTATGTTAACCTTTTATTTAGTTTTTTCTAGTAATAATAATAATAATAATAATAATAATAATAATAATAATAATCTTTATTTTGTATAGGTCCTAAATGCAAACATCTCAAAGCGCTGTACAGTTTAGAACAATAACACTAAAAACAGCAAAACAAAGTAGAAACAACAACTACAGAGCATATAGTTAAAAATAAAACATTGCACAGTGACATAATCCTAACCGTGATGAAGTGCCTGTACATAGAGATGTGTTTTTAGTTGTTTTTTTTTTTTTTTTTTTTTTTAACTACTAAGATTGTATTATGTGTGTTTTGAAGTTATGGATGTATAATACATTACACATGGTACCACAGTAATAATATAATACAAGTAGATCATATACATGCAAATAAATAAAATGCAAAAAGCCAGGGGTGTTTGACCTTTCCGCTCCTGGTCATCGTTTCAACCCTGTTCTACTGTAAATGCTTTAATTGAACCAATTAAACCTGCATCCAGACCCTGCAGTAGTTCATTATTAGTAGTTAAACCTGGAGTGGAATAGCCCTCCAGGACTGTGATTGGACACCCCTGGCTTAAAGAGCAAGCAGCAGGGTTCTGAAAAATATAGCGTTACCCATCCCCACATGCTGCTACAACTGTTTATGTAGCATACCTGTAATTTATTTTCATTGTTAACATCCTAACAACTTTTTACACTTTAAAGTCTGTTTCAAAGCTGTCCGCTCTAGTGCACTGATAGTGTCAGGATTATTGCCCACATTGTCAAACAGGTAATACAGCAACAACGGTCCATGATAAGGTACAGAACAGAAAAGCCAGATCACTTATGTGTTTTTTTAATCGCTCTTCCTGCAGTGATTTAGTGGACATATCTGAAATCACAGTGCACTAGAGCACACATTTTGAAAAGCTCTTTAAGCTTTACTTAAGCACCTGCTTCATTTTGTGTACCACCAAACATGCATCTCCTTTTTGCCTGTGAACAATGCATCCAAAAAATATGTTAGGTATTTGGAAATGGAATAACAGTATTATCAGAATAAATATAAGTGGTCTGATATTATTATTTGCTTGTATTATTTTAATATTTTTAGAGCTTATGTAAATTGCAGTATATGTCTGACCCGTTTCCTACATTTCTGCATAGGCAGGTACTTCAATAAAATGTAAGCACAGAAAAAAAAAAAATAATGAAAAGTATTTGGTAATCAGGTTTACTTTTCTTGGAATCTGCAGTGATCCCCTGCCTCAGTCTGTGTGTGTGTGTGTGTGTGTGTGTGTGTGTGTGTGTGTGTGTGTGTGTGTGTGTGTGTGTGTGTGTGTGTGTGTGTGTGTGTGTGTGTGTGTGTGTGTGTGAGCACTCAGCATGGTTGTATTTTTTGTTGCTGTGTTGTTTGTTATTTTAAATCGCAGGTTTTTTTTTTTTTTAAAGCCAAAAGCTATACTAAAGAAATGAGCCTCCAGCACAATGAACCTTTACATTCACAGATGTCTTCCTCACATAAGATTTTACTGCAGGAGTTGAAACGTGCCAGCTACATTCTGTATGTGCTTCATACATAAGCATGTTAGATTTTATTCATCTGAAGTAGCTTAGATTTATATATATGCATCAATGATATCTGCTGACAGTTACAGATCAGAGCAGATCAATACATTTATTTCACATCCACAAAACAGTGTGAGTGCAGAAAATCTTTAATTAGAGTATACTGAAAGTATACACCCCTCTAACTTTTAGTATATATATTTTTTTCAATTTAATTGGTAGATTTTGCTTATGTATTATTTATGAAATATATGTCACTGTACAATCCCCAGTCCATTTTAAAACCCTGCAAACAGCCACAGTGTAACTTTTCAGTATTAAAGTCTTAAATGCCATCAGCAGTTTGAAGAAGGCAGTGGACAAACAGGACCTGCATGCAACATGGCAGTGAGGATATTGAAAAGCCTGACGTGCAGGTATCTGCTCAAGACATAGCATGACTGATTCATGAGAAAAATGTGATTTAGTATGCACCTTGCTACAGCTCAGTGACAAGGTCAGTTTCTTTCCATTTGGCACTGCTCTCAAGTGCGAGTGCTACCGAGACCCCACCAACTGAGAGAGGTTCCCTTTCAAGTATGAAATGTAACCATTACCACATGGGTATTCACCTGCTGAAGCCCTGATAACTTAAACCAGAGCTGCTCGCAGAGCCTGTGATGCAGTCGTGGCTCACCCCTGAGGGCACAAAGGCACTGCGCTCACAGATCTGAGAGCCACTTTTCCTTTCAAGACTGACCTGATGGAGCGCCTTGTTCAGATAAGTACTTGTGACTTCTATCTGCTATATATATTTCAGATTTATTGTGTTTTTACACACATTTTATGTCATTAAAATAATTTCTGCAATAGTTTTTACTAATTATGCATAATTTGTGCTCTACAGCCTGTTTTTATGTCCACTGCGGCCTTGTGCCACACAAGAGCCACTCCTTCCCAGGGCTAGAGTCACTCCATCCTAGGGATCCAGCAACATCAGTTGGCTGACCTTTGTGCTCTCCCCCCAGGGTGCAATAACTCCAGCTGTAGTTATTTATTTCTTTTTTGGGTAAAATTAAGACGTTTTATATTTTATGAAATTGTTAAATTACTGTATTTTGTTGAGAAAGTTTTTTTTCTTGTGCGTTTACAGAGACTAATGGGTAGCAACTATACAACTGTATAATCCAGTCTGCTTATTGAGGACAATCATGGCGGATGCTCTTCTCGTCTTGGGCCAGAGCACGCCAGGGAGGTACTAGCTAATCGCAGCTTCTCCAAGTTTTGTGCACCTTTCTCCCGCAGCTCTACAAAGCACTCTGCATCCCTTATGCCTGCCCTGCTCTCTTACTTATCAGTTAGAGTGGTGGCTGTTCCTCGCTCCATGGCTCTGTGCCAAGGGAGAGTGGTCAATGCACCCGGGAAAGTAGCCCAGACAGAAGGCTGTCCTCACGGTCTTCCTCATTCCTCACGCCCTATATGGGGTACATGATAGGGAGAAGCTGGGCCTAGCCCACTTTTACACTGGTATGGACTTCTATTGCCGCCTTGGTACAGGAGCTTGGTACAGGTGCTCCTGTCCAAGGATGCTATCTACCCTAACAAGCAGTGCCCAGTCTCCTGAGGTTATCCTCAAGCGTGCCCATTCAGCCAGTTCATTCACCGCAAGGCTGAGCAATTACAATAGCATCCTGACACCATTTTCTGAGGTCTCTTTCTGAGAACCACAGGCCTTCACCACAACAGTTCCCATGCCACAGGGAAATTAAGGCAGGCTGCAAAGCAATCAGCTGGCCTGAATACACCACTGGAGTGACCTGGTGTGGTGTAAATATGAGCACACTGCTGGAAAGAACACTTTGCATCCGCTTTCTCTGTTGAAATAAAAAAAAAGTCTGATACTGAACTGCTGCTCAGCCGCATTTATGTTAAGAGAGTTCTTTGCACTGGTTATGAATTTAAACGTGCTGTCAAAAGTACTGTGGTTTCCATTATAGACTTGTCATCTCCGCACAAGTCTGTTTGGCAACGCAGGGGGAGAAGTGACAAGAAACACGGCAGCACATTTTTGCTGGTCAGGAGTGATTTAAAATGGCATTGTTTTATTTTGAGAACAAGAGACCTCCCTTAAAATGAAATGGGATCTCGTCCCCAACAAGCATGCCTTTAAAAAAAAAAAAAAAAAAAAAAAAAAAAAACTTCTTTGAGGTCTTTTAAAAAGATATCCACCATGCGTTTGAGTTTGACACTTTAATCTAAGATATTTTTGTGGGATATGATTCTGGAGGTGTTCTGGTTTCTCAAGAAACAAATGGGTAATAATTAATAGGTGACACGTATCAAGATCAGCCAAATTGCTAAATTGGCGGAGTGTAAAGTAGCGCTCTGCCGCAGCACAAATTTTCCACTTTTAAATGTGAAAATTCCACTTAAAAACCCTCAAAATGGGCTACTGGTAGCACAGATTAACAGACTAATCTGAAAAATAGCACCTCCCCTACAAATGGGCTACCTCAATTGAACAACAGGTAGATCATCTGGAGAGGCAATGACTCAGGTTGACTAAGTGTCTTGATTATTATTTTACGATGGATAAAACCAAATATGC
Organism: Polyodon spathula; assembly: GCF_017654505.1. Classification (NCBI taxonomy): domain Eukaryota; kingdom Metazoa; phylum Chordata; class Actinopteri; order Acipenseriformes; family Polyodontidae; genus Polyodon; species Polyodon spathula. The sequence goes on from NC_054536.1 coordinate 17,432,105, forward strand.
ATAATGAAAAGGATATAATGAACCAAGTTTATTATACGACGAATACAAACAATTGTACATAATGAAATAGCCGGTGTTGAGCTACAATTTAATCCTCAGAGAGATCAGAAAGAGTAATAAGGATCCTAAATACCCTCCCTTCTCAGTACTCTCCCTGTTCCTTCGTTGTTCAGGAAGGTTAGCAGTCTGTACTGTCTGTCGTAGCCCCAGAAAAGTCACGATATCACGAATTTCATTGACTGCCTACTGTGAAAAATGTGCATTTTATTTTCCTTATAGTGTTTTACTTTAGTGTAGTCTTCACCTCCCCTGTTAATTTCCTAGTTTCATCCAGGGGTGTACTTGCTGTGGGTCGTCAGGGCAGGCAGAGCTCCGCTTCCATACTTCATGTAGAATATTTAACTGTTTTGCTCCTGTTAATATATGGAGATAAATATACATGTGTGTGTGTATAACCCATACAAATAATCAAAGAGTAGCCTTAAGAAACCCTTGAGAGATAAAAAATGAAAAAGTTGTGCCTGGTCTGGAATAATGAGTAAGGGGTAAAGGGAACCTGTATCGACGCTGTGCTGAGGTGTCAACGTTTACAATTAGATATAATAATTGGAACAGTTATTTTTAGACCCATATATCAGAAATCAAATAATAATTAATAATAATAAAGATGTCATCCTTATTTATGTTTAAGTTAATAAGTTATATGAAGGTCATGTTGTATAAATGAAGTGATATTTCACTTCATAGTCCCCCTCTCAAACAGTGTGATATTACTGTGCATTTCTTAATACAGCTAAAGTTAGAGATGGAACCCATTATACATTCACCATTGTTTTTATCAAGTAGAAGCAAAGCTACAGTAGCTGTACACTGTCCGGCTCAATGCCATGCATTTGGTTACTATGGCAACGGAGTTAAACAAATACTGGCTTCATGATCGATTAATTCCTCATAATGTACAATGACATTTCTACATACTATTAATGTACTGTGTGTATATAGAAGGAAACAAGCGCTTCAGTTTTGTCATTTCTGGTTTGCAGTTAACGTTTCTCCATGTTTATTTTGGAATTAGAGGTAGCAAAAATCAGCTATTAGAATTACACAGTCATTTGAATTGATGTGTCAACATACATTTTAAAGGTTTACAAAACTCAAATTTTTCTGCATTTATCAATCAAGGTTGTTTTTAAAACTATTGTCTGCTTGTTACTTTTTTTTCCCAGCCAACACAGATGTTTTAAATGACTTGCTTCCAGCAGAAGTTTGTTAAATTTTTATAGATTGTTTCAATAGCGAATCTAGTTACAATGTAGCCTACATTTTTAAAGAGTTGACTCAGTAGCTAGTAAATGTTAAAATGTTTCAGCCTTGGTTTTTGGGTGATGTTCTTGATGAACTATCAATGATAGCACATTTTAGGCAACTTCCATCAGTAGAATATAATGTAAATATAATTTTTTTAGTTATTTTTTTAAATTGTCATTCATGAATTTCTTTTAAAAATACTGTGAATTTTCCAGGCCCCTACTTGACTGCAGTCATAATGCTCTTTATCGGCTGCTTTCTGACTTTTTTTCTTTGCGCCCAAATAAGATCAATTTAAAATCGGTCTTATTTGTGGACCCTTTTAGGGCTGGCGCTTCTGTTCTAACGCTTCATTAAACTCATTTACAAACGAGCCTCACCTACATTTAGCGCATTTTGGCATTGCTAACACAGCCTTAACTTGCCAAAAGTGTCATGATACATATAGGGCAATTTTAAGGCTGACGTAAACTCTGCGCTATGGTCTTAATGCCGTAGCTTGATACATGTCCCCCAATGTGTTTTAAATGCTTAGGAGAGCAGTTTTCATTTGTTATACTGACTTTTGGTCACACTTCCTATAACTGGAGTTTGCACAGAACAGCTCCCAGTTCAATATTAGTTCTCTAAGACAGTTCTATTGCAAAAGCCAGCCAAGCAAATCTTCCTTGGCAGTATTTTATTGCTTGTTGTATCAGCATGCTTGTAGTATCAGTATGCAATATACATACGCTTTGTGGATCTGAGTGAATGGTTACGACTTGCAGCAGTTTTGTAGCCTCAGAATTTCACATTTGGGAATTGAATGTGAAACCGTTTATACCATATATGCAGTATACCATCCTCCTTCATACAGTACATAACCACAGATGCAGCCAAACGTGACCAATACTGTTTAATTTAAGATACATTTGCATATCTTGTTCCAGATGACCATCCTGCTTTATCAACTACTGCATTTGTTTGTTTCGTGCTGTCTTTTCCCCTTTTATTTTTGCACAGAACATTACAAAACAGAAGTCGTTTTATTTTCCACAAATTTGAAAACAGTTCTGTATAGCAGTGTAATACTGCGAGTGGATTATAGATTCACGTGGGCAGCGTTTTAATATGGCCATGTGCACGTGTGTCTGCTTGCATAAGTCTCGGTCACAGGCATCACTTTATGGGCAATGAGGGTTTACCCAATTCCTTGGAGTAATATTTGTCAGACTGACAGCCTTAAAAGGATATTTATAAAAAAAATAAAAAAAATAAAAAAATAACCCCCCAAAAAAACATCTCTTTATCTGTTTGTATGTGTTTTTCCTGGTCTTAAAGTTTTTTTTATCATTATTATTATTGAAGATTGGATCAACTACAGCACGAGAAAGCAGCCCTTTTCACAGGACTCTCTTTCAACGCCCTACAAGCATAGCCAGTAAATCAACAATCCACTGGCAGTTATTTCTCTAAGGACCTGACCCTTATACTCAAGCACTAAGATTCTACATCTGTGTTCAGAATAAGAGCAGTACAGTTTAGTGCAATGGTATAATTGTTCACTCACACAAAAGAATAGATTTCTCTGTTAAAAGATCCGTCATATTTTGACCCGAACCCGCTAAGCCTTGACCCGCACCCAACCCAATTGAGTTTATATTAATATTCATCTGAACCCGACTCAACTATCAGTTTTGTGATCATTTCAATTACTATCGTTTTATAGCTACTCATATTACAACTCTTGCATTTAGCTATAACCAGTCATTCATTTACATGTGTAAAATATATTTTTAAAATGTACAGGCTTACCTTTCGATGCATAATGAAGATAATGAATCCCAAAACTGCTGTTCAACATTTAGTCTTTAATTCATGAAAGTACACTATTTCAGCTGTCAATTTATCCGACATCCAAAATCCATTATTCGTCATCCTTAAACAGTTCATAGTTAAAAATCCATTAACACAGTATCATTAGGCAGTTATGTATCTCATTTAGTTGATGACTTTGCAGTGCTATGGAGGAACAAAACAGATTGAGGCAATTCCTTCGGGATTCAATCACTGGACCATGCTGAACTAAAATTGCGCTGGGGAAACGTGGTTTGTTCTTTTTCCCAAAATCTGCTAAGATCTTTGTCAGCTTCGTCACTTGAAAACTGTGTATCTGTGTATAGCTGGATCTCGTCTTTATTGCAATCATCTTCATCTTCATCTTCCTCTTCATCTTCCCAGTCAGTGAATTCTACTTGAATTCTCGGCTTTTTGAATCCCATCTCTTTACTCCACTGTCCCCACATCACAGGCAGCATTATTTGACAAAGCACTCACAGCAGATTTGAAAGTGGGGAGCAGTTACTTTGCTTGGTCATAAATAGGCGTTCTGTCTTCGGTTGGGAGCATCTTTAACTTTTTAAAACGAGGGCAAAGAAATGTTGCAATTTTGTGGGTGGAAGTGATTGCTAGCTTCTCTACTCAATGCACGATCACGTAAGTGAGACATATATTCCGAGTCCCCATAAACAGACTTGAAGTGTATCTTCAATCTGTAAAACCAGAGCAACACCATATGTATTGTAGGGTACTTATCCCCTTCCAGGTCTTCATTTGCCTTTTTGAAGAGACAAGAATTTGGTAAGTATTTTGAGCACATCAAGTTGTGTGCCATCCATTCTATCTAGCTGATCCTTGTCTTGTAAAAGGTGTCGGATCTCAGTGAACTGTTATTATTGTTGCTTTGCTATTCCAACGAGTCTCACAGTCCTGTATCATTGCATGTGGTAAACTTGCAACAGCTCCAGATTTTTTGGGGTATGTATAGCAAAGTGCCCGCCCCTGTGTGTATATGTTGTATGTTGTGTGTTAATGTTGGTGTATAATCATTGGTACATGGGATATAATCGGGTCTGTGTAACATGAGTGTTTAAAATGTATATTTGTATTTAGGCACGAGGATTGCACAGTACTTCACGTGCAAGTAAAAAGTAATAATATGTGAGCACGGGGAATTGCACTTTATTAATTCACGTGCAGTTGTACCGCGACTCCAATTGAATGATTGATTAGCAATCGAGTGTCAGTACAGCTGCATAAAAGCAGCATGTTTTCACTCACTCTGGGTTGTGTGTTCAGTGAGTAATAATAATGATAGTAATAATAGTTCAAATAGAAGCTCACTATGTTTGTCTGTGTAGTCCGTTTTGTTTGTCTCTTTTGTTTTGGCGAATGTGCCGTGTCCTGTGTTTTTGTTTGTTACAACCTTTTTATTTACTGTTATGTTAATTCATTAAATGCTGAGCGCAAGCAATCGCTCAGCTTTCCCAAAACTCCACCTCTCTGTTGTTTATTTCCTGGTTCCTGTTTCTGTTCTGACGTCCCCCACTCAAGCTGTCTTTGTGACAGTATGTTACAAGGCTTTTGCACTTGTCAGCTACACAAACCACATATTTAATTTCTTTTGTCAAAGTCCTGGCATCAAAAGCATGCTTCAGTACTATTTTGAGAACATGAGCAGTGCACAGGATCCACTGGTAATTCTGAAGGGCTGCTTTGAGAGCATGAGCAGTACATGGGATCCAGTGGTGATTCTGAAAAGCTGCTTTGAGAACGTGAGCAGTGCATGGGATCTAGTGATGATTCCGAAGAAATGCTCTGAGAGCATGAGCAGTGCATGGGATTCCAAAGGGCTGCTTTGATGTTTGCGCCCTGGTCACTCACAAACACTATTCTGGACAAAAGGTCAGTCGGAATTCCAAATTCCTGCAGTTCTCTGTTAATTTGTTCTTTAAGGTTTTCAGCCGTTTTGGAAAGACTTGTGTCGAATTCAGCTGTGGCTATGACTTGTGCATTTAACTTCCATTCATCGTCTACATAGTGGCAGGTAAATATAGTGTATGTCCTTTTGTTTAAGTTATCAGTCCACATGTCCGTTGTAATAGCTACACCATTTTTTAAAGCCTTGTTTACGTCTCTAGCCAGCTTTCCTTTCTGTGATTTGGTTGTTTGCTTAGCTCTATCACAACAGTCTGTCTGTTTGGCAGAACCACATTTGCATTTACAGATCCATAGCATGCTCCTATATTAATAAGATTCTGGGAAACAAGCTTGAATCCCTCTCCTGACTCAGTATCAAAAGGTCAAAGGTCCATACAGCACAGATCTACACACTTGTCTACCAAATGAGACTTAACACTCGCAGTAACCTTTGTTGCATCTGTCTTTTGGTATGATGTTACAGGCTTCAATTTTGATTGCCTTGCCACTGCTGTTATTGGTGAGCTGGCTCATATGATTCCTTGATGTCCACAAACATGCCAACACATATTAGAAGTCCCAGTTTTATGACTGTCATACTTATAAAGGGCATCACACTGTAAACACGTCACAAAACCTTTTTACTCATCGTTTTCCGTGTTGACGACCTCTGCAAATTTGCTCCAAACATAAGATTTATGCATCTCTTTCAGTCTAGTTTTAAGTTTTCCAGAGTTCAACATTTTATGAATATTTTCCACTTCAGAAGCCATTACTTTAGTAAGGAATTTGCTAGATGTATTTTTTTTTACTTAACAATATTAAACTCCTGACTACACTGCATGAAAGTCCGCTCATTCCATTTCCTTATTACATGCCCAGCAGTAATCAGAGAACTACAGATAGCAATTTAAGCCAGTAGACTGAAAAATATTATTGTTGTTATTACAATATTTAGAAATATATAGTGTAATACATTATTTCAGAATTTAATTATCAACAGTTTTTATAGATGACATTATAAAAAGTATTTGAGTGAAGAAGAAAACATTCACAGTGAAAGTAGACCATCCGTGTTTTCTTCTTGCCTTGTTCTCGTTTGCCAGCTTTGTTTCATTTTCATTAAAACCCCCCCTATATTAATGACTTTAATTCCTGAATACCTATATATATATATTATATATATATATATATATATATATATATATATATATATATATGTACACACTCAGTACACACTATATATTTATTTATATTTTCTTATTTTTCACATTCACATGAAATCTAGACGTTTTATTCATATTACAGTATATAAACAGTTCGATGACCTCCTTTCTCAGAAGTCTATTACAAAACTGGAGGGCAATAAACTGTACTTATCAAGAAATATATACAGTAGTTGTCATTTCGCAGAGCTGCTATTTTACTATTTCTGCGGCATAGAGGAAGAATATTTCTTATAGTAACAAGGAATATGAGCAGATGTAATAAAGCCGTCGGCAGCGCTTTCTACAGAGCTGTATATGAGGAGTTAATGTGCTGTGTTTGGTCCTACTGTACATGGATGTAGAGAGCCCATTGATGTGAATACAAATGCTGTACAAGATGTGTCAGTGCGCAGAGGTCGAACATAATAGCTGGTTTGCTTGCTTTTCGGAATACATTGATTTAGCTGACACCCAAAAGAGAGCAGCTTGGTATTCTTCTTTACATGTCTATAATGTATTGTGAGCAATTCACCACCTCTAATTGTTAACTTTTCCAGATAGAATCTCAGCAGGGGGGGTCAATGGTGTTTTTTGAAGAATCAATTTGTGACCGCACAAGCTCTCGCTTCCCTGCTCTCAATACCCATCAGTTACCGGACGTCAAGATTCTGCTCCTTACTAAACTGCTCATGATCTAGTCCCAGAACCAGGTGTCAAAACTAGAACAGCTGTTCAATCATTAAGCTCAAAAACTCCTTCCATATCCATAATGGTCACAAACACATTGGCTAAGTTCAAATCCAAACAGCAAACACAGTTCTTGTAACGATCTTTCCATGAATCAGCTCAGTTATTCACCTTGGGTTATGCTAGCCAATTAAAGTTTTAAGCTGAGTCTTGCAGTTTGTTTTTAATTGATTTTACTTTCTTACTGTTAGTTGGGTGATGCAATTTTACAATGCATTAGCCAAGATTTAACAACATGTCCTGAAAGGATTTGGAACAAGCCCAATATGACTTTAGAAATGCAACAGTAGAAGCATTCAGATCAAGAACCATACATATGAATTTCAAGTACTTTGGACATATCGATTTCTTTTCAAGTGTTTGAAACGTCTTTGGTTCCATTGTATTAATTACTCTTTTTTCTGCAGGTGTAGCAGCAGTAGACATCCACCAGATGGCGTAAAGACAAACAGGGTCTCTTTTGCAACAATTAACACGTTTGATACATGTCCTGTATTCTTTTTTTATGCATCAACGGATTACTAGTTGTTGGAAATTGGGTTCTGTGTATCTGCAGTCCAGTTACACAAATCAATTACCAGTACATTTCTATCTAGCATTCTGCTCATTATTGACAGAAAGAGAACATCATTATTTGACAGCAGCTCAGGGGCCTGATAGTAACAAGGCTGATGAGGGTCTGAATATTACCAACACCCGATTCAGTTCCCTGAGGAACAACTAAAGACTGGGTAGCAGGAGTGATGGCTCCAGTCTCTTTAATCATAGTGGGATGCTGTGTTAGAATGTAAGCTCTTTTACTCCTTTACAGCCTTGAGTGCAGTCCTTCTCCGCTGACAGTTGCATGAATTGGGCAGAATATCAATCAATACATGTGGAATCAATACAGTGGATCCCAAGTCTTTGATTTTAATTCCTGCACTATAAATATACCTGTAAACACCAGACAATAGGTGCAGGGTATATCCTGTTTGAATTATCTCACATTTTAAAATTTTTTAGTGCCACAGTAAAAATAGCACTTTTAGATGTTTCTAGCAAAATCATTTTAAAGCACATTACAAATGTACACAGGAAAATACATGTACCGGTACAATATTGTAACCCTCAGACAAGCCACTGCACTTTCCTCCAGCTTTATTATTAATTCAAGCCTACGACATCTTACAAGATTTCAAGATTCCAAATTAGATCAAAACAGGACCCCGGATGGCCAGATCCACTGGTTTTTAAAGAGACTGCACTTTTTTGTACATCCTTTACCTTTAACATTGAAACTGGAAGAAGAAGTAGAAGAAGTATTAAGGTTCAAACTGTATCGTCTCTATGCCAGCACACATGCTGGTGAACCAGTAACAGACAGAAAACCAGCTGCTTCAGTCAGTCCTCTCGCTCCCTGTAGCAATTTTTTGGCAAGCTATGATGGAAAAGGAGTTACAATAGGGGTACTTGCTTTAAGTATTAAGTAACTGCACTACACAAAATGGGACTCTGTAGATTTAAATACATTATGTTGCATACAGCTCTCAAGAAATATATATTTGTATACTAGTTTGTAGTAACATTGGTATTCAGCCAGCTTTAAAATGGTTTTGGATAGAGGTGTGCAGATACCTAGATCAGTGCTAGTCGGGTCTATGAAACCTGCCGTACTTTTTTACAGCTGACAAATTAAATCCATGAGAATATCCCTCCCTATCAGGAAAAAAAAAAAAAACAACACAATTTGATTTTCATGGATTGTCATAATTGTGTAGATGAGGGCAATGAAGGAGAAAATATTTTATTGTTGTGTAATTAACACATTTTTAACAGGGTTTGTTGTGTTTAATTTAACACTTGCAAACAAAAAACATGTTAAACAAATCTACACATCTCTAGATTCAACTTACTGTAGCATCCAGTTGTATTATGAAGAAACTGTAACTTTAAATTCTGAATCATAACATTTTGTAAAACCAAAAATATGGTTTCGACAAGTTCTTTGTTGCTCCACCCTCTTATTTACAGATGGACCTTCTTCCCTCAATGTAGTATGGAATTATATATGATAAAATGTTTTACTGAAAGTATGAATTACAAAATATTCAAAAAAAAAAAAACTCAGTGTTACTTATCAGTCCAAAAGTACATGTTGGTGTTAGTTATTTGTGGTTTGGTAACTTTATTGAGTGTGTGTTTCTTTTTTGATTAAAAAAAAAAAAAAATGTATGGGACTCTATTCATGATTTTCATCAACAGTATGTAGAAAAAGCCAAGCTTTATGCAATTTAGAGAAAACACATCACCTGGGCCAAGTGGTTTCATAAGTGTCTGTCGCTTCTTTGGTTTAAAACCATAAGACAAGAGAACTTTGTTATTATCCTAACACAAAGGGATTGCTGTATCACCTGTGTGTAAATTAGCAGCTGCAATGTATTTGTGCCAAGGCAATTCGTGCTGCAATTAAACAAATGCAATGCTCTGCTGCACAAAAATATGATAAAGGGATTTTCAACAAAGGTTGTCTTCTGCTGAAATATGAAAGTACTGGAAAGTAGCTAACACAAGCACATACTGCAGCTTTTCCAAATGACTGACACGTCTTGGGAAAGGCGCTTACAAACATCCTTTTCAAACTTTATAATCATTGTAAAACAGAACTGTTATTTGCTTAACAATTCAACTTATATTTCCAACTTAACACATTGTGTTTTTTTATACAGTGCAGAGAGTTTTATCCATTTATTATTTGATTTAAGCCTCTTTCTAAGTATTGTCTTTTTTTCCCAAACAAAATGGTGGCCGCTACCATGGTCACAGAGAGCTGAAGTTTCTTTTTGTTGAACCTCTAGAGCGGGAGTCATAGGTCACTGATTTGATAGATTTCAAGCTGTCCTCCATGGATATAACAGGTGAATTGTTTAGCCAGTTTGTCCAGTTCTTCCACACACTTCTACATGGAATCTCATCTTCCAACCCCAGCTCAAAGTTTTTTATGAGACAATGTTAACACCAGCTTAGCTTAAGTTTCAATTAAAATTGTATAGCAAAAGAACTGCAGACAAGAGTCAAATATGAAGCGAATATTGTCAACTAGTCTGAACAGTTGTTTAGTGATATGTTATCTGAGGGTAACAGGATTAGGAATCCAAATGAAACTGAATAGCAGAGATATTCCACTTGTCATAATAAATGTATGTATGACCCCTTCTTGAAATGGTTGAAAAAGGTATTCTTCTGTGGGGTTATGCTTACAACCCAAAAGAATGAGGAGTAGGACTTTCCTGTTGAGGGTTAAAAATCCACTTAACAGTAAAACCAGTATAGATCTTTCTGTTGATGATTATTAATATACCGCAGCGCAGTGAGCGGGATCAAGGAAATGAAAACAACATATGGCTTTAACAATCCAACTCAACCAACTGGTTTTATCTGAAGCAAATGACAAGTCATTCCCACAATGATTGATTATGTAATCGTTTTATCTGTATCCTTCCCAATGCCTACCAGGAATTGATATTAATGTGAAAAATACCATGGATGTGTGATAAATCAGTGGGAATATGGTTCATTATTGAGAATACAGTGTAGATTACATCCAAAACGTGGCACACTGATAGATAATAATAATGAATCTGTATATCATGTTGATTACACTTCATTGATTGACTATCACTGAGGGGCATTTGTTATAGACAGCATACAGGTAGGCTCATTTTATGTTAGACCAGGGTTTATTAGCCTTGTCTTAGGGGATTTACCAGACCTAAAATGTATTTATAAAATAGACAATTGTTTGTTGTCAAGACTATTAATCTCATAAGAAATGTAAATCGGCAAAAAGCTTTTCTTTTGCCTTACGGAAAAACGTGCAGCGTTGTGGGAACTGTGAAATTCATATGCTTTTTTCAGGAATGTACTGTACTGTGGGGATTCACCGTAACAGTCTGAAGACATTTAAACTGAATAATCTTAGTTTTAATTGTGTCAATTCTCATGGTCGTCATTAACGTAGGAAACAGGAACGTAAACAATCTAATTTGACTGTTGGGATTCATTATTTATCCACATGGGCATCATGTATAATATTCCACAGTATGAAAGAAATAGAAACCAAGACAATGACAGAAAAAAAGCCCAAGACAGATACAATACCTGTAACAGATATCCTTGCTAAGGCTTTTTTTTTTTAAATGAGTTTTATGTTTAATGTTTTTTCTAGCATGCTGTTTTAAATGTTTGAACAGCCTCAGTCTGCCTGGTGCTTTGTGCTAATTTAAATTTGCTGTCTGGTTTCGCGAGATACTAATACAAACCCTAATACTCTACTTCTATAATATTTGACCTTTATTATGAGCGCGAGCTTGCTGCACACATACTGGTTTTACTATTTTCTTGCATGGATGTTTGTTTTGATGGTTGACTGAGGAAATGTTTTTAATATATACAGCAGTAAATAAATACAGATTAAAATATGTACATAATCTCAGCCACTGTACGTGCCTTCTAATGTCAGCACAAATGTGTGTGCTCTGAGAAAATGTTGGGACATTGGTTTATTCTATTTACATTTTTAAAATATACTTGTAGCAGGGCGGTAGGGAAGTCCTGCTGTTTAATGTATTTTGTTTATTTATTTTTGGAACAGGGTCTCCCCCTCTGCCCCTGTGTTATTTTGTATTTGTTTATTGTGTTTATTTTGTGTGTTTGTATAGATGACGGCGAGCACTGTGTGCTTTCTTTATTGTTTTTGTATTGTTTTGCAGCATGGATGGGAAGCCCCATCCATATTAAAAACTTGCGCAGAAGATGGTCACCTGCATAAATACCGGCAGCACTCTAAGTTCCGGGTGGGTGTTCGGAGGAAGAACTGGAGAGCGAGAGGAGAGAGAGATATTTAAAATAACTAAGGATCAGTGAAGGCGATCGCTCAACTTGACCTTAGTGTTTTGTATTTGTGTTTTTGTTTCTGTTTAAATAATTTATTTTCGCTCTATGAGCAAGAGTATTTTTGTTTAAACATTTTATTTATTTTTGTATTTAAAATAAAAATGGCGCACGCCGCGTCTTGTTGAAGCTGCAGCTACCTGACCTGCGTGTGCTTCCTTCTTCTGGTCTGACGTCACTGATCAGCCATTTCCTGCCACAGTACTATTACAGTGTAGTAAGTGAGGATTATTGAGAGGCAATATTCAACTGAACTGGTCTTGATTTTGAACTAGGAAGTAGCCCAATTTGTCTTCTTTTCTTTTAAATGAATTTGTATATAAATAATTCACTGTAAAGACTGCAACCACACCATGTTTTTCCTGCCGCTACACTCCTGCATACTGTAGTTTACCCTGGATACTTGTCAGTCATGTTCAGGTATTGACCTGTCACCGCCCTGCTTAGCTTCTTAGATCTGATGTTATTGCTGTAAGCCTCTTTGTCCCTCGGCACCTTGTTAAAGACTTCTGTGGTGTGTTAGAAAGAGAAAATACCAGTTAGCGTGGGCAACAGAAATGAGTTTGATCTTTGCAGACGCCCCAGGAATTCAATAAGAGAAATCCAAAGAGAAATTCAATGCCACATTCTTCCAATGTGAAAAGTACGCAGTGTGAAACTGAAAATACTCAAAATACCACCAGTTCAATATTAGGAATCATTGCCAAAATATTGCTTGCTGTGACCAGGTTTTTTAAAGAATTGAAATGGTAATGAACCATTTTCCTACCACCATAAGAATTGTGTTAATTGGGATAAATAGTGTATCGACATCATTTAAAATTACGTTTTCACTGCTCCCCAGATCATCAGCTGTTGAACGTGGTTAATATGTTTTATTAAGGGTTAGTTTTCAAATACATTTTGCTACAGTACCTAATTAGCTTCAGTAACACTTTTGACTCGTTTTAGTATTGGTCAGTAAACCGACAGCTGGCATACTGTAGATTTAAACCCTGTTTCTACTATCCCATCCCACACTGTTAACCTTAAAACAGGATTGCCACTATAAGTTGTGTGAAACCCAATCACCAGCTTTGCCACTGATTACCAGAGTTTGGATTAGTGAGAGTTTACTGTGGTATTTATAGGATATTTATATGAATATGGTTCTATCTATCTATACTGTATATATAAAGAAATTTACCATGAAGACCCATAGAAAATATTCAATATCTTAAAAGTTACTTTTGGTTTTGATTACTTGAGTGCTGTAACTTGGAAGACTAATTGCTAAATACATGTAACATTTTATTTTGTCATTTTTATAACAGGTTCTTACATGGGATATGCATGATGTCTCACAGAGACATCTTATTCTATAGGTGTTTGTAATCACAGTGCCAATTGCTGCTCTGGTCTATACGGACAACAACCATAAAGGGATCTACCATATTTTCCTGTTGCAGTAATTTCTTTTTGGATAAATAATTTAGGCTAGCTCTTTTCATTCTTATAGATATTGTAATAACGCCAGGGGACCCTCCTTCTTAACGGAGCAGTGTTCTAGTTGTAAATGCACCATATTTTTTATTCTGCACAGTGACACCTATTTTCTAATAGAAAAAGTCCCTGGAACAAGTTCCCAATCATCAAGGCAAATAATTTGTTAGTTTCCTGCCAACAATCTGACGAATTAAAAGCAATTATATGAATTCATCACATACATTAGAACACTGCCAAACTACAAATAGCAGAGTGGACTGCATAATTTGCTGTCTAATTTGCTGACATTTCTCCTATGTTACAAGTCATGGCAGATCAGTTTGCCAAGTACTTCCTCAAAAACAAAATAAGTTACAGCAGTTCATTCTGCAGCCAACCTATGTTACAGTGACCCTCCTGTAAGGTGACAGGAAAAAAAAAGAAATAATGTAACCATTTGGACGCTTACTTGTGCAATGTCATGTGAACAGAAGATTTATGTCTTCGTGTGAAAATTATTTTTTTCATTTTTTATTTCATTTTTTTTTTGGTATGTACTTCTGCCCTGAACCAAAAATAAATAATTTGATAAAAATGACAGATTTGCTCGGGGTTCTCCAGGTACCACATTCAGTTTCAAGTGAAACAAGTGGCTAATTCAATAACAGGGCATGTTTTACAATGTATTCTTATAATTCATGATTTGTAACTCTTTAACATTTTATCATACAGTATATTGTACATTTGTCACACAGTCGCCCCTGTACTTCAGTATAGTATGCTTATCCCTTTCTCATAACATATTATTTACACCATTAATTCTTAGTCTTACTGGTATGTAGACTAAATTCTTCATCTAGTTTATTCTCCTCAAATCTATGCGCCAGCACCACTATTATTATTATTATTATTATTATTATTATTATTATTATTATTATTTAAGCGAGTGGTAGATGACCGCGACGAAATGCATCCCGATCCGAAGGCAAGGGCACTAACAAAAGTCAAGGTCATCTACCACACTATACAGCCCACATCAAGAGGGCTCTATCGCTATTAGAAAATTATTTCTTTCTTTATTTTCTCTTTAAAAAAAAAACTTTAAAACCTATATTTACCTTGAACTTCTGATATTTTGCTGGGTAACCTTCCTCTGAGGAAAATAGTCCCTAACATAATTATAATATAAAAACGACATACACATAGAGAAAACGTTATTATTATTATTCAAATGATTATTATTTGGCTAACATATTTATCAGGACATCCACTGTTGAACTGTCCATGTAGTATTGAGTCAGACTCAAACTTGTTGTAGGGGGGGGGGGGGGGGGGCTGAAGAGCTGAAACAGGTTTGGCAAGGTTGCCAGATTTCTGCTGGGTTTATAGCCTAAAGTCACTTAAAGAAATAGCCCAATTATTTGTTTTAACTGAACTCAATCTTATTATTAACACATAGGCCTATGCATAAAAAAAAAAAAAGCAAAAGCTTTCGTTAGAAAAGATACCTTATAAATTTAATAGAAATTACAAGCCCCAGTACAGCTCATCCACACGTCACTGTCAACAAATGCGTATGGAAGCACCGAAGGGACAAATCAACATTCATACTAGCAAACGAATTACAGCGTGATCCCTTTATTGAAATACTAATGCTGGTGTTACTGTATCTCAAACAATATTGCAAACATGAAAACTGTTTAATCTTTTAAAGTTATACCACCAATCTAATTACATTATAAACACGCGACTCCTCAATATGTCCAGCGGCTGTGCTTTTTAAGTAGCCCAATTCTGCGTGAAAATCACAAACCTGGAAACGCTGGTTAGCAGTTTGACTGACTCATTTTGAGGGTGGGTGTATTTGGATCCAGCTGATGACATAATTGAGGACCAATCGTGTCTTTCCTGTTTATTTGCTGTCCAGTAGCTGCGAATTGAGCATTCCTTACGGTGTCCTGTCGCAGAGATGATTTTGCTTGTCTCTAGACCAGCGTCAGAAAGTATGTTTAAGTAACTTTTTATGTTATCAGATTAGTTGTGGATTAGAATGTTATAGGAAAAAGCCGGTATTTATGCACGGATTAATTTTAAAATGTAATTCACAGTTAAGCACTTCAACGTTCCATCGGGCATCTATGCAAAATAGAAGCCCGCTAGATCTGGAAGCTGATTGGCTGTTCACATTCAATCGTTTTCTAATATTATTATAACTGGTGAGCAGTTTTTTCAGTGGGCTCACCCAGTTGATATTTCCCGTAATACACAGCCGGTTGGTACGGGAAACAGATGCTCGTTAACACCAGCAACAGAGCGCGAGCTGTCAAACCGAAAGGAATTCCAACCTTCTCACAGTGTTGCTGTCTTCTCTCGCTCACTACCCAGACAGAAAAACATTGCTCACCTCAGTGTTTATATAGCACCACCAACCCCCCCTCAGGTGGGCATTCAAGTCTCATATCACACACTACACCATGCATTATTTTCTATATTATCGTACCCAGTCTGGTAAAGTGGGGTATTATTTGCCACTTTCTGGAGCTTTACACACTTGTCTTCTTGTGTGTGTAATAATATATTTTCAGTACAAAACATAATAAACAAAACCTTAACGCCAACCAGGAGCCAACCAGGAGCACTAGCTAGACTTGATAAAACTGGACAGCTGAGTCAACAAAACACATACACATTTTAACAAGCTCTACCTGATAAAACTGGACAGCTGAGTCAACAAAACACATACACATTTTAACAAGCTCTACTTCATAAAAACTGGACGGCTGAGCCTTTAGCCAGTCACCAAAACACACACATTTTAACAAGCTCTACCTGATAAAACTGGACAGCTGAGTCAACAAAACACACACACATTTTAACAAGCTCTACCTGATAAAACTGGACAGCTCAGTCAACAAAACACATATACATTTTAGCAAGCTCTACCTGATAAAACTGGACAGCTCAGTCAACAAAACACATACACATTTTAACAAGCTCTACCTCATAAAACTGGACAGATGAGTCAACAAAACACATACACATTTTAACAAGCTCAACCTCATAAAAACTGGAAGGCTGAGCCTTTAGCCAGTCACCAAAACATATATGCATTTTAACTATTGCAGACCTCCTAACAAGCGTTTCACCTGGTTTATATACCTACCTGTCTAATTAGCAGGCAGGGGTCCCTCGTTAAATTGGTGCCAAGTGATTCCCATCCTGGCTCAATAAAACAATTGAACAATTAAACATGTGGCTGTGTGAAAACAGCCATAAAGCACACTCCCCAGCATGCAGGACTTCTGCCCTGTCACACTACTTAACTCATCTATCATCTGTGGTCAAACAGCCACTGAGGCAAAAAAAACAACTAAAAAACAAACAAAAAAAAAAACACTTGATATGGTCTGTTGATGCACAACCTACATATGTTTGGACTTATATTGCCTTTTTCTTGAACTGCTTTAGCCCTACTCTGCTGGCCTGAACCTATCTATGGGGTACATAACTACTTTGACAGGGAGGAGAGCTAAAGTATATGGGTCAGTTAGCACTGGGACTACTCTATAAAAGCCCTGGTGAAAACCACTGATGCGCAATTGCTTTTTATTTTTAAAAGCTGTACAGCTTTACTGTATTTATAGAAAGAGAAGGAGAAAGAGTGACAACAATTTACTTGGAGTACAGAAAAGGGGCATTACTAAAATCCTTGAGGTCAAGATTCAATTCTGGAAAGTTGAACAAAACACTACTGCTGTTACACCATTGCAAAGTCTGCTTCAAGCCTGGAGTGGTGAACAAAACCCTTAAGTGGTGCATGCTGCAGAGAGCTACAGCAGTGGTATAGAAGCTGAAAGGCTGGTAAACCTGGCATTGCTAATTCTACTGTCCATGTTTCATCTACAGTAGTTATAGTGACTTATGATTATGTTTGTTTGCTTTACTTTTTCCTAATCAGATAATAATAAATAATAAACTTCATTCTGTAATGAAATACACAGAGTAACAACCATGAACAACTTCTGTTAACTGTTTTATCCCTAACCCTATACATTCAGTACATTTCCCCATGCCACATCTCATTTAACACATGGCTTAGCTATTGCAAGTTCACATATTAACAGAATCTAGTATTTGAAACTCTTTTGGTTACCAGTCTTTACTTAATCTGTGACACAATATAATCGGCTAATTGTAGCTGCGTTTTGAGAAAGTTACATATTTCAGAATGGGCACAAACAAGCAATCATACAGTCCTCAAATGAGCCAGACTCTTTTGCGCTTACTGTATAAAGGTATTAACCTTATCTCTTCTACAGCGTAACAGCAGAGCATCAGACAACACTGCCAATAACACTATCCACCCCTTAACCTTTATGATCATTACCTGCCAATTACTGAGAAACCAGGCCAACAGAACGAAAGCTGTGCATGAAAGAGACCTCCCCCCCTCCACCTGCCCCTGCCCAGGACGGGGACCTGCCCCTGGGGACGGGTGTAATGAACGAGTTTAATTTGAGTTAAGTTTGTTCAGTCAGTGACATTCACAGTCGATCTAACAAACCTGTCGGCCAATTTCACCTGCGTTTTGTGTACCTATTAAGTGGACGCAAACACAATGGAATAATAGTTAGCATAAGACGTCTAATTGATTATATTTTTTGAATAATGTTGTTTTATAATTTTACATCATCATGTTTCTGTTAATACAAATACAACATGAAATGTTTAACTGTAACAGTTGTGTTGCCTCAGAGGACATCAACAGATGAAATGTGTATTCAGCAGAAAAGAAATGAAAAAGCTGAACATTTACTGGTAGCTTCAGAGTTTAAGGTTTTCCCCTACACTGCCAGCTTGCTTAATAAAACAGTATCCCTCTGAATGCCTGCTTCTGCAGTAGCAATGTGAGAACACTGGGATTGTAGACAGACATAATTTATTATAGAACTAAATGCTGTACACAATATGTTCTGAAACCAGGACAGGTCTTATAATGAAACAACTCAACCCTGGTATTTATTTATTTTTTATCTAACATTTGACAAAAATAACATGTAGGTCTATTCCAATCCAATACTTGTTTTTAGTTGTACATTGACAAAAGTTTTAACTATAAATTGCATTCATTTTAATTGTATTCATTTTTTTGGTGGTAGGCTACATTCGTCACTTCTTGCAGTGTGGACATGTGGTAGGGTATACTCTGACTTAGTTTCTCCACATGAAGCATCTGTAAATGAAAAATTCATGATTTTGCTCCGAATATGCAAATATGGTAATGTCCTTTATTTAGTATATATAGGTCAGACAATTCGTTGTCTGGAACAGGGCTGGGGGTGTAATGGGATATGTATTTCTAATGACAAAAGGGCAAGGATACAGGCTACTGAATAGTCATTTGTCATTGTCAAGTTAATTTGTCATTGCTAAGTTACGATTTCTATAGAACTTAACCAATAAAGTCATAAAACTGATTTAAAGAAAACATGTTGTATTAACCCTATTTAAAGTTTGCCCCAATTTTATTTCTGCTTTACCTAATTTTGTCTGTGAAAGGATAGAGCAGTTTTAAACTACAGCAAGAAACTCAAAGCAATACTTGAACTCCAATGCTGTAGATGGGTTTCACCCGGCAAATTGCATCTCCAAAAGACTTTTCTGGTGCAAATATTTTAATGTAATGTAATGCATAGTCCTATATTGGCAAACACTGTTTTCAGTCAACACAATATGTTTGTATATTACTGTGTATGCCCCAAACTCTGACACAACATACCAGTGTTTTCAGAAATCAGCTTATGAGGCATGCTGCAGCAGCAGTCAGCAATAAAGAGTTACTGTTAAAGTATCTCTTTTTTTTTTCTTTTGTATCTTCACAAAGCATGTTTAATGAAAATAGAGTGTAGAATTAGATTATGCTTAACAGAAAAAAAAAAAAAAACATTTTGTAAAACCTTGTATTGTAAAAAGAAAAGAAATGTACCTACCTATGCGTTTTTTTTGTTTTGTTTTGTTTGGTTTTGTTCCGTTGCCAGACACAAACATACTTTGAAGGTTGGCCTAAGCTTTGTAGACAATTTAGTCTCAAATGAAACACTTTTAATAGCGCTGCTGTGAAGAAATAATTAAATCAGCATTAGATTAGTTCCGTTTGGAGGCAACATCCCCCTTGTTTTTGTGTCCTGGTTTTCAAAATGAGTAACATACAAAACAAGTAAAAGATGAGATGAAAGAATACAAATACCCACTTAAGGTAGATACAGTAAAACAATTAATTTTATTTTATTTTTTTACTTTAAAAAGCAGTGATTAAAATAAGTAGTATAAGAACAAAAAATAAAAAAAATAGTAAAAAATAAAAAAAAAAAAAATTACATTTGCTGAATCTTAATTTAAAAGTAGCAACATATAGTACACCTGTTACAAATTGTGGCAGATCAGTCCGCAGCTTTGGAGCTCTAACACTGTGCCACAGCAGTCATCAATGTAAGATACTTAAAGGTAAATATCAATTTCATTCAGTAGCATTTTGAGTCAGAATGTTGTTAACAATGCTTTTGTTTGTCACAGAAATAACCACTGAAGTTGAATACAGTTCCATTTATTCATAATAATATCTAATTAATTGTTTAGTTAAACAACAATACTGTTTAATTCCTCATTAACAGTACATTTGGGATTGTTTTTTTTTTTAGTCAGGGTCCCCAGTGAATTGACACCTAAATGCCATTCTCTAGATCTTTCAGTTACAGTGTGAATCTGCCTGTTGCTAAATACTTGAAAAGCAGAGATAATAGTGTTGGTATCAAAAGAGCTCATTTAGGAGTTAATAGGACTCGCTGCAGTGTAATAATACACTGTGTTGTTCACTTGTCCAAATGGAAGAGCCTTGATGTGATAAGAATTTGGAATTTATTGGCACTTGTATAAAAAATAAACAAATTGCCAGAGTAAGGAACAGTGTTGCAAATCACAAAATAAGGTATTTAAAAAAAAAAAAAACAAAACATATATATATATATATATATATATATATATATATATATATATATATATATATATATATATATATATATATATATAAAATCATCGGTGCCTGTGACAACCTTTTATGTTTTCTTAATTATATCCTTAATAATTTCAACTGCAACCCACCAATCACATTTGTGGATTAAGCAGCATACCTGCTTATACATATTTTATTATTCTACCTAAGAAGCTGTAATTATAATTTTTTTTTGTTAATATTACCAATAGTTAGGAACCAGATGCTTTGTCCAAAAGTGCAATAATGTGTTGACCCTTTTTATCTAGGGATTTCCCTCATTGATTTGAATAAATTCTATATTCACCATTGTCACTGCTGTTGTCTTACACCACCTAATCTGACTGTCAATTGAATAGAATGTTGAGTGGGATTGATGAAGTGCAATGATGTTGTATCCAGCTTGCAAGCTTCTCTAATTGTATTTAACACCTAGAACAAGTCTGAAGCAGAACCTGGTGTCCACAATACCCCGTGGCTGCTGTGCAATTGGCTCAGACCCAACACAGCAGTGCAGAATGAATCTGAAGAAACAAGGACTATTACGTCTATTGCAGGTCTGAGGAAGGGTCTGCATGATTTAAAGGCAGACTAATTTGTGCTGTGTCATGAATATGGCGAGTAATAATTACATACAAATTTAATGAATTATCCAAAAATTACAAGAAGTATAGAAAGAAAAATTGCACTTTTAATGGCAATGTTCAATTCAACATCTATAAATTGCTTTTTTTTTTTTTTTTTTTTTTTAAATTAATGCATTTTAAATTAATGCATTTTTGGTTTTATTAAAAAAAAAAAAGTTATATGGAATTGTTTTTTCTTAGCTCATTTTTAGATGGAAGGATATTTAATAAAAAAAAAAAAAAACTTTTTGTTAATTAAAAAAAAAGTTTTTTACTTTTTTCAATTTAGTAAGTTAACCATGATGCCTGATCCATGGTCTTAAAATTCTTGTCAACAGGTAAGCTGCTCTGATACAGATTACTGAGTCGCTCTAATACCAGGGACGTGCGCAGTGCTGCATGGGATACTGAGACTTCTGTGGCTTTAATTTTTAGAGGACGCAGGGAGCAGTGAAACCATTTTTACACATTGCATTGCATAAAACAATTTTGTAATATAACCAAATGACTGGATAGGGATGAAAAGGGGAAATGTTGTCTTTTACATCTGCGTTTTAGAAACGCACTGCTGTTATTGTTTTGCGTTTTGTTAAAATGTCCTGCGTCTATAACGCAGAATTCTGCGTAAACGTGACCTCTGGAGATGACACCGTACACAACTTATAACAAAATCTGCATTTATTCATTTGAACAACTCGAGTAAAAATTAAGAAAAAACAACCAAATGTTAAGCATCCAGGCAACATCAATCCCCAGGTATTCTGAAACGCTGGGCAGATTGTAAGCAAGTGCCATTGCTTAAATTAAAACAAAATGTGGACACTATCATGTTCCTTGACACAACTCTTGTTACTAAACTGCTGCGGACAGTGATAACTTTTTTAAGTTTTTTTTTTTTCTTCTCTTGATTGGTTGCTACTATGACATGTAATGGATGTAAACAACTTTTTTGGGGGGGATTTTGCTTTGACATGGGCAAAATGTTACATAGCTAAAGTAAATTGCTAATTACAGTATAGAGTAGACAAACATTATTGTCCATTTCAGCTTTATGTATAATTGCCTTTCAACAAACAGAACAGTATAGTATTTGCAAAAGAAGTACAGTAACTTTGATTACTTGAATTAGCTGCACGATAATGTACAAAGGGATCGATTTGATCAACCTTGCTAGAATATACCACAGCTGGATTTTAAAATATGTTCTTAACATTACCGGGGAATCTTTCTGGATTTCATTAACCATTTATGGGGTAGTCATGGGATAGCCAAGGATACATGTTTGATGCACCACAGTGTTACCTGAGTGTTGTAAAATGCTCTAAAAAGACGTGATTTATCCCAGCGGGGTTTAGGTTAATCCAAGCTTGTGTGTAGCTTATTATAATCTTCCTGTTTTGGATTGTGCTGAAAAAAAAAAGGTGCGATTGTGACATTACACAGTTTCTCAGACAGAAACACAGGGACACTTTACTCATGTCAGTTTGATGTGTTTGGAACTACTGAAATCACTTTTTTAATAACATAATTAAATAGATGGCCATAGTAATTTAGTTTTTATGATAGGACCCTGTGACAGGGTCATGAGGGCAAGGAGACTCAGAGACCAGAAAGCTTGTAGTTTAAGCACTCATGTGCATTTATTTACACTTAAAAATATACACACATCAAAATAACAAACCTCAAACCATGCTTTCACCCTGCCACGCTGCCACAGACCCCTAAGTTCATTACTTTAAAATTGAACTTCTAATCTTGTCCAGGGTTTCCCCCCAAAAGCTGACAAGGCTAATGCTGACTAGACAGTACCCTGACCTAAGAAGGCCTACACATCTTAGAAGGCACAGTAGTCCAAGGAAGGATTGATTGAAAGACATTCCTATATCAGTGTGGGGAAGCATGGGGAAGCATGCTTCATACTGTAGCTGGCTGCTGTATATCATTATACATGTCAGATATGAATTTCACATTCTCTTCAACTACAGTGTACTAACTTAAATAGGTCTGATGGTGCTTTTCCATCCTTTAACAAGTCAATAGCCATCTGATATTATGCAAGGTTAAATCTGAATAACAGTTTATTTAATATCCCAATGCCTTTTATCAGCGTGGCATTGTGTGATTTTTTTTATCACAAATGGCACAGATCATTAACAGTATTAAACTAGAGTACATCGTCCCTAAAATAACTGCCTTGTTGGGAGTACCAATAAGCCCATAAGAACCACTGTGCATATTGAATGCAAATACATACAAGAACAATTGTCACTCAGCATAAAGCAACTCAAAGGCTGGAATATTCCAAGCTAGCTTTTTAGATTGCTTAAACTTCACATTAAAGTATAAATCGCTTGGAGGTTTTAAGTATCAGTACCCGTGGGAATCAGTAGTTGGTTGATACAATTCTTTACAGTTATTGTGTGGGATAGCAAGATGAGGGAGTCAGGCGAAGAACTAAAAGAACTGGGACTGTTCAAGCCCTGGTCAGAGCAGGTCTGCCAAGCTTCCTGTAAACAGGGTCATAGGTTTTGGCAATGAGCCAGAATTTCTAGTCTCCCAACAGCAGCGACCATCAGTATCAACAGCAAAGGGCTAATAGCTTTACAAAAAAGGGTAGACCGATAAACAGAATGTCAACCTGTAATTTCAAATTCCCACAGTCAATGTCACATTATAGTGGTTTATGGACCATTCAAAGGTTACTTGCACAGGTTTATATCAATCCTTATATTCTTCTCTAATTGCAGCTGTCAGAATTCAGTCTGGTAGTGTAATTGGCTACTGAACTGATTTGTTTACTGTGGTTTATTTTACTAATCCACTGTTTCAACACTTTTCTGTTAAATTTATACCACTGTTAGAAAAATAGCCTAGCAAAACCGGGATGGTTCTTGTTTGCACTTCCCTGGATGCCGACGTCCAGGACAGCCTTTGAAATGGGGTGCAGTGCTAATCCTGGTTACAATATGAACAATTTAATTAAACATTGTAATTGCTGCAAACATCTTCAAAGGAACTCAAGTGAGGAACACTTAAGACCTCTGGGCCAGTCTTTTGGTGCAGGAAGTCCTTATAGCAGGGACTATGGTGTACAAAAACTTGGGATTTGCATCTGTTCATAATCTCTTCCATTAGATGGTGTTGCATCTGTTCACAATCTCTTCCATTAGATAGTGCTGCATCTGTTCACAGTCTCTTCCATTAGATAGTGTTGCATCTGTTCACAGTCTCTTCCATTAGATATTGTTGTATGTGTTCACAATCTCTTCCATTAGATAGTATTGCATCTGTTCACAATCTCTTTCATTAGATAGTGTTGCATCTGTTCACAGTCTCTTCCATTAGATATTGTTGTATGTGTTCACAATCTCTTCCATTAGATAGTATTGCATCTGTTCACAATCTCTTTCATTAGATATTGTTGCATCTGTTCACAGTCTCTTCCATTAGATAGTATTGCATCTGTTCACAATCTCTTTCATTAGATAGTATTGCATCTGTTCACAATCTCTTCCATTAGATAGTATTGCATCTGTTCACAATCTCTTTCATTCGATAGTGTTGCATCTTTTCACAGTCTCTTCCATTAGATAGTATTGCATCTGTTTACAATCTCTTTCATTAGATAGTGTTGCATCTGTTCACAGTCTCTTCCATTAGATAGTGTTGCATCTGTTCACAGTCTCTTCCATTAGATAGTATTGCATCTGTTCACAGTCTCTTTCATTAGATAGTGTTGCATCTGTTCACAGTCTCTTCCATTAGATATTGTTGTATGTGTTCACAATCTCTTCCATTAGATAGTATTGCATCTGTTCACAATCTCTTTCATTAGATAGTGTTGCCGTTGTTAGAATCCCAATACATTAATTGAACTCAGGGGAATAACAAGGAGTACAAAATATGTTAACAGTAATTATCTAGAAAACAATTCACATGTTGATCCAGCCACCTTTTAATGTAAACCCAACTATGCAAATAGTTTGGTGTAATGCAATATTTGTATATCTCCAGGCATTATCTTGCGACAAGAGTTTATGTGTAGGTCATGACTACATCCCCACATGCCAATACAGTATGTTACTTTGGCACTAATAAAATTATATATATATATATATATATATATATATATATATATATATATATATATATATATATATAGAGAATTAGAGAATTTTGTTCTAATTCCATAATATATTATATTCAGCGTGTGTGGATGAAGGAAGGTGTCTGAGATTGTACATGTCCATGCACACAGCACAAACCCTAAAGTAGTCTCCTCATGAAGTCTCCTTATGGAATGGATTAACAGAGCAGATCAAAGTTCATGTTGGATGTCTATTTTTGTGTGTATTTTTAAAAAAAATGTTATTAATGTTTTTCTTTACAGTAGGTAAGGCTGCATAGATCACATTTACAGCACATGCACACCTCTGTTGCACGAGAAAGCAATAACCCCAGTGCTACATTCACACCTTCGTTCCTACATACACAATAGATGTTTCTTTGTTATAGTTTATCCTTGTACAAGAAATTCTACAAACATTGCATTCGGGACAAACGCGTTGTGAATGCAGCCCTTAGTAGTTGAAATAAAACCTAATGTAAACTGCATGTTCTGAATAGTATGAGTACTTTTAGTATATCAGTGTTCCGAATAAGATAAGATATGAGGCATGTCACGCTCTTATTTCAAACAAAAACAGTATAACATCCACAAACGTTTATGGCCAACTCTTATCAATTATATAAAACAGTACTGTATGTGCAAGTCATTTTTGTGTATTTCCAGCTGTAAAAATGTACAACACCAGGGAGAGGCATATTTTAGTGATTTCAACTGTAGTATCTAAAGCTGCCACTGTTTGTATCAATTGAATAGACCCCAATATCTTCCTCAGCGTTCTTTGTAGATCACTATAAGTACTGAAATACTTCATATTGATACACTCATTTACATTGCCATTGGCTATATGCAGCACATTTTTTCAAGCTTTTACTAAACTGAATTCATTAATTGTCGCTATTCCAATTATAGAGAGCTTTGAAACATAATAACAGCCTAAGGGGGTGAAAGAGAAAAAGCACAATGCTGTTGTAATTGTTCTTTTAGAAATTCCTACTGATTTATTCTGCATGTATTATTTATAATTACAATAGCATTTTGACAATATCTTTTAAAATATGTTATGCATTATACAACAATGGTATTTTCAAAGTATGTTTGGCGATTGTTATACCAGAAAATCCCACTTTGTACACTGTGCTTTAATATGTCTGCACTCGGACTAGACCCACACTACAGTAAACCTTCACATTAGGGAGTTCAGCTGACTCCCACATTACCTAATCATACCCCCCCTTGATACTGAACTAAAGTAGTAAAAAAAAAAAAGGAAAGTAAAATGAATACATAAATACATATTACAGATCAAATGGAGTTTAATTAATTCAGTATTCGTGTGTAAGCAAATCATTTTTTGCAAGTTTTGTACTATTGTGAAAGGAGCGTGGAGTGATTGCTTAATCACTAGGCAAAGTGAATACTGAATTACAACTGTGGGAGAAAAGGGGTATTGTGTGGAAAGTTATATTAGATATTAAGCGAAGAAGGAACATTGTTCTTCTCAATAGTGGCTGAGGGATGGGGTACAAGCCAAACTGCATACTGATGGTCTACTTCAGCATGCCACGGGACTGGCAACTGTGGGACTGGACTGAATGGTAATGCTGCTGCTTAGAGTCCACTTCTCTGACATCTTGGTATTTATTGGGCTGCCAATAGTAATTACTGCTTGATTGAAGAAGAAAAGGGTTCCATAGCTAAAGGAACATTAATTCTGAGAGCTATGGATTTCACTATCTATGAATATAGCCAGAGGATATTTGTCATACATTGACATACATTTATATTAAGAATACATATTTTCTTATGAGCCATACATGTAACCTGGATTTATGTTGGAGAATGCGGTCGATTCCTTTTTCAACAAAGAGCTAATGAGGCACTCTGTTTTATATTTATATATTTATTTGTTGTTAAAAATGGAAAACAATTACATTCACACTTCATCTTCACTAAATACTGTATTACAGTTATTTTAATGAATACTGAGAACCATAGAGCAAATATTGTAATACTTTTCAGTGATGGCTGTGAACTCATTTTCATTTACACAGTATTTATTTCAGCATGTATTGTAATACATTATACAATTTTTTTTTTTTTTTTATGAGGTTTAATGTAAAAGTCTAAAAGTCCAGTGCTTTATGATTATTGTTTTAATAATGGACAACACAAGCCTTAAGTTATTTTAAATATACAGTACAGTCAGCACTCGGATATATGACATTCAGATGCCCGTTGCGTTTTACTGTCTGTGTATTCAGAAACAAATCAGTTCCCATTGTTCCAAATGAATGCACTTACCCGTCACACGCGATTTCCAACTCCATCACCAGTTTTGTAATACAAAGCCCATCTCTTCAATATTACAATTTATCTGAATATCCGTCACAGCCCGCTTTTTTTTCTTGCATGCACAAATCAGTCTGTCTTTATTGTCTGTCCAGTTTCACTTGACGAAAATGCAGCAACAACAAAGAGTACAAGACCAGCTACTGTAATGTAAAACAGTTAATCAAACAGGTTTGATCTATAGCTGCTTTAGTGCATTTTCATTTGCAAGTGAACTGTGACATTAGGGCCTTTATTGAGCACTAGATTCTGCAATTTGGAATACTGACTTTGGATACTGTTTTAATTCTGTGTTGTTTTTTTTATCTTTTGATAAATTGCATGCTGTACATTGGTAAGATTTTTACTTTGTTTTGCTGTTGGGTTGTATATGTAACTGGATTCTAAAATAAGTACTGTGTTACAGTCCACGTGTGCACTATTGTCTCTTGGCAAGTGGTATTTTTTAGAATCATATAGCTCTGAATTGAAATACGTCTTCTATTGAAAATGTAATACTCTACCAACAAAACCAATACAGTACATCTAAATGGAAGCCTACTTATTTTAAAATACTATCCTTTCAGATATGTATTTTTGACATTTATCTTTTTTTGTTTTCCATGAAAAAACGGACATGGGTTGGAACGGGCCAAAATAAAATAGTCAGATAAGCGTCACATTCTTTTAACTGTCACTGAAGTCAAAATGTTATAGGGATGGATATGTGAGTGCTGACTCTATACTGCTTTTAAAATCAGAATGGAGAACAGGTATTGTATGCTGCCTTGTTCAATATCTCACAGAAAATGTGTAGGGTTTTAAAATCCTGTCTTGAAATTCAAGTGATGTCTTTTTGTAGGGGCAAGTTTAGGGAAAGACTTAGGACATACCTGAATAGTAAAAATGTTAGAGGAAAGACATGCCACTATTTTAGAATAATAATGTCATTTATTTTGAATTTTCACATTAGGCATTATACAGAAACTATATGAAACAGATAAAATCAGAGGTTGGTGCGTACTGTGGCAATATTAAATCATGCTCCAATTACAACCAGTAGCTATAATACAGCTCAGCTATAAAAAGTGTTGTCTCGTGGACACATTTGTACACATATCTGTTACCAAACTTTGTTTTAAAATTAAGTTAATTATCTTGGTACTTCTAGCAGCTTCAGTCAAGAACAGGTATCTAAAATAAACCAAAAGGCAGGCTTTCAATTTTCCACTGAGATGATGACAGGACACTAATTTGTACAATTGTTATTGGCTTTTAAAAACGTGTTACTTAAGTGCAGCTTTGATGAAATGTGACTTGTAATTTATTCATAGTTTGCATGTGTTGCAGGGCTCCGTCTTGTTCTGAGCACAATTAATAACTATACTAATTTACAGTATACAGTTTAAAGGATTTTCTACAGGCTTTTATACCCATGGAATTCTATATTCCCTTGCATTAAATTCTTCACCTCAGTCAGCAGCTTCAAGCCCAACAAACTAAAATTCTTCTTGGATTAAACTTTCCATTGATTTTGATGCTTTTCACAGTATGCCTAAGAGCACACAGGGACTCTGATGGGACAAGAGTACATTTTTCTTTGTCCTGCCTGTCTCTCAAGACTCCCATGGTGAAAGAGTTTGAGTCGTTCCAGGTTTTACTGTAAATCATAATTGCAAGTAACCCCCATACAAGATGCATGGTGTGTCCAATTAAACTCACAGTTAGAGTTGGGATGGCTCAAACTGTTTTTTGGTGGGATCAGAGGACGCCTACTAACCTTCAGTTCTTAAGATCACCACCCTAATCATACATATGTTAACTCATCAAAGCCTTTGAAGAGAATGAATTATACTGTATGTTTATACAGTCTGTCAGCTGTTATCTGTTGTCCGAAACCAACCCTGCAGTCCATTAATATTTTGACCAGCAGTGGTTACCCATTAGAGGCCAGTTTAGTAAAAGTCCAGAGAGCCATTCTCAAGCCTCCTGTCATTTCTTTTCACCAACCTCATAATCTCTATAAACTGTTAGAAAGAGCTGCATTAAAACAACCTGTCATAAATCCTGGATCTCACCGCTGCACCTCAAACACATGCACAACCTGAGATCATCTTGAAGAAACTTTCAATAGGACCACAGCAAGTAGAACCTACAGAATCAAACAGAATATCTCCTGTAGATCTACTAGTGCCATCTACAATACAGTGCATAAACTGTAAACCAGTATGTGGGTAAAACCACCAGTCACCTGCTTACTTGTTTCACAAACCGTAAGAGTGCCATAATTACCAAAACAATGGATCAACCTATAATAATGTTAGCAGTTTTTTCAATGGGCTCATCCAGTTGGTATTTCCTGTAATAACCAGGCAGTTATTAAGGTAAACACATGCTCATTAACAGCAGCAACAGAGCGCGACCCCGGCAACAGCCGGAAAACTAAAAGGAACTAAAACAAACAACACAGAACTTTAGAACTCTGGCAGAAAAAAAAAATTCTCACCAGAGAATATAAAAAATACTGCATTGGGTAGTGTGTGAAAAATGAGACTGTAGTAAATTATCATATCACACACTATCCCATGCATTATTCTCTCTCTATGCTTGACCTGTATTGCATTGAAAGGAATAGGACCAAGTCTGATTCACATTGTATCCTATAGGCAAAGTAAAATACTTTTATAAAGCTCGGGTGCTATCCATTAACTGTAATACAGGAAATGAGTGCTGTAACAGGAAAATAAAATAAAAAAATTTTAAAAACTGGCAAAATTAAGAGGTGCTTGTAAATGTTTTATGAGAGGTGCCAGTAATAACAGTAAGCCTCGGTTATTACACAAATAAAAATCTGTGGGGGGGTAGGGGGGTCAGGGCTCCAGTCCTTTTTGGCACAATAGGTGAATGGCAAAAAGGTGGGTTGGTATATTATTTAGATGTATTCATTTATTTCATCTACTACTAAGGCACAAGACACTCCTGCATAACTGATGACCCCACTGCATTCAAGGTTATTACAGGGCAAAAGTAGTGAAATGAGTTGGCTGATTTAACGTCATACTCATGCCCATGTCATATATATGACCTGTGGGCAACATCAAGGCTGGCTGCCTTCAGTGCTGTCAGTCTCTCACATTTCATGAGTGTTTAATTATTCACCCTGTTTAAATCCAGTTAAAATTTACATTTTAATTATTGCAAGCGATCATCAGGAATCAAATCAGCTGCCATTAAGAAATGCTTTGGTGTGCCATGACTGTTAATATCAGATGTTGGTTTACTAACAAAGTATTTAATCAAGTCAGTTTAATAGACATGCAAAGTCTCATTTCATGCAAAGTCAAGGGGTGCAAACAGAATGAATAAAGCAGTTAAAGGAAATATGGAACATCCACTCAATATTAACTTCATGTAACTGGGAGGAAAGTGATGACTTTTCTCTTGATTGTATACATTAATACCATTTAATTTTAGAAAAGGACACTGTGCAAAATGAATGGCACTTTCTTTCATTAATACCTCATGTGTCAACTGATGCGGTAAAGTGATGACAGCTTCTTTACAGCTTGATGTATCTGGTTACTAATAATTTGTGTAAAATTTAATAAGCAGCATGCAGAAATTTAATTCTGGAATAAAAGTATACAGTGTGAATAATTTTAATTAGATACAGATGAGTCTCGCAAGTCCAGGATGGCCAATATTAATCACAAGTTTATAGAACAGACTGTTTTGACCAGTATGAACTAGTTTTAATTAACACAAAAGATAAGTACCTTTATTGAGATCTACCGTGTTAAATACTGTTCATCATCACTCAATGCAAAGAGATGAACAAATGATAACAAGGTCAAGATGGCTTAAATGCAAAATATTCTGTAGAATGTAGGTGTCTGATTACAGTATCACAGACAGTCTTTACACACAATAATTCAAACGCTGAATGCAGGTAGTTAGAAAGCATTATCAGTTAGAACAGTGTGCAGGCTTGGTTGTCATGGTGTGCTGTTAATGATGCAGCTGTACTCTGCAAGAACTTTGTACTGCAAGAACAATACTGCAGGTATTGCACCACCTACATTGCTCTAGTATGTCTTCATTGTTGACCATCAAAGTCTAGTCTGTTCAAAACTATTTCCAATATTACTTTTCCGGTGGACTACGAGGGTGTTTTAAAGACTCTGTAAACTGCTTCAGTGGGTATTGCTGAAATGGGTATCCCTGACTATGCTTTGGGTTGGGGTGTTCTCTAACTCGACTCATGATAGATAACCAGATAACAGTTCAGTTTAGGAGATATAAATGTAATATTTGTGTTGAAACACAAGCACTTTTAACAATTACTTAGGAATGAAGGCAATGCAAGATTCATATTCCAAATTGTATGACTGTGATGCTTGCCTGGAAACGTTCTTTCTGCAGATACGAGTGAATGAAAGGAAAAGTCACTGTGGCTGTGCTAAATTGACTGTTATTGATGATGCCCAGTGATAGTGCCAAGGTCTGAAGGGTCTCTACAGCTGCAGTGCAAGCTAACGAGTGATCGCATCAGCGATGCAACAGCTGCTGGTTAGAGCTGGAGCTGCAAAGATACAACATTTCACTGCCAAGGGCTGAGCTGTTCTAGATATCCAATCAAGGGGATTGAATGAGCAGACATGCAGTATTCAAGGGGAAAAAATATCACAGTAAAACAAATTACGTTTGGTCTGACATGAAGACCCTAGCGAATGATACTTTCCTTTCATGAACGTTTAAGAAATCTGTACTGCCGTGGGGCATAAAATCTTATTTGAAATGTGGCTGTGATATGTGGCAGCTGGATATGGAACAAAAAAAAAAGGATTTCAAATGCATTGTAGGAAAGCATGGTAGGAAAGTAAATTATGGGAATGGTAAATGTAAAGTAAAAACATGGGGGGGAAATTGTTTTCACGAGTCCCTTTTTAAGCAATAAACCATGTAACAGACCAAACAACTCTATAGGACTGCTAATGTTGTCTTTTGTCTAGTTAACAAATTAATGCTAAAAATCTGTGCTTCATCCTGACTGTGCCTCCCATTCCTGTACTGCATTCCTGAGACACAAGAGAGCAGTAATACAGTACACAGTATCTGGGTTAAGAGGCATCAGATGATGGAGCGAAATGCATATTGGGTTTGATCTTGTTGCTGTAATAACAATATAAAAATGCCAGACATTTCCACTCTTTCCCTTGAGTATGAGATTTTGGACAGATTTTTCAACGGCAGAGCTAAATCTAATTTTTTCAGCCCTACTTGGTGTTAAAGTAACAAAGGCTTTCAACCACTTCTTTGAGTCTGCAGCATCCCTGTATGTGCAAGAGATACCAGGATATATAAATGAGCAGAAAATGGCACAGCCCCATCTTAGCTTTCACATATGATACCAAGTACTTCCAGTTCCTTTTATTGGCAAGGAAAGAACACACTGAATTACATTCCCCTGCTCTTGTACAGTTTAATATGATTGTTATTATCTTTCTAGGAAACAGAAAGCACTTTGTAACCAGTGATAAACATTAAACAATGAGTTTTTCCTGAGCACTGTATAGATTTTTTGGTTTATTTTTATTTTATTTAAAAAGATTATTCTATCCAATTATGTCTGAAAATTACCTTTTTTGACTTGGCATATCTTGGACACGTATAAAGTAAGTCATGGCAGAAATAGGTCGGCATTCAGCTACCGGTTATGAAATAGACTAAAAGCTAATAAATTACATTTGAATACTGTATATTACCTTGGAATGCAGGTTAATTCAGTATTTTAATTAGGATTAGGGGAGAGTTTTGTATATTACCTTGGAATGCAGGTTAATTCAGTATTTTAATTAGGATTAGGGGAGAGTTTTGTATATTACCTTGGAATGCAGGTTAATTCAGTATTTTAATTAGGATTAGGGGAGAGTTTTGTATATTACCTTGGAATTCAGGTTAATTCAGTATTTGAATTAGGATTAGGGGAGAGTTTTGCTTTGTTGCATATGAAAAGCAGAGATTTATTGTTGCACATATACCTATGCATACTGTAGATACAAAGAGCAAAGGCAAGATTAGTCATTTAACTTGGATGTTTTACCAAGATGGAACAATAAAGTGGATTAACATCTTCACATAAACCATGTTGCACAAACACTGAACAAATAAAATTCAACATAAATAACACAATAACAACTATCAGGTGAAAAGAAACAAACTGAACATGTTAATGTGGCCGGTTTTCAAAACTGTTTACTCCAAAGTGTAAGTAACACTTCAAGCATTGATTTTTAGGTCTAATAAACTTGTTTTTACTGTCATGTAGGGTGTGGTCAGAACTTGGGGGTGGGGGTCACCCTGTGTAAATAAGTAATAGGTCTGAATTGGGTACAAGAGAAAACCAGCCATTAGGATTGCATATATACTAGCCACCTTAAATTTGAGTCCACTAACTGCAAAGCTGGGACTGAACTTGTCCTTCAATGAGCTCTAGTTATAGAAAAATAGGATGAACAGTTTTAGAGTTTCCACATGACAGCTTTACTTGCTCCTGGGGACCTATTATTTGCAACATGGTTGCGAACATCCAAATCCCCTTGGTCACTACTGATGCAAACCAAGATTTGAATGGCTGCTTACAAAATGAATGGCCATCTAAATACCATGTTCAAGTAATCAGGGGAAACTCTGAAGATCAGACCTGCTTTAAATTTCACCAGAATGTAGGCATGATGTTTATAAGAGCCAGTTTCTGTCTACTTCCTAATAGCAGAAACAGGTTTCATATTTCACCTGCCACTGAGCTGTCAGTTATTTACTGCCAAGGAAATGCGGAGGTAGGTGAAGACATTTATAAAGAGGAATTATACAAACATGTGATACATATTGGCTATAGGAATGAGGTGAGACCCATGGGGCTTGATTCTCAAAGCGATTTACTCCAAATCACCCTTACTATTGTTTTTGTCTGATTAGAAAAAATCACCATTTACAATTTTAAAACTAATAAGAAACAACTCAGGACTTCTCACAAGCCCCAGAATCAGATGTCTGAGGAGTTTATTTCTGGTTTGGTAACTTTATTGATTATGTTATTACTTTGTGAAAATATCATGCTAATGACATTTTGGAGTAAAGAACTTTGAGAGTCTAGCCTGTGGTTTCATGGTGCAGATGGAAATGTGGCATGAAGTATTTCGTATTTCTATTTAGACAGTGTTTTTTTTAGTCCAGTAGGGGGTGGTGTTGACAGTATTAATGCCAGCAGTGAAACTGAAACAGCAGGGGCTGCAAACTGGATCAGCAACAGAAGGATCAATTCACTGCTGAACACACACTATAACAGTGCAATATATTTTATTGTCAATTACCAGAAAAAAAAAAAAAGATGACAGCATTAGCTGCCAAAAAAATCCTAATAAATCTGATAAAACAGAAAATAAATATGGTGGTGGTATTAAAAATACAGGTTTGATTTATTATTTCTTGTCTGAAATTAAGGAAGAATACATGCCTACATATTATAGTAAATCACTGGAATGTCAATCAAATGGAATGTCATGGTCTGCTTTACCAAAATTGATTTTTCAACTTCACCCGACATTGTGGATCTCATCTGTGTCTGTCTTGGTTGTCCTAGAATATAAACAGTAATATAAACATTAATTACCAATTGGTTTATGAAGTCTATTACGGTCAAAGCAGAGAGCAAAAATAACTTGCATGATGTTGATGTGCCACTCAGAGATATATGTCGTTGTCTTCTAGGTCTGTTGCATACATATTTACATAATAATAATAATAATAATAATAATAATAATAATAATAATAATAATAATAATAATAATAGTAAAATATACAGTATTTGATTTGCCCATGTCATATACACATTTATTTTAACTGTATACAGTCCTGCCAAATAGTTTGGGATTTACTTCTGTATTTTATTGATGTGTTTAATTTCTCAGCTAATTTTCAACAACGTCATGAAATCACAAAAAGCTATGGTTTGATGACCTCAGGTACTAGAAAGAAAATATACGCATTTTGGCATTACAGGTATCTTTGCTTCAGGAGAATATCGGAGATTCAGTTTGGGATTCAGTGCTGTCCTTTCATACTCTACTTAACAGATGTTTATGGTACAGTCGTGGTTGTTCTCAAATTGGAATAAAAATGTGATTAATATAATGATTTCCATTACATGAGAGTAGATGTCAAAACGTCATGCTGATTTGAACTGGGCTCTCGCCAAAGTAAACACCTACTAAGAAGTAGCTTTACAGTAAACTAATGTGCTCCATCTGCATTTCCATCTATTTGCATTTCTTTCCATCTGATGATGTAGATCTCCTTCTGCATGGTGTTGATGGCTGTAGTGTAATGTTGGCTCCAGGGATCAGCTTATTTTGTCTCCCCAGCGCATCAGTACACACAACGGCTACAATGCTAGCTCCGGAGATCAACCACAGTGTGGTCTCCCCAGGGCATCAGCATGACAACCGTCTGGGTTGAGCTAAGTAGGGTACATCTCTGGGGTCTTCAAGTGGGCACCCTCCGTCCTCTGTGTTTCATCGACTAACCCATGACACCTCAAGAGGGCTCAACAATGATTCTGGTGTCCCAGCATCACCCCCCCTCTGTCCCCCACTCAACTCAGCCCAGCTTATTTACCCGTACGTCAGAGTTGCTTTCTTTCTGTTGTGCTCGAGATGTAAAAGCATACACTTGATTATCAAAGCTGTTCCAGGCAGAGTTATATTTTCCAGACGCTCGTTCCACTGTGTATTAGTTCAAAACAAAACATGTATTTGTTGGTGAGTACTACTCATTGTATACCCGATGCTTCACTGATTAAATCCAATTCTCTCTGCCTAAGCAAACAACCATGACTATACACATTTTAATTCAGAGTAGTTAAACCGTGTCATAAAGGCAGTGCATACCATGCCTTCTAGAAAAGGGTCTAATGCAAAGCACTGTGCTTTGTGCGTAATTTGTTGCTGTTGGTTACAACAGCAACTCTGTGACTCAATTACTGTCCTTGAGTCTAGACTGCTAAACGAATGAACATGGTGACGTTGTTTAACTGACCATAAACAAATACGTTGAAAAATCAATGAGCTTTGGCAGTAATGTATAACATTATCACTTACCATTCCAAGTGTGATTAATGTTCCTATACATATCCACTGTGGTCCCTAGAAAACATATGCAGTGGATTAAGCTGTTTGACAATGAGAGCCATATTCCCATCCCTGCAGTTTATACTTTTTGGAAGTGTGGAACTGTTTTGACAGAACTCTTTTTACTGGGAATAATAATCTGATTCGTTTCACCCTCTCACTTTGAGTTTCACATTGATGATGCAAAAGTTCCTTGTGGAGAACTTGAAACATGAACCACAGTAATGGCCATCAATTGAGAAACATTTATCTTAAAGTGCTGAATTCAGACTTTAAAAATACGTTTTAAGGATGTACGTCCTATTTTATCCACCTTTATTGGGTTCTACTCACTACAGTGCAAATTGAGGAAGTGACAGCCGAGACCTATTTCTGACAAACCAATTCAGGTATGGTTATGCAGTACACAAACCGCAGCATTGGTTGAAAAACGCTGCGTGATATTTTACATGACAACAAATGGCAAATACAGTATGGGCACTGTATACGCTCTGATAATCCATTGCAATTATACACTATTTGACCACATTAACACAGTTCAGAACCATTGTACTATATTTGTTCCAAAGTGGTCGTGTGACATGAGTTAAACCTAACCAATACTTTAAGTGTAGTACAGAAACCAAGACCAGAGGACAGTTGGAAATTAAGTGGAGATAGACATAGGACAGATGGAAAGAGATACCTTTTCACACAGAGTGGTGAGAATATGAAATGGGTTATGTACAGTCACTTGAATCCTTTAGGACCCAACTTAACAAAGTTTTGAGATCAATCAGCTACTAGAAACCAGACAAGCACAGATGGTCTGAATGGCCTCCTGTCATTCTAAATGTGATTATGCTTGTATTGTAATGGCATCCCAATGGTATCCCCCAGTCTTTGTCAAACAAATACATTAAATATATTACATTATATTTAGTGCTTCTGTTTTTCATTTTTATTAATTATATTTTTTGTTGCTTATCTTTAGCAATTTTCGAGTTTTATGTAAATCGTTTTTTTTTTTTTTGTTTGGTTTTTTTTTTGGGGGGGGGGCTTTCCATTTAAGTTGTAGCTTCTTTCCTTCACTGTCTTCCACGTCACAGACACATTCTTATGGAGTTTTTGTGTCTAGGCATTTCTTTAAATTTCACAGCAATTTGCAATTCTGTTTTAAATTCCCCCCATCTAACTGTAATATAGCTTTAAATCCAGTGAACAATCCATCTAATTGTAATCTCATTTTAAATCTCCAATGGAAATATTGGAATTTACTGCCACTCAGTGGGTATTCATAACAAATTTTTTAGTAGTGTTTTTTTTTTTTGGAAAGGGGTGAAGTCAACGTGAGTAACCATTTCCAGTGTTTTTCCTGTGTTTATTTGCTATACACCAATTTAATTTTTTGGATCAGTGGTGTTATATCATTTTTATCGGCTAAAATCGAAAATCAGTAGTGCAAATTACATTGTAATATGTTTAAAGTACGTTTCTCATTAATATTGTGAGCTTTTAAGGCTTTTAACGATTCAAAATACATCTCATATCTAAAAATGAATAACACTCTCTGAACCTTTACCCTAAATCAACTAAAAGTTGTGTCACAAATTTTGTTATTTCCCCCCAAAAAGCCCCAGAGGAATCGCTCTTGTGCTGGAAAGAGCTCTATCTGATCATACAGAACTGAAATATAAAGTCAGCCTCATGTATTATATCCAATTTAAATAATATATTAGTGCAAAAAACAGGATTCTAATCATGCTTTAATGATCTGACATAACAGTGCCTTGCACACAAAACACAAAACATATCCATCATTGAGTAGTCAGTTCACTTGTTACAGAAACAGTCACTTTATATAATCCCACCGAGTAGCACACTGCATTCTTTGTTGTATTGGACACATTTTATCATTGTGAATTCATAAAACTGACAAAGAGGGCAAGCTTGTAAAGAGCTTTGATGCTTGTTAGATTAATGCATGCTACTGTAGTTCAGTGGGAAATCAACATCAAATATGTGCTGTTTTTCAGTATAACCTGATAAAGATGTGTAAACTTCTGTAATGCAACTCAATAAGCAGTGTAATTGGACTCACTCTTCCCTAAAGGGATGTTTACTCAAGGAAGCTGGCACCGTTTATATGTTTATGTAATTGCATTAAAACTGGTTGACAATTTTGAGGCCATTTGAGGTAAATAAATAAATAAATAAATAAAGGGTTTAGCCGCCTCTTCCATCTCTGACTCAGGAATCGATGGCTGCTTAATTTGCTTACACCCTGGATCCACTGCTGTCGCTCTTCACCACACCGCACCACTCCGTCTCTGACTCAGGAAACACTGGATTCTGGAACTCTGCTTTGCACACTTGCATTTAATGGAAAGCTCTTTGTCTTGTTTGGTTTTTAAAATGCTTTATTCAGATAGTAAAAGATATACAAAATAACAATATTAAATACATTAATCAAAAGGATCCCTGGTTCTGACTCCAGGCACCGAGCTCAGTACAACTTTTCATTCATATTTCCCCGGGATAAATAACCCTAGTTCCACCCCTAGTCCCTGTAGCAGGCAACCTATAGAAAGTAAGACGTCCTTATCAAAACTCTTTGATTGGTCAAAATCCTACAGAGCTTGGCTCCACTCTGGGCTCACGCTGTGACTAGATGGCTGTCAAGTGTACCGCAGCATGTGACTAATGCTTTTGCTTTCCTGCATTCAATCTTATTGTACATAATTATAACACATTCAATAGTATCTGATTACAACATTGTACAGTACATAACAACTAGCATTCAATTGTGTTCAAGAATTAAAGATAATACTGCATATATTTGCCTTTTAATACAGTTTTTTTTTTTACTGGGTATTGTCAATAGTGTGCAGTTCCTGTACTATAGTAGTAATAAAACATAGCTAATTTGCTTACAACCGCACTACTTTAAAGCAGCCAAGAAAAGGGCTGCAGCACCCACATAGCTATTAACTCACTAACGATTGCTGCTAAAATGTTTCCTATGAACAAATTTAGTGCCCAAAATATATTATGTAAATTACTGAAATGTCAAAGCTGAGGCTAAAATACTAGTTTGGCGGTCGTTAAATATAAAGAGGTATGGGGGCTCCCAAGTGGCTCTGCGTGAGTGCAGGATGCGCCCTATAGCCTGGATGTCACCGGTTTGAGTCTGGGCTATTCCACAGCCGACTGTGGATGGTTGAGTGTTGCCGGGGGGGGGTCTAGGTTGGCCAGGGTGTCCTTGGCTTACTGCACACCAGCGACCCCTGTAGTCTGGCCGAGCGCCTGCGGGCTTGCCTGTTATCTGCCCGGGAGCTGCGTTGTCCTCCTACCCTGTAGCTCCTGGGCGGCTGCATGGTGAATCCGCAGTGTGTAAAGAAGCGGTCGGCTGATGGCTCACGCTTCGGAGGACAGCGCGTGTCTGTCTTCGTCGCTCCCCAGTCAGCTCAGGGCTGGTAGCGGTGAGCTTAAATAATAATTGGCCATTTTCAAACTGGGAGAAAGTAAAAATTATTGGCAACGCCTACATTTTTTATATATAAAGTGTTTAGGGGAGTCAGTAAAGTGCCAGGGTTGAAGTAGAAAAAAATCCTATAGAAGTTTACGTTTAGTATGCGGCAACTTCCAGCAATACAAGACCATTGAGATGCAGTGTAGCAGCCTGGCTCTGCACTGAGAGGTACGGGGACAGAGAGAGACAGATTGCAGCTACATCCATTAGCAGGGTGCAATTCACTCATACCTGCCAGTAAAGCTTTTAGGGAGATGCATAAAAAAAGCTTTGAGAACCCTTTTATGGGTTTAAGGACTGATACACTGGAATGCAGAAAAAAACTACAGGGGTTGTTTTTATTGGCAGAGGGAGGGTGTTTATTTTTTTTTTGTCTAGCATTTTAAGCATCTACTTCAATGGTTAGACTATCATATGCATATGTCTACCTTAAATTCCTTCAGTATTGTGTTCAGAAGGAGAAAACACAAAGAGGCTTTACATGCTGTGCCTGCTGATTTATCTAGGGACAAATATTAATGCCAAAGACCACATTTGTATAGTGGAAGAAATCAAACAACCAAATGCCTCGTGTTCATGAGAATTAGGATGCTGTGGGTTCAATCCCTTTTTTAGCCCAAACACACATCCTGCCCAAGTAAAGGGTGTCCTTTGTGGTTTAAGGGAGATGCTGTGTGAACCATAATCTTGTGTGCTGCAAGTTGTCAAATGGTAAATAAACGTTCCTTCATTGTAAGCCATGCAAAAACACTCTTTGCTTCACAATAACAATATATGGGTATTTGACAGGATGACAGTGTTGAGACTCAGACAGAGTAAAGGCAAAAATAAAGTTCTTTATTAAATGAAAATAATCAAATAAACAGGCACAAGGGCCAACAGAAAGAGGTTCAAAAATAAATAATCAAAGTGAACTTACAAAAATAAAAGGTCAAGTTCCAGGTCTTCAAACAAGATACTCCTTTCTTCTTAAAACACAAAACTCTCCAACACAACCGCAAACGCCCAAACAGAAAACATACACCAGCTAGGCCCTCTCCCCTGGCTTTTATCCCCTGTGGCTAGAGCCCAATTAATCAATAATTATTCAATTCGAGCTCCAGCCACATTCTCACATGTTTTTCTGGCAGGGAGAAATTTAACCCCCTCCCTGCCAGTTCCAAACATATTCATATAGACGGGGAGTTCACCGTCACAGGGTAACAACAGCACATGTCTATGCTGGAAGACGTGGAAACTAATGTCACTATTATTGAGCAGATGGAAAGTTGGCAGTGTGTGTTTAAGTCATGACTGGCGACTGAGTAACATAAATCGTATCGTTTACAACAAATAGAACTGTTTCAGTCAAGCAAACATGAATCAGCAGACTCGGGGTGTGGAAAATAAAATAAGTGAAAAGGATTAAGATGGAACATAGAACTGACTAAACTCTACATCAGAGCAGTCTAATAGACACTGCTGAGGACTGTGTACAATTAAAAAAATGTCATTAATCACCTTGCTCCCAATATTCCTCAGACTCCTATTTGATGAAGGCTGGAAGGCTCATTTAATTATCTGTGAAAGCCCCATAATGGTACCTTTTTTAATCTGTTTTCATTAGAGATGAGGCGCAGGAATGGCAAAACACTCTTACCCTCCAATCCTAGTTTGTAATTCAAATTTAAATGAATCCATTCAATTTATCTTGTTTGGCTATTTTAATACTGTCAGACCAGCTTGTAACACCACTCAAGTGACAGCAAATACGTTTCCACATTTTCAAACCAATAATATAAGCTGCATAGAAGTTATATAAGGCACAGACAATCATAGAACAAACATACATTCATACATACAAGAAAATGTATAAAAACAGTATGGGAGGGCTGATGGGAGGACTGAACAGCCATTGTACATAAAAGTTGAGAGCTTCACAAGATAGAGGTATAATGGCACTGTTAAGTGAGAAGCAGGAGGACCCAATGCACATCTCGTTTCTCTCTCAGAAATAGGTCAAGGCTTTGTGACCAATGGATGTAAACCTTTCTGACCAGGTATCCAATCATATAGGAGTACTTGATGAACTTGTGAAAGTGGAGACAAGATAGAAGAAGTATGTATATATCTGTAATTGTTTCTCAGTTTTACAACCAATTAACTATATCAATTTATTTCAAAGGATTGATTTGTAGAAGAGGCTCTATGGAATGCATCTTTTGTTATTTCATCCCCAGCATCTACTGTGTCACCATTACACCAAAAGTAATTGTGCAAGATTTGACTATTGTGAAATATACAGTACCAAGAAAGTATTGAGATGTGATTCATCGACCGTGAGCATTAATAGTGGTGGTGGTGGTACAACATTTGAATGGTTGCTAAGAAAGGTTATCATGAACAACGATTTCATGCAGACACAACTCAAACAGAGTTCGATAATTTCATTAGCAATATTGCAGAGTTTCAGATTCAATTAAATTTCAAGTTATTGGCATCACCTACTTTAATGTAATTACATTTTTCTAGATAATGCAATTAAAATAGACTAAGCAATTTTCATTTTGAATAATTAATTAGGATCATTTGTTTATATCATAGATATGGAAAGACCAGGGCATACTGACCTGCAGAGTAAGGTGACTTTTAAGTTTTCCCACAGCAGACTGCTTTTTAACAATATATTTATGAGATAAAAGGCAATAATTAGTCAAGTAAAGTTCATTGGGGTTATTTATTATTCATATATGTTGTGCAACAGAAGGAATTGCTCTGCAAATATTCAAATAGTTAAACAGATCAAGCTGGGATATTTAAACTGCCTCTCCCTGTCAGAAGCCATACTAATACTCATATTAATATTTAGCCTATATTTCACCAAAGGCCAAACTAATGGAGAGCAAATGACACACCCGGTGGCCAATTGTTGTAATTGCTTTTTAAATGTATGCTTTCTGAATAGTGACCAAATAGTGTAAAGTACCTGAGCAGTTGTAAATCAAATCTGACTCAGTCCACCATGTTAGGAGGCAGAACTTTCAAATGCCAGTCAGTGGACGAATCACCACATGCATCAATAAAATACATGTCGTAGTAGATATGTAATGATATTCTTGAAATGCCTGTGAAATAAACACGTGAACACCTCACTTGGTGTGTGTACTTCTGTGTCATATGTACCGTAATACACTTGCACACCTGACAAACCTACAGTATGGGTGACCAAGCAGACAAAAATGCATGTCATATACTGCAGTCAGATGGTGTTTCAGTGTTTATATACAAAATGTTCCATGGTCAAATA
Source organism: Polyodon spathula (assembly GCF_017654505.1). Lineage (NCBI taxonomy): Eukaryota > Metazoa > Chordata > Actinopteri > Acipenseriformes > Polyodontidae > Polyodon > Polyodon spathula. The sequence goes on from NC_054536.1 coordinate 17,475,615, forward strand.
CATTACTGAAGATAAAATGTAACAAATATCAAGAACTACTGTATAAACAAATAGATATAATAACACATTTAAATAAAATCATCTGTATATATGTATAATATATATATATATATATATATATATATATATATATATATATATATATATATATATATATATATATATGTATACAGTGCCGTGAAAAAGTTTTTGCCCCCTGTCTGAATTTTGCATATTTTTGTCTTCAACCAAAATCTAATATTAGATAAAAGCGACCCTGAGTGAACAAATAAAAACAAAATTTTGATACTTATTTCATATATTTATTAAAGAAAGTTGTGTAACACCCAATGTCCCTGTGTGACTCAATAACAGGTTACGCCACCTTTAGCAGCAATAACTGCAACCAAACGCTTCCTGTAGTTACCAGTCAGTCTCTCACAGTGCCGTGGAAGAATTTTGGCCCACTCCTTCATGCAGAACTGCTTCAACTCGATGACATTTGTGGGTTTTTGAGCATAAACTGCTTGTTTCAGGTCCTCCCACAACATCTCAATGGGGTTTAGGTCTAGACTTTGACTAGGCCATTCCAAAACTTTAAATTTCCTGTTCTTCAACCATTCTGATGTAGACATGCTTGTGTGTTTCGGATCATTGTCTTGCTGCATGACCCAGCTGCGCTTCAGCTTCAGCTCACGGACGGATGGCCTGACATTCTCCTATAGAATTCTCTGATACAGAGCAGAATTCATGGTTCCTTCAATGATGACAAGTCATCCAGGTCCTGATGAAGCAAAGCATCCCCAAATCATGACACCACCACCGTGCTTGACCATTGGTATTAGATTCTTACTGTAGAATGTAGTGTTTGGTTTTCGCCAGACATAACGGGGCCCATGTTGGCTAAAAAGTTCCAAATTTGACTCATCTGTCTATAGAACATTGTTCCAGAACTCTTGAGGATCATCCAGGTGCTTTTTGGTAAACTTGAGATGAGCATTCATGTTCTTATTAGCTACTCTGCCATGAATCCCATTTTTGCCCAGTGTCTTTGTGATGGTAGAGTCATGAACACTGACCTTAGCCAAGGTGAGAGAGGCCTGCAGATCCCTGGATGTTGTTCTAGGGTTCTTTGTGACTTCCTGGACTATTTTACGCCTTGCTCTTGGTGAGATTTTGGCAGGTCGGCCACTACTGGGAAGATTCACTACTGTCCCAAACGTTCTCCTTTTGGCTCCATTGTGGTTTGTTAGAAATGGCTTTGTAACCCTTTCTAGACTGATAGGCATCAACAACTTTTTTTCTGGAGGTCTTCTGGATTTCCTTTTGGACGTGGCATGATGAGCCTCTAGAACCTGTGTGCTGACAAATTCACTCTGATGGTGAGGGCAAAAGTTAGTCAGATTTATATTGGACAGGGCTGACCCAAATCAGGCCTAATTGTTAACCAAAGTATTCAAACAGCTGACCCTAATTATCCCTTTAATTGGGTTGAGTTAACTAGGGGGGCAATAACTTTTTCACTCCTGAAGATTGCATTTTTGATTACCTTGCACAACAAACAAAATGACGAAGCACCAAACTCTGGTGCTATTTTTTCTCTCAGCCTCCCTCTATATACTACCACAACCCACAAAAAGATCTGACCAAATTCAATGTGAAAAATGTGCAAATAATGATATATATATATATATATATATATATATATATATATATATATATATATATATATATATATATATATATATATATATATATATATATATATATATATATATCTTATCTCTTATCTTCTCTCCTCAGAACGAGATAAACTGGCTGAACACCGATTCTGTGGCTTAACAGAGAATGAATTACAAATCATACTACAAAAGAAAGATGCTCCAAACACTAAAATGGTGATTAAAATGTCACTGTCATTGTTTTCTGACTCGACGATGTAAACAAATATGATGACCGGGATATAAATTGGATTATGCAGCAGTCAACAAGCCGCACGGAGAGCTGATAACTAGTGGTCTGAAAACAGTTTCTGTTATTTATTTGTTATTTACTTATGCTATTTCAACTATATTTAAACAAAATATATGTCAATGTTTATTTACATGTGCTGTATCAGCTATATTTAAACAAAATATATAAAGTCATATTTACTATCCAACCTTGCTTAACTTATTTTCTTGGCTGATTCATATATTAAATATATACTGCAGACTCAGCCATTGTGGAAAATGAAATGCCCCTTGGGAAAACTATTGTTACCTCCTGCGGCTTCAGGCATTATTGCCTCCTATCAGTAACAATAGTCTTCCCTCGGGTCAGTGATTTTCCACTATAGCCCTCCTCACCAGTCCATATTTACTGTGTGTGTGTGTGTGTGTGTGTGTGTGTGTGTGTGTGTGTGTGTGTATATATATATATATATATATATATATATATATATATATATATATATATATATATATATATATATATATTGCACAGAGGGTAATGGAGGACCTAGACAACATGGAATCCCAGCTAGAAAAAAGTTTGAGAATCACGCTCCAGTTGAAGTTGAATTCTCGAGAGGTTAATGTGGTTGTTTTCTGCAAAGCATGCAAGCCAGGCAACTGCCTTTCCGTAAAATTCAGTTACTATGGCATATCCTACCATCAGCAATCCATTCTGTCCTCAGTTGGATAGCTTAAAGTTAAATTAAAAGACCAAATGCCTAAAGCCATTCTCAGAGAAGGCATGTCAGGAGTATTGCCTTTATGAACACTGCAGTATGCAATACTGCCTCTAGACTGTCAAAACTAGAGGCAATATTTTTTATGTGTCTGCACCTGCCATTTACATCTGTTTTCTTTGATAATATTATTGATGTTTTAAATCTAATCAGGTTATTTTCTGGTAAGTAATAAAGGCAGCATAGGATATGTAATCCTTCCCTTAAAAACAACTGTACAAAAAAAGTAATAAAAACACCACCTTAGAAAGATCACAATTTGAACAATGTTAAACCTAGTGTAAGAGGCTGTGGTTTGCGTGAAGGAGCTTTGTGAAGACGAGGCTTTGTGACTACCTCTTTCTGGTTTATTTTGAAGAAGCCCAGGGACTCTTCATTCTGTCATCTTCTACACTCCTCATCTCAACATAAGACCTCTTTGTTTTTTGGAGACCCACAGTATCTAGACCTTTTAGGATTATTTCTTTCTAGTAAGACCAGTGAATTCAACAAGCACAAAAAAATACATACCCTTTCCTACACATAAATCCATTCAGGGCGAGTCAGATCAATATCAGCCTGAAACCCTAATTAAAAATTCCCAATTCAAAGCATTTAATAGCCGACCTCGCTTAAATTTTGCTGGACCAATAATTACTTCTTACACAGCAGTACCCTGGGGAACTCTGCTGTCTGTTCACTCCCTACAGTAATTTAATTGGACATTCCATATTCAGCTTTGAACTGAAGACAGTGTAAGGTGTAAAAACTACAGTGTGACAATGGCATGCTGAGTGATGCACCTTTGTTATAGACTCTCATCCCCGCCTCTTACTAACTATCAATGCAAAATTGGGCACATTCTGGGTGGGGCTGTGCAAACGATAATGTTATCAGGAGAAGGTTTTTTTATTCCTCAAGCAAGGAACTGATAATGTGGGGTAATTTGAGCACTGCTGAAGCTAACAAAAGAAGGGTTAGCTTTGTACGCAAGGTTGTGTAAGAATGCTGTATAAATAGAGCTACCATTTGAGAGTGCATTTGAGATGCATGTCTGAATCTTCCTGCGCATACAACTCCGACTGTGTCCGACGCTGTCCCAGAAATTGGGAGCTGATCACTACTTAATTTCTGCTAATAACTAGTTGCCACATTATTGTGTCTAATGATAATGTTTATGCTGTAAAGTGTGATTTTTGGAATCAATAAAGGAAACCTTTTAATTTCTGCTTACATCTTTGTTGTGTGTGCTCCTTCACACAGAAATGCGTACATAATTAAATTTCCTTACAAAATGTCCTTTTTACTTGGACGCTACAGTTTGTTTCCAAAGCGGACTTTGTTGTTCCCACCAAATGTACCGAACCGTACCGAGTGCGGACCAAACCCTAAACAGACCCAGTGTGAACACAGCCTAAACTACTTGACCAGTGGAGGACTATAGAGGATAGGACATGGGCCAGAATTAATGAGGACTATTGCTGATTGTTATTACATTAGCTAATTATTCTAGAACCTCTGGTCCCATTATTTGGTGATAAATGGCATGAAATTATATAGCCGTTTTTCTACATAGTTCAGGGTTAATTCATTATCACAGACAGCCTCAACATTTTAATAAATGCCCTTTTACATTAGCTGTAGCAGTACCTGAACAGCCATCTTGCTGTAATAGTGATATAATAATGAATGCTTATCCAATAGAAACAAAGTCTTTTTTAAAGCACATGAATATGAAATTGGAACAAAGCCCTCTGTCTGATGTTGACTCCTGGCATAGCTGTACTCAGGAAGCTTTAAGGTACCTTACTGCTGTTTGGTTCTTTATTAGTCTTCTTTACTGCAGTGTAGCGGATGTGTCTCTGTTCTCACTGAATACCCTCTTGTACTTTAGAATACACTGTAAAATATTGAATATTTGGTATATTCATTTGATGAAGGTGAAATGTCTTTTGGTATCGGCAATGGGGCACGTAGGAAAAGAATAAACAAAAGGCTAAAAATAAATGGTTTTATGCAATTTCTGTAGAGACTGGAATCAAGATTTCTATGTCACAGTCTGTTATTTACTTTAAATCAAGACAATGGCAGGTACCTTTCTTATTGCAGGGCTGTTGACTATTGAAGGATGGTCAGTTTAATCAGAACTGTCGACTGCCTTGGCAGCTCAGTGTGTTTTCTACACTGGATAATTACACTGAAGCATCGCAGTACTGCACAGATGCCTGTAATGTAACAATTGAAACAAATCTTGTGCTTGAAGTCAGCTGCATTTTTGTTCTGTATGGGGTGCCATGTGTAAAAAAAAGTGTTAATATTTTAACATATCTTTCTTTTTTTTTTCCAGATTTAATATATATATATATTAAATGTGTACATTCAGATGTGCTTTCATGCGATACAAGAGCCAATCGAATCGTGTGGAAGAATAAAGTGGGTGGAGCTCATTTGTATACAAACTCCAGATTTAGCTGGCCAGTTAAATATTTAGCTAAATGTTAAATCTTGTTAAATGATATGTGAATGTACATATATATATATATATATATATATATATATATATATATATATATATATATATATATATATATATATATATATATATATATATTCACACCATTTATAAATCTGGGGGAAAAAATACAAGATTTAAGTTAAATCTGGAAAAAAGAAATGTTAAAATATTAACACTTTTTTTAAAAACATGGCACCGTATAGAATTGTTGTTTCTCCATACAGAAATATGAAATATATACTAAGAAAATAGAAAATATTTTCTTGTCAGCTCTGGAGCCAGTCTGCCATGGGCAGGGGAAGATAATTCAGCAGTGGGCTACAGTTGCTGATAGGTAGGATAGGTTAGCTGGTTGCCTAAAGTGATTAGCACCTGTGGCCCATGTAGCCAGCAATTATCTCCTCCAGCTGCACCTCATTAAAGTGCTGGGCAAGCAGTTGCAAAGGGTGAAAGGTCAGAGGGAGATCTTTGTCGGCTTTTCTACTAGGGGATCGCTCTTGCGACCGAGATCTGAACCCCTAACACACACCAGAGATCTGAACCCCTAACCCACACCAGAGATCTGAACCCCTAACCCACACCAGAGATCTGAACCCCTAACCCACACCATAGATTTGGATACCAGACCAACACTTAAAGGTTATCTAGAGTGCAGTGCGGTTTTGAATTAGGTCTGGGGAACGGTTTTGTTTAGTGAATTTTTTTTTTTTTTGCTTTGCACGTATGGGTGCTGGTTGTACCTGTAGTGCAAGCCAGTAAAAAAATAAAGAAAACCCCATTTAAACTGAACTATTCTCGATTCTGTATCTTATTTCCATGCAATTATCTGTGCCTACCTTCGACTAGCTTACAGTATATCTAAAAAAAATGAAAGGCAATTTAATCCAATCAGATTCTATAGTGGGCCCCCCCACCTTCACCACCTCACGTAGCCCCTCATTAAACCGGACATGTTTGACTGACATAAGGAGGTGTCGGGTTTAAAAACAACACAATAAAATCGTACACACATACATTTATAGTGCTCAATGTATTTGAAATGTATACATCATTGCGCTGAAATAACACTAAAGTATTTTGGGTAGGCTACACATTACATTATGTAAAAATATAAATCTGTACAGTAGGCATATACAGTATACGGTACAGTAGTAAAATCAAATGAATACCTCGCGCACTTTCTTTTTACTTTAGCCTGTAGGCTACCGGTAACACAATAATCATGCTACTGCATTGCAAATACTGGTGTACAATGTGTATAAAAGATTATTTTAAACTGAAACTAAATGATTTTAGCATTTTTAGTTTTAGTTTTTATTATTATTTTTAACTTGGCCTACTTAGTAGCATAGACAATTAACACAAAATAGATCATGGTCCTATACAGATGCTCAGAATGAGCTGGAGGGGTTAGTGGCACATGTGTGCAGTCTATTGCTCCCATAGAAATTTGTTTTCAGGGCTTGTATACACCCTGACTTTAGTGAAAATTAGGTACTTGGGTGTTTGCCTCAAAAATGCATTGGGCACAACTGGCAACGCAAGAGAAAAAGTGGACTGGGAAATGCCAGCAACAATTGCTACTGTTTAAAACATGCTTTCAAAAGTTCTTACCAAATTGATGCAATTGTAAGTGTCGCAATTGCCGGCAGCTTTAGTACATCTCATAATATTTCAGAAAGCTGATTTGCACTATTTCCACCTCATTCTTCAGAATTTGTGCAGGAACGCCCATAATTACATATTCATATAAGGTTGAACCACAAAGAAAAACTGCTGCAGGAAAGCAATCCCTAAAAAGTTGCTAATAAAATTGTGCTTGTTTAGTACATTTCACCCTAGACTACCAATTGGTTTGCAACTATTGCAACAAGCGCAACACTTTAATCCATCTACCCCTGAGTGTGATTGTCCATCATCATGCTTGTTAGGTACCAGGTTTATGAATATGCAGTTACAGGTTGCACAAAACAAGCAGGCATCCAGCCAGTGAATGGTTAGACGCAATCCCTTGACAATCTCTTTAAACAGACGACCCAAAAACCCTTTGCATTGACATCGTCTGGTGAATGCAAAGTTATTGAAGAGTGACTTGCTTGAAAGACACAACCAATACTTTCTAATACAAATGTTATCCAAGGAAAAGCAATAGCTTTAATCAAACTGTAATCAAACTTCCAACAAGCACTACTGGATTTGTTCTCAGAGAAAGGAAGTAGTATCATAATATAAACTTTGAAAATATATGTCACACACCCGCTGTTACAGTAGGCATATGGTTGCGCAGTGCCTTCTGGAAATAATAGTGCAAGCTAAAACTCTCGTCATCCATGCAATATAAACAACATGCTGGCTTCGTATTTAAGTTTCTGTCAAGTTTTTTTTTTAGTTGTCCTACGATAGATTTAATTTTTTAATGAAACCAAATTCTGCAAGTTCCATTATTTAACACTTCACTCATAATCGAGCACACATTAGCAGTGCTTTAACGAGGTGGGAGGATAGGAGGTGCTCCGCCCAGTAAAACCAGGGCTCAGACTACGTCACCTGTCATTGCTAGTGGTTATAGATAAGAGTTTATAATGGAGGCATGTCTCCTCTGATGAAAAAACTCTCTGGGCTCCTCCAATTAAAACCTGTGCTCAGATCATGTAATCTGCTATTGCTAGTACTGTGATTAATAGCAGACATGAGTACTGCTGTTAGTATAGGAAAGTAACCCTTTATTAAAGTAACCTTATACAACGTATCTTTTTCTTTTAAAACACATTTCCATTGTATTACATGTAAATACTGTTTAGAAACATCCAGCGATCTTTGAAAAATTGACTTCTGTCGTTGTGGACTCATCAAGGGTACAGAGTTCTATAGGGTACAGGCATCTACCATATGCAACACCTTACTTGTATGCCAAAACATTGGAGATTTCTCTGTTCTTGAGAAAAGGGCATTTTCTTTAATGAAACAAGTCAAAACCCACCCGATCAACAACAAAGCAAGGAAACACTGACGATTTTGCATGCAGAAAACTGTATCTTATTTGACTACACAACAATGTACAGGCATGTTTGTTTTGAGCCTCTTCTATATATTACTTTTTTCAACTTCATTTTGTGTTTCCTTGTTTGTTTGAACTGTTGTCTTTTTATTCAGTAAATCAGGAAACATTATTGTCGAGCTGTGCTACAGGATTTAACGCAGGATTCTTTTTTTTTTTTCTGGTTTTATTCGGAACTGTATTTAGCACATCCCCTACAGTTTAATTTTCTGTCAGATTCATTCAATTGTTTATAAGAACTTCAAACCAGTGGCACTGGAACAATTTTTAAAGTGGGGGTGCTGAAAGCCATTGAACAAAACTACCGCACCCCCAGGACCCCTAGTTCCAGCGCCCCTGCTTCCAACTGAGAATTATACCTGCTGTAAAAAATGTGTGAATGTAAGTGTGTGGCTGTTTCTTCAGGGGTAGGGGGGGCTGCAAGTGTATGCTTGTCTAGGGTACAGTTCTGGGTTAGTCCGGCCCTGGATTTATGTATATATAATGTCTGTGTGTGTGTGTGTGTGTGTGTGTGTGTGTGTGTGTGTGTGTGTGTGTGTGTGTGTGGAAAGAATGTTTGACTGCTGCCAGTTCCTTTCACAAGCATCTAAAAAACACAAGACAATACAAGAAGAAAGAAAATATAAAAGTTATTCAAACTGATAGCTGCTGCATGAGAACTTTTGACCTGTGAGGATGTCAGTGCCCCCTTGAGACTTAAAAGGTATTAAATAAGACTTTACTAGCATGGATCTAGGACTATGAATCCCCTTCTTTCAGATGCTGTTTTGAGCACTAGGCTTCGAAGGACAGAAGCTGACCTCGGTCTTCATCACAGGGAAGACTATGTGTCTTGGCAGATTTAGTGAACTTCAATGAGCAAGTCCCACTTCCCTTAACCAATTACTTTAATTTCATTAATGTGCCTTTGCCAATTTCTCAGGTCCTTAATTCCTTCGCTGTCGCAGGCCCAGTTAAGCTGTATCGCTGCATATCCCATACTGTGCCACATACACAGAATAATAACCAGACTTTTTTCTTTGAAATTGTATAGTGTAACAAAATAACTCAGTGAGATTTCCATTAGATAGGACATACATTTTCAAGAAATATGGTGGCTTATCTATGGTGACATTATCCTGTTGTTCTTTTATCTCATTTACGTTGCAGAAGGTGGCCATCTCCCTATTAATTAATTGTTTAATTTGTTGCTAATCAGGAGATGGTCACCTGCATAAAAGCCTGCAGCTCTCTGCAGTCGTGGTGGGTGTTCGAGAGGCGGAAGAGTGAGAGAGAAGAGAAATTTAAAATAATAATAATAATAATAATAATAATAATAATAATAATAATAATAATAATAATAATAATAATAATAATAATAATAATAATAATAATAATAATAATAATCAGTGAAGGCAGTTGCCCAGCCTGACCTTAGTTTTAGTTATTATTTTGTGTTTGTGATTTGTTTTATTTAAAACCTTTATTTTCGCTCTGTGAGCAGTGTTTTCTGTTTAAACATGTTATTTTTTTTTGCTGTAATAAACGGCACGCTGTGTTTTTTTGCCTGCAGTGCTGACTTTGTTTTTTCTGTTCCAGCATTCTGGGCTAGCGTTACTACTCAGCATCATCCTGTCACATAGTCCTATAACTGAAATTTGCTGCTAGAGTGCATGCCTGATTTCTCACGCTCTTTGTTTCTCGAGAGAATATTACACATATCTCATTAGTAATACAGAGTTTGGAAATCGCGAACCAGAGTATGCAATGTTTAAGTCATAAGCTGTTCCAAGAGAAGTGTGCCAGAGAGGAGTACCATAAAAGATAGGAGTTAGAAGCATACTTTACCCGTAATACCATGGCTTTGAAGCTTACGTTTCTCTATAGACCAAGGTAATCAATGAGCCATCTTAAGAAAGAATTTACCTTTCCAGGGACATCAAAGAAAGTTCAGTTTCCCATTGCTTAACAATTCAAAACTTAAAATCAGTGTAAGTGCACAACCCTCCCCTACCAGTGTTTAGGGTTCATTGCTCCTCTCATCCATTGAGACACAGCTATTATGAAGGCCTCATTGTATCAGTGAAGAACATTACTAAACTGAGACCCATTTGATCTGATAAAGATGCTGAGATGTTGGTTCTTGCTCACGTTCTTTCTCGGCTGGATTATTGTAATGCTGTGTTTGCTGGCCTCCCTGATTCTAAGCTACGTTGGCTCCAGCTATTTCAAAATGCTGCAGCTAGAATGCTTACACATGCCAGCCGCTCATCAGAAATTGAATCTTTTAGGCACAGTTTAAATCTTTTAAATACATATTTCTTTTCATTAGCTTATGTTTTAGCTGCATCAAGGACACTATATAAAAGCAAATTGTATTGTATATAAAAAAAAGTTTACTGTTATAAATGTTTACTGTGGTAAAAAAAAACAAAAAAAACAAAAAGTACAATAAAGCACATAGAGGCTACTTAATCCGGAGTTAAAGTACAATGAAAAACATAGTAAAAAAAACTCCAGCTGCTGAACTAGCAGTAAATAAGTTTTGTAGTAGCGATTTTTTTTTTTTTTTTTGCTCGGTCAATTTTAGCAGATAAGAGTAGAAATCTGCTAAAATTGGTAAAATATTTACTGTAGGGATTCACTTGGAGGAGTGAACAAAACTTCCAAGACCAGTGAACAGCACATCTTCCAGTCACTGTCATTGTGTAAATCCTTCTGTAATAGACAAGTCAACCAATTACAGCAGGAGAAGCGTTCAATGCTTTTCATGTCATCCAGGCGACTGAAGATGCAATTTAAAAAGAAACACACAACAAATTACTACTGAGTACTGTTTGTTGTTATCTCAAGGGGCTCAGCTGTATATCCAAAATATTGCGGCTAATCGTCCAATTCTAGCAATAAAACACTTTAGCTGTTCCTTGTTGGAGTCATTTGAAATATATTAGCATTTGCTTTGCACCAACGCTCAATCTCCTATGCATGTATATTTAAAGAATATTGGGCCAGCCTCTATATGTTTAAATACTTAAGAACTTACTCTATGGGACCACTTTAACTGAGAACAGGGCGGCAGTGATGAGGATATGGGTTTTTAAGGAGAATAGAGTTAGTAAAGGGATTTGCAGAAAGTATCATTACAGTTGGCAGCATAATTGTGATTGAATTAAATAAGAAATATTTCTTAACTGGCAGCATGGTTTCAAGACCACGTAATGAGCGCACAAGGGCTTTTTCAATATCATAATGATCCTGTTAAGAGATTAGTTGGTACTGTAATTATCTAGAATAGTTTGCTTCTAAGGTTTTTCTCTTGTAATAAATGGCAATTTACATGTTATTTGTTTCTGTAGCTTACTAGCAACTACTAAATCTACAGTTTCTGCTTATAAGAGGTTTTTTTGTGTTTTTTTGTTTGTTTTTTTTTTTTTTTAAAAGTGTGTTTTTTTTTTTTTTTTTTTTTTTTTTTTTTTTTTTTTTCAATTATAGAGGCATCAATTATTTAAAACATTTTTGTGGCAGGCTGGCAAGTGGAAAGAGGCCCAGAGACAGACTGCAGTTCAAAAAAAATATATATTAATTTTATTATTAATAACACAAAATAAACATGCACAAGGGCAAAATAAAAATCTTTAAACACAAAAAGAAAGACAACACAACAAAACTTTCAAAATTAAGGTTTCCAGGCTGGGCAATGCCTTCACTGGATTCCAACCGACCGACCGACCGACCGACCGACCGACCGACCGACCGACCGACCGACCGACCGACCGCTCCCTCCTCTCAATGGAAAGCAGAGCCCTCCTTTTATGTCAGGTGGTTGGGCGCTGATTGATCGTTAATTAAACTAATCATCTAATCAACTAATCAACCCCAGCCACCTGAACATAATAAACCCAGGCAGGTAGGGGAAATTAACTCCATCCCTGCTAATTTAAAAAGGGCAGAGCTTTGCTCTGCCACAATTTTATTTAGGGTTTTTGCCTCAGCTCTAAGAATACAGCTATGGCAAAAAGTTTTACCTAGCATTATCACCTAGCATTTTAGGACTGAGACATAATTTAAAAAAAAAACAAAAAACTATGTGAACATAATTTAGATCTTCTATTTAACATCATTCTAATCAAAGAAACTATAGAAGTCTACCGGAAGCCGTACTAGCAGTACAGTGTTTCATGTTAGATTTTGAAAGTCACATTTTTAAATTTTTGTCTGTATATCTGTACAGCCCATTACTGGAGATGTAATTAGATGCTATATCTAACCAAAAACATGTTATGCATATAGCCAGGTACTTATCAATCTCTTATATTGCTGATACCTTTATTATGTTTATTTTGTACATAGCAAGTTTTTGGTCAGATATATCATGTCACAACTGTCCTTGCATGTTCAGAGGTATGCAGCAATAAATATAGGATACTGTAGTGCTGTACTGCAATGTATTTATTGTGTAAGAACTTAATGTATGCTATAATCAGTATTGGGGATGTTACTTTTCAAGAGTAATCTGTTACAGTTACATGAATGTAAAAAACTAATCAAATGTTAAGTTGTTATAGTACCTCATTACTTAAAAAATGTTACACATACAGTAGTTACTTCTCAGGGATAGTTTACATTTTACACAGATACTTTTTTTTTTTCCGGTTTGGTCAGGCTGTATCTCAAAATATTCTTTGAAGATCCAGCTGTCGAACCCACTCACTCCTTGGTCTGATGTCATTTTCTGCAAGATGATATGAGAAGCACGTTAATGTGACCTGTAAGGTTGAACTTGAACCGTTGAAGCACTTTTTGATTAATATGTTTAGTTTATTGATCTTGGTATTTTAAATGTAACTAAAAGCAAGTCATTTTTTCACATAAAATGTAATATTTTACCACATTTAGTTACCTGTTTGAAAAAGGAATCATTACAGTTACAAGTTACTGAAAAATGTAATCAGATAACGCATTACATGCACTGTGTTACTTCCCAACACTGGGTAAAAGTAGATCTTGATTGTGTTTTCATATGAAAACATTTACAGTACAGTGCTGCTATATTTTGTCCAGTACTTGAATGATCTTTAGAGAAACGTACTGTGGAGTCTGTGATTAAGGGGTGTCATAATGAGTTTGATTTTTAATTTGTATGGAAGAAGCATGTGATGTCTACAAATTGAAGAACAATTTGGGTCAAGTTAATTAACAAATATTGCCAAAATCTATTATACTGCAATCTCTTTTCAAATGATAAATGGGTATTTCACTATAACTTATATTTAATTGTATGTGTTACTGAGAGTGCAAGCAGGGGTCAGACAAAACAAAACTTTCCTTTTAATACAGTAATAAAAATTCCATCTGTACCAGCTGTAGCCTCAGTGAGCCAGATACAGCTGCCCTGAGGGCCTGATTTGACAATCTTGATCCAGGACAATCATCAAAATGTTATCTACTAAGGCTGGAAATACAACACGATCTGCAGATTGCCTTCCAATTATAATAGACTGAAAGGAACAGCTTATTGGAGAGTTTGTGAGAAGGAAAGTATTTTATATAGTCATTTATTTGGGCAGTATTAGAAAGTGCAATAACATTTCCATAATATAACTGCTTTTTGAGAGAGGACAGAGATTGGTGGCTTTTACAACCCACCTTAACTGTTTCCATCATTATATCCTGGTGACTTTCTAAAACGCAGAAGTTGAAAGCACCTCTTGAGGCTTCTATAGAGAACTCAAACATGCGTTCCCTGTAAGTACAGCTGGTATCCCAGAGTGCGGCCATTGCCATGCCCAACTACAATATCCTGCCCCCAGTGTGATTTTTTCCCATTTTCACTAGGGTACTATGGCAGGAGGGCAGCATAATGGCTACATGCTGGTGTATATACAGATAAGACATGTTCAGGTCACCAATTTTCAATGACTGAAACAGCAAATGATATCCAAAAAGAATGTAAACAAAATAATACAGTACAGTAGTTAAGATAACTGTGATAGTTTAGATAAGGTTCCTCTGTAAGCACCTGATGTGTATGTATGCAAAATGACAGATAAGAAACTGTGTTATCTTGCCATCCTTCTATTTAAGTGATAGTGCCCGTCGATGAAGGCTTTACTGTGTGGTATTTAACTGAGACTGGAGTCATTGTCAACTACCATACTGTAGAGCCTTCATCAAGAGGACACTATCATTATAATAAAACACATTTTCTCATTATTTTTTATTTGTCAGAGTTTTTGTAGTTTATCTGGACAGTACTATTGAATTATCTGTGTCTCAGTTTGTTGTTGTTGAAAGATGCTGAGCTCTAGTCGAGCTGAGCAGGCTGTGATTGGCTGACACGACAAGGACTGGCTGTTCTTGTCAGTGCACAGTATTGGTTGGTTGGTTTTGGTGGATAATAAAAGACGTTTGGACCAAGTGTGTCCTTGTTTAGTATTTGCTGAGCTTTCATTATGGCAAGTCAAAAAGAAAAGGATGCACTTGATTTTAAGTTTGATTCACAGTCGATGCTGTGATGTAACAGCGGGCATCTGCTGTCTGATAGAAGCCCACTAGAGCTGAAAGCTGATTGGCTGATGGCACTGAATTGTTTGCTAAATATGTATATTAACCACTATAAACAGTTATTCACAGATACACTGGTATATGCGCGGTCCCTTTCATTTCATAATTTAAGTTAGGCTTCAATAATGGACTGGTTGATTCAGCTTGCAGTTTCTTTATACATTGCAATAGAATCTACCTTACTTCAACTAATACAAAATGTAATGTACCCCAGCAGTACCCTATTCTGGGAAAGGGAGGCAAAGTCATTTAACGTTTGCATTCCTTATTACTAAATCCCCACCAAACCTATAACAAAGTGTTAATTAACAAAAAGTGTTAATTTACCGTTTTCTGTGGGGGTATTCAGATTGCCTCAAGTAGTCATATATAGATGCTACTAATGGTACTCTGAATGCGTGGGCTTCATTAGTTTAGAGGCTAGATTGCTTTACAGGTCGTGGTGCCGCGAGGCCTTGCATGCGAGTCACTGACTTGTGAAGATGCTATGATTCATGTTTGTTTGTAGAAGGGTAAATAGCTAAAGACAGGAACATTGTCTGTGAAGCAATACAGTGGAGCCATGAAAGCATGTACACAGTAAAGCTAACATTTTCTATTTGCTGTATTTCTATTTTGGTGTGTTCGATGCGTATTATAAAATGCTAAAGCAGTACAGTATCAACATTGTCCCAAAAAACTTGTCGCTTGTGTCTGGGAGGCACTGCTAATCAATATGAAGTTGATATCAGTATTGAGTAAATTTAGACAAGCATGGAACCACCACTGATCAGAATGCAGTCCTACTTTTGCTTTAATTCAAATGTACAGTACCAGTCAAAAGTTTGAATACACCTGCTTGAAACCTGGTTTTTCATTATTATCTATGCTTTTAACTGTATAAACTTGTCTATAAACACTTAATATTTCATTATATGATACGTGTACTTATGTAAGCTGATAATCATAGTGAATTGCATTCAAAGTAAGGGGATTTCAGTCTGAAGCCCAAGTCAGTTAAAAGTCTGAAATGTGTATAACATGGTGTTAGAACACTGGCCTAAGTATAAATGTGTCTTTGTTAGATGTTCTCTGAGTTAACTAGCATGTTACCTAATTAACCTTTTGTCACCAGTTATTGTTAACAGGTGAGGGTCCGTGATTACTATAAGTATAGGTAGCATAGGCACAAGTTTGTCATTCCTGAATGTAAGGGAGTAGAAAATGGCAAAATACGCTCAGTTAAGCAAAGTGTAATTACTTTAAGAAATGAAGGTCGATCTTTAAGACAAATCGCAAGAACTTTGCAAGTGTCTGTAACTGCAGTGGCCAAGACCATCAAAAGATTTGAAGACACTGGCACTCGTGAGGACCAAACAAGGTCAGGCAGGCCAAGGCTGATCTCAGAATCAGAGAACAAGTTCATTCGAGTCCCAAGTCTGCGAAACCGGCGATTAACTGCCCCTGAAATACAAGCTCAGCTAAATGCTACTAGAAGTACAGATGTTTCAGCATCAACTGTTCAGAGGAGATTGCATGAAGCTGGCCTAACTGGAAGAATTGCTGCAAAGAAACCATTGTTCAGAGTGCAGAATAAGAGGAAGAGACTGAAGAAACTGGACATTTGAGGAGTGGAAGTCGGTCTTATGGACGAATAAGTCAAAATTTGAAATATTTGAGTCCAACCGCGAGTATTTGTAAGACGCAGAGAGGGTGAGCACATGAGTTCTGCTTGTGTGATTCCCACTGTCAAGCATGGAGGAGGCAGTGTCATGGACTGGGGTTGCTTTGCTGGTGACAGAGTTGGTGATCTTTACCAAGTCCATGGCAAGCTCAACCAGCATGGCTATCATAGCATACTTCAAAGGCATGCCATTCCATCAGGATTACAGCTAGTTGGGCAGTCCTTCATTCTTCAGAAACACACCTCAAAGTTGTGCAAGAACTGTCTGGCGAAGAAGGCAAGTGAAAGACAACTCAATCTAATGACCTGGCCTGCCCAGTCTCCAGACCTCAATCCCATAGAACTTGTATGGGACGATCTGGACAGAAGAGTCAAAGCAAAGCTACCCACAAGTACCCTACATCTCTGGGAATTGCTGCAGAGGAGCTAGGAAGACATGTCGGGTGATTTCCTGCTTTAACTTGTTAACTGAATGCCTTGTGTTTGTTAGGCTGTTATTGAGGCAAAGGGTGGCTATTTTGAGGAATCCAAGATTTAGAGACAATTTTCAATTTTCTTGAACATTGCTTTGATACTCCTTATGTTTTGTTTTGTATATTGTAACATTTGTATATTTTCATTTTCAAGTATTTACAGAAATGTATACAACATAAAACATTGTCAATTATGAAAAAAACCTAGTTTCCAGCAAGTGTACTCAAACTTTTGACTGGTACTGTATGTATCCCCAGACATCAAGGACAGTTGTCTTTCAATGAATCATAGTACCGGTAGTAAAACTATATTTTAAATGGGTCAGAGCTGATTTAAAATTGTGGATGACTATCTTGAATAATACACTATAGGGTACTTTGCTGTGTATTTTAATGTGACGTCTCCCCATTAAAAAGATACTTGTTATTGGTGAGGGGAGTAATAGCCACATATAATTATATTGTAATGTATATGAAATCTGGCTTCAAGACATATAGTCAAAAGTTTGTTATTCCTGGATCTTTTGCTTGTCTGAAAAATAAGGGGGGTGGGGTGGAATATTTCAAAGACTGTGTTCTAAATTCTCAAAGCTCTTTACTCCAAATCGTCATAGCACTGTCTTTTCAGTAAGGAAAACACACAGGTGATAAAGTTACCAAACCAGATATTAACAATACTGACTTTGAATGTAGGGGCTTGTATGTAGTCTTAAGTTGTTTCTTATTTATTTTAGAATTGTAACTGGTGCTAATAAAAGATTACCAGAAATGACAACAGCATGGTTTTATAACAAATGTTGTACAGTAGTATGACATGGTACTGAAATAAACTACCAGTGTGTATTTATACTTTACATCGAGAGAGGGTGAGGGTGGGTGGTGTCGTAAACTGTCTCAAAACATGTCACAAAACTAGCAAATGCTACACTTGACTTTTACTTAACCCTGCTTTAAGAGCTGATCATTGACTGTCGAGTGACTCTGTTTCAAGTTCAGAGGTTACATTTTGCCCAGGAATACTAAGTAAGAGGAGAGATATCATCAATTTATGCTGTTCAAAGTAATGCATCAAGCACACAAGTAGTCAGTATTCTACACAATACTGCATTTTACTTGCTTTTTGGAACATTGAAATTGTCCAACAAAGAGGAACAGAGTGAGTACATGAAATATTTCGAACACTGAACATTTTCCAATAGTCTAGCTTAACATTGTGCATGATCACTAGTTCATTTTACAATCCAAAGATAACACTGCTGTTTTTATTGGCATCTGTTTTGAATTGTAATATTCAGACAAGGTGAGTTATGTGGCAGTTACAGGTTTATTTTACCAGGTTGATCTATAACCCTCCGAGGTTTCTTTTATATCCCTTCAGTTTCCTGCATGTTGAAAAGGCAAAGCTGGGTCTGTGTTTAGATCCAGGCTGCCTCAGGCTACCTCAGGCTGCACTCACTAAACCCATCATCACTGAAAGTTCACCTTCTGGTCCAGAGGGATTCCAGTGTATTTATCTTACATCTGATTTGATTTCAAGATGACAGCCAGATCACGGTCATTTTAAAGGCCTCCAGAAATAACCTCACACAATAGTTTCTGTGGCACAGCTGAGGCCCTTCACATGTAAATAATATGTTTTTGTGTTTTGGTTTCCTTTTCATTTTTTAAATAAAGTTGAGCGAAATTTGAGTTTGTGTTAAATATGACAGGGCTGGGGTTAGTCCCCTCCCTGATAACAGTATAAGTGTGGAATGTGGTCATTTCCATAAATAATTATTTACGTACAGTTCTAAACTGTGCAGTTTAGTTGTGGGAAGTCTGAGCAACCCCGTGAGTGATATCAAGAGAATAGCAAAGCATAACTGCAACCCAAGCCGCACTGTTTTATTTTACTTTTTCCTTTCGCCTTCTGTTTTGAATATTCTTTTCAGCACCTGTGTGTGCACAATAAACTGCCAATGACAAGAACCTTACCATTGTCGATATTTTTCAGCACTCTGCGTGGACAGAACCTTACCACTGTTGATATTTTTCAGCACGCTGCGTGGACAGAACCTTACCACTGTTGATATTTTTCAGCACGCTGTGTGGACAGAACCTTACCATTGTTGATATTGTTCATCCGAGGTACAACAGTGCCCTCTTGTTTATTAAATAAAAATCAGACGCCTGTGAGGTTGTCGCAAAGAAACTTTCCGTCTCCTGTGTGTTCAGTGAAACCCTTCACCCTCCCACTCTGGTACTTTGGCAAGTATCAGATATCGTATTTGACCATATGCTTAGCATGCTTCACTTGTTTTGCCCGTCAGATATTCTTCAGTTGTCAGCAGCAGCAGTGTATGGCAAGCCAAATTATCATTTAGAGATATCGCAAATTTATAAATGTCTCTAAATATTTTAAGATATCTTTAAATCATTTCCAGATATCTCAAAATATTTTACGGTATCTAAAACAGAGCTTTAAAATTAGATTAACCAGACATCCTGGTTTTCCATCATAGGTTACAGTGTCCTGACATTATGCTCAAAATCTTTAAAAAAAATCCATTTATTTTTATTTTTTATAGTCTAAAAAGGCAATGAACCTTTGCCTCTACAGGGGGGTCAGCCCTTTTACACAGCATAGCTGGGTTGGAAGAGCAAGATTATTGTTTTTATTCTCCATGACATTGCGCCACCCTTTACCCCTGTACTGTAATCTGAACCATGCATTTCTTTAGTAGTTTTCCAAGCTTGTAGGTTTTTTGAGCACCGGCATGGCTTTTCTATACAGTACTCCTCTTGAACTGCGAAGGAATCGGGAATAAATGTAAACCTCTTACATGCTTAACAAAACCGCCAATGCTAATCTTTTTGATTGCTGTTGGGTGATTCTGGAGGGTTTTTTTTTATTTTGTTTTACTACAATGCTCTATTTGCCTCTGTTACAGAGTAAAAACCCAAACTTAAAAAACAGAAATTATTGTATGTTTTTAAGAATGAAAAGGAGACACAAATGACTGTACTGGAAACTGTTTTTTCCAGGCTTATTGTATGTGTCGAAATGATAAAATAAGTACTTTGCTTCAGATGTATAAAAGCATATTTTTTCAGAGTGACTGCATTATGTCTTCTGAGAAAACAAACAGGTCAATACAATAACAGGTCTCAGTTGTTGTCATGGGTTCTTCTCTGCTGACAAACCAGTGAATTTTAATTAATTGTTGTCCAAACTAAACAATGGAACAGACAGCACTTAGATCGTTAAAAAATTGCATGTAATGTACCAAGATTTAAAAATTGAACATCCACAGTAACTGCATGCTGTTTCTTCAGTGTGTTTCTCTTTGTAGATAGAAGTAAAATGCCATGGAGGGTCCTTTAGCCATGATTTAATGCATGACATTATTTAAATCTGCCACTGACAAGAGCTGCTAAGTAACCCCCATTGTCTGCTGAAGCAGTATCTCTGCTCCTCGGAGTAAATACAATAAAATGGAGAAAATAACAAGTCATTTTTGAGCTCCGACATTCGTTATCAAGGCTAACATTTTACTCCTTTTTAGAGTCAACAGTTCTTGTGGAGTGGGACTGTAGCATATGTTTGATGTTCTAGCCTGCCATTCCATTGAGATCTGTAAGTAGAACAATGGAGACAACTGTTTTACATGTTTTAAATTTTACTTGTTGTAAATCAGAATTGGAATAGTTAACAAAAGTGACATTTCTATATACTGTACCAGGGGTGAAATTCTGCCAGTGCTCACCGGTACTCTGTACCCGGTTCTTATTTTGATGCCGGTACTGGAATGAATACATTCCGTTTTCATTCAACAGCTCGTGCTGCTTGCATTCTGTTTCCTTTTACTGCTTCTGTTTCTGTTAGCTGCTATGCAGATTAAAATGGCCAAGTACATTATCATTAGTAATAGTGCCAGTTACATGCAAAATTTGAGGGGTGTTTTAGCCCCTATTGTGAACTGTTTTACTTAAACCTTTTTGTATAATTTTTTCATAGCACAGTTGTTTTTTTATACTTTTTTTTTTATAACATCTTCCCTTTTTTAGGATATCTTTAAACAAAACTCCCTCTCTACACAGTTACCCCATAGTGTAATATTTCTTAATGCTTGTCATTTAAGGTTTAACTTAAAGGGCATTGTGGCAGAGCAAAGCTCTGCCCTTTAAATTGGCAGGGATGGGGTTAACTTCCCCTACCTGCCTGGGTTTATTATGTTCAGGTGGCTGGGGTTGATTAGTTGATTAGGTTGATTAACGATCAATCAGTGCCCAGCCACCTGATATAAAA
Organism: Polyodon spathula; assembly: GCF_017654505.1. Lineage (NCBI taxonomy): Eukaryota > Metazoa > Chordata > Actinopteri > Acipenseriformes > Polyodontidae > Polyodon > Polyodon spathula. The sequence goes on from NC_054536.1 coordinate 17,496,844, forward strand.
GGAGGCCTCTGCTTCTCATTTGGGGGAGAGGGAGCTGAGGAAGCAGGTTGGTGTTTGTTTTGTGGTTTTTTGAATTTTCTAAATCCAGTGAAGGCATTGCCCAGCCTGGAAACTTTATTTTTGTGAGTTTTGTTTTTGCTTTATTTGTGTTTGAGTATCTGTTATTTTGCCCGTGTGCACTTTATTTTTGTTTATTTATAATAAAATAGTTATTTTTTTGAACTGCAGTCTGTCTCTGGGCCTCTATCCACTCGCCAGCCTGCCACATTTGGTGGCAGCGGTGGGATAGCGCCACCTAGAGGCTCAGAGCAGTATTTATTTTTTTTTTTTAAAAAAAAAAAAAAATGGGAAAGAAGAGCAGACAGCGGCAAAGGCAGGAAAAAGCAGCAGCTGAAGAAATGTAAGCTGCTGCAGCCACCGCTGGAGGACCCGGCCAGCCTCTTCCCCTGGTGTTCCTGGTGTGGGAAGGAGGACCATCGTTGGCGGTCCTGCCCAGACGTGCCACCGGCAAACTGGTGTGGCCGGTGTGAGGAGGACGGCCACAACTGGGCAGGATGCCCCTACAACCAGGCCCAGGAAGAGGTGCCGTGTTCACCCCGGGCATCAGGGGCCACCCCACTACCTCCAGCACCACCACCTTCACCACCGTCCCAGGAGATCTGGGACTGGTTGATGCACCCTGAGGCAGACCTCGTCCACGATCTCCCCATAGTTATCAACACGCTGTGGCACCGAGATGGGGAGAGGTGGGAACAGTGGGAGGAACAACACCACCCACGTCCTTCCCAGAGGTTGCCCTCATGGTGGTTAATTACCTGGCGGTAGACATGGGAGATGCACCGGTCACTCCAATAAAGAGAGGTGAGCCGCCTTCCCGAGAGCCAGAGAGGGGTGAGCCGCCTTCCCGGGAGCCAGAGAGGGGCGAGGAGCTGCCGTCGCTCCCAGAGCCAGAGAGGGGCGAGGAGCTGCCGTCGCTCCCAGAGCCAGAGAGGGGCGAGGAGCTGCCCATAGTCGCTCCCAGAGCCAGAGAGGGGTGAGGAGCTGCCGTCGCTCCCAGAGCCAGAGAGGGAGGAGGAGCTGCCGTCGTCCCCAGAGCCAGAGAGGGGTGAGGAGCTGCCGTCGCCCCAGAGCCAGAGAGGGGTGAGGAGCTGCCGTCGTCCCCAGAGCCAGAGAGGGGTGAGGAGCTGCCGTCGTCCCCAGAGCCAGAGAGGGGTGAGGAGCTGCCGTCGTTCCCAGAGCCAGAGAGGGGTGAGGAGCTGCCGTCGTTCCCAGAGCCAGAGAGGGGTGAGGAGCTGCCGTCGCTCCCAGTTATTTTTTAAGGCTTATTTTGTGTTCATAAATGTATTGTGTACCGATATGTATACATTTTAAAAGTATTTATTTATAAGCACTCAAATTGTCTCATCTTTTTAAATGTTTACACTCAGCTGTGAATATGAGTATCAGCACTTGTATGTTGAGAATTTCACCCCTGTCTGTACCATGTGATATTCGATCAGAGATCTCATACTTCCCATAGTATATTACCTGTCGTGTGACAAGAAAATAAATATATTTTACCAGCATTAGCTCATCTTAATTTTAACAGTAAGCAAAACATATTTTGAGCTGCAGAAAACATACCCTTTTTCACCTTTTTGTATTTAGTTATTAAATGACAGTATATTTCTGAGGTGGCCCTAATCTCAAGGGCTAGACTCACAACCCCAACCCCATTTTAATACCCTTGATAGCACGTACAAATACAATGTGCATGCTTTTCACAGCTGCTTTGGATGATGCACTATAGTCTTTCAGTTGAACTTGAAGCTACTGCACTAACAGGTAACTATGATGTGATAGGTGTTACAGAAACGTGGTTATCTGAGAGTGATGGGGAGGAATATAATATAAATGTGGGTATACACTGTATAGGAAAGACAGGCAGGACAGAAGAGGTTGAGGGGTAGCGCTATACATAAGAAACAGTCTTGAAGCCCAGGTGTTAAACCTGGACAAAGAAAATAAAACTGAATCAATATGGGTCAGAATAATAAATAAAAATTACCAATTAGGGCATAATAATAGGAGCATGCTATAGACCGCCAGATTCAGACGGTGAGCAAAATAATCTGTTATACAATGACATTAGAAATGTTAAATGTAGCAAAGGAGAAGCCATACTAATGGGGGATTTCAACTTCCCCCAAATAAAATTTAAAACCCGGTGGGTAGCACGAAGGAAAATAGAAATGGTGGAAATGACAAATGACTGCTTCCTAACACAATTTGTCAAGGCATTGACTAGAGGGGAGGCATGCCTTGATTTAGTCTTTTCAAATAACGAAGATAGAATAACTAAAACAGAGGTCAGAGAACCACTGGCAAACTCAGACCACAACATGGTCTCATTTGAAGTGTTTTTTAAAACCCCAAAAGTAAAGACTAAAGCTAAGGTTTACAATTTTAGAAAAGCAAACTATGAAGGCATGAAACAGAGACTAACAGAAGTAGATTGGAGTAAAATAGAGAAAACACCCACAGAAGAAGGATGGTTGTTCTTCAAAAATGTAGTACTAGAGGCGCAAAACAATTATATCCCTAAAGTAGACAAATCTAAATGTAAAACTAAATTGCCAAAATGGTTTAATAGATCAATTAAAAAAAATATTCAGTGAAAAAAGGCACTTTACAGAGCATTAAAAAAGGACCAAAAAGAAAGTACACAGAAAGAGTACACAGAACTGCAAATGCAAGTCAAAAAGGAAGTTAGAAAGGCCAAGAGAGAAATAGAAATGAACATTGCTAAGGGAGCTAAAACCAATTCCAAAATGTTTTTCCAATATTACAACAGCAAGAGAACATTCAAAGAGGAGATTAAATGTTTAAGAGATACAAATGGCAAAATCGTAGATGAAGAAAAAAAATAGCAAATATATTAAATGATTACTTTTCACAAGTTTTTACAAAGGAAGATACTGACAACATGCCCCACATGTCATCCAGTTCCTGTCCAGTTTTAAATAACTTTAGCATAACTGAGGCAGAAGTGTTAAAGGGACTAGGAGCTCTTAAAATAAACAAATCCCCTGGGCCGGATGAGATCCTCCCAGTAGTACTCAAAGAAATGAAAGAAGTAATTTACAAACCGCTAACCAAGATCATGCAGCAGTCTCTTGACACAGGGGTGGTACCGACAGACTGGAAAATTGCAAACGTAATACCGATCCACAAAAAGGGAAACAAAACTGAACCAGGTAACTACAGACCAATAAGCCTGACTTCTATTATATGCAAACTTATGGAAACTATAATAAGATCCAAAATGGAAAATTACCTATATGGTAACAGGGTACTGGGAGACAGTCAACATGGTTTTAGGAAAGGGAGATCGTGCCTAACTAACTTGCTTGATTTTTTTGAGGATGCAACATCGATAATAGATAATTGCAAAGCATATGACATGGTTTATTTAGATTTCCAGAAAGCTTTTGACAAAGTCCTGCACAAAAGTTAATTCTCAAACTGAACGCTTCAAGGAAACACATGTACATTGTTTATGGTGAATTGTACATGGATTAGTGAGTGGTAACATGTAGACAGAAAGTGATTAGTTAAAAACCTCAGAATGGAAGTGTGGTAACCAGCGGTGTATTATTAGGTCCTCTGCTATTCCTAATCTACATTAATGATTTAGATTCTGGTATAGTAAGCAAACTTGTAAAATTTGCAGACGACACAAAAGCAGGAGGAGTGGCAAACACTGTTGCAGCAGCAAAGGTCATTCAAAATGATCTAGACAAGATTCAGAACTGGGCAGACACATGGCAAATGACATTTAATAGAGAAAAGTGTAAGGTACTGCACGCAGGAAATAAAAATTCACATTATAAATATCATATGGGAGATACCAAATTGGAGAAGGAATCTATGAAAAAGACCTAGAGATTTTGTTGACTCAGAAATGTCTTCATCTAGACAATGTGGGGAAGCTATAAAAAAGGCTAACAAGATACTCGGATACATTGTGAAAAGTGTTGAATTTAAATCAAATAAGTAATTAAAACTTACAATGCATAGTAAGACCTCATCTTGAATATTGTGTGCAGTTCTGGTCACCTCGCTATAAAAAAGATATTGAGCTCTAGAAAGAGTGCAAAGAAGAGCGACCAGAATTATTCCGGGCTTAAAAGGCATGTCATTGCATTTAGGCTAAAAGAATTGAATCAGTATATTTCTGAGGTGGCCCTAATCTTCAAGGGCTAGACTCACAACCCCAACCCCATTTTAATACCCATTGATAGCACGTACAAATACAATGTCTGCAATTCAAGCATTCAAAATTCTGCTTTTTCAGACCTGAAAAAAAAAAACAAGGACCAGGGGTCATTATAGATTTATGGTATGTTAGAAAAGAGGGCTTCAGAACAGAAATAGAGACACTTTGTTACACAGAGAAATTTTGAGGGTCTGGAATCAAATCCCCAGTAATGTTGTTGACAGCTGGGATTTGGATGAAGCTGCTTATAGTTTTTTCAAGCTACTAACAACCAAACGAGCAAGATGGGCCGTTTGAGAATTGAAACTTTCTTATGTTCTTATGCATATTGTAAAATAATGTACTCCAATTGCTGTTTGAGAGAACAGAGGCCTAAACAAAGGTACCTGCTGTATTTAAACTGGGGCTCAAAAAAGGTTATCAAAAAAGAAAGAAAGAAAGAAAATAAAACTAGTACTTTTTCTCTGTATGTTTTTATTGGCAAGGACAAGTGTAAGGTTTTGAAACGCACTGTGAATGTTATAAACTTGGTGTTGATTTATTATTAGCATGAGTCCTGGTCAGCTATAACCAACAGAAAACAATATGTGTAATAACACCAAAGTATTCCTATAGAGTAAGAACTGTATACTATTATCCAGGCTGGTGAACCGGCCATACTTTTTAGGAAAGTGCCTCAAATTAGGAATGGATGGTTATACCCATAAATTGCTAAAAACAGCTCTGGAGAAAAAATAAATACACATGATTTTTTTTTTGTCTTTCAACTGGTCTGCAAATTCTCATAAATGCAAACTAGATTATTCCCGCTGCTGCACATCTCTCTGTGCTATGGAATTGCATAGTAAGAATACTTAGCTGAGCATCGAATGCATTTGCGGTATTGTCCAAACTAAATACATATAAAACAATTTAAAAAAGAAGCAATTCTTATGATGAGAACCTTTCACAACACAGATGATGGGAAATAAAGAGGATTGGATTATATTTTTGTGATTATGTTACATAACAGTGATAGTCAGAGATAGTAATCAGACGCCTCCATTGAAGCATTTGGTCCACCAGGAAATAATAGAATCAAATAATGAAAGAGGAAAATAACAACTTTATTTTAAAATACTCCGTTGAATAGGCCATTGATTTTGAAGGAGAACACCTGGGAGAGCGTTGCCATTGAACTGTTTATGATTTGCTTGCATGTCGAAATATTGTCCCTGAAGACAGTCGTCCGATTTGTGATGGAGATTCCTTTCATGTTTATTAATATTAGTGAGTAGAGGCTTGTACCAATTGTGATGACTCTTGTGTTTACAATATATCAAAACACAACATTTTCAATTTGTGAACTGTGTTTCTAGAGCAAGAAAAAATGTAACAAATCAGTTTTTTTTTTCTATAGGTCTGCATGTTTATAGGTAGCATTTTACAAAGTACATGGACATATTGTACCGGGGAGTACATCTGTCAATTACTATGCATTTTATACAGTTTTTTCAATTAACACATTTTGCTTTATAAAGTTGAATGAAACCTGCTGAACAATGTTACGTTAACATGGTGAATATACTTAATGAAAAACTGAAACATGGCATTTCGAAATCTGCCATAAAATACTGGTAGACCTTTATGATGTATTTTGTAGTTTCTTTAATTTATATAATTTCTTATATAAATCTTAAATTGTAGTTTCTTTAATTTTCTTAAATTATGTTTATATAGTTTTGTTGTAATTATGTCTCAATTCTAAAATTCTAGGTGATGCAAAACCTTTGGCCATAGCTGTAATGAATACCTGGCAACAAGCTGTTATTTCTCAGTGGTTTCTAAAGGAAAGAGGCTCATTTTAGAAACCCATAGCTTTTCAAAATTTAAACAAAAACTGACAGCAAATCATGAATTTTATAGCAGTCTTGTCTAGCATACAAAGCAAATAAAAAATGTGAGAAGTGCCGAAGTACCAAGAACAAAGTCCTCATGAATATGGTGCCAAGAGACATGATAGCAATTTTAGGGCCTTAGACAATTGTCTATATAATAAGGTAATGAAACCACTGAGGTGGAGCAAAGATTAAACATATTTCTATGTTTGGAATCCACATTATAAACACTATTCAAATGTAATATTTCACTGCATAACACGAGTGCTACTTGAAGCGATTAGCAAATATTGTCAAATATTCTGCCAATTATTGCTGTATTCAGTAATTAATAACATTGAGCCCTCCACTGCAAGTTTCAGTGCTGACACCTACACAATTTGGGAAACTAGCTTTTCTGGAATTTGACTGAGCTGAAGAGCATGTTTTTGAATGTGTTTAATGTCCTTTAGAGGTATTTTAAAATGAACTGTTTTTAGATATATTACATACAAATATAAGGAGGCTTTATGGTCCAGTGGTTAAAGAAACCAGGTGGTCCCAGTTCAAATCCCAGCTCAGCCATTGATTCACTGTGTGACCCTGAGCAAGTCACTTAACCTCCTTGTGCTCCATCTTTCAGGTGAGACATTGTTGTAACTCTGCAGCTAATGTATAGTTCTCACACACACCCTAGTTTTGTATCTTGTAAAGCGCTTTGTGATCATGGTCCACTATAAAAGGCGCTATATATATATATATATATATATATATATATATATATATATATATATATATATATATATATATATATATATATATTCTATATAAAGTATATAATTATATTTATATAATCATATAGATATATTATAATAAGTTGTAAAGAGCAAATTTACATTTGAGAATAATCTGAATCATGAAGGCAGCACTGTTTCTGCATGTTTAAGACACCTACAGTGTTTGCTGGCCCACACAAATAGCAGACAGCTTTCTCAAAGCAATAGAGTAGATATAGTCTTCCCCTTACTTTTTTTGCGACGGTAGGCTAATGACGAATCTAGAAAAATCACTGTGTCCACCCTAAATCCAGGGCTGGTATAATATTAACAAAGAATGTTTTGAAGTTCATTCTTGGTTTCAAAACATAATTTAAAATTACAGAACATTACAGCTGTGTTAAAATAACCCAGTTAGTTCTGGTAAAGGAGAAGTAAAAAACCCCATCATGAAAGCAAGACAAAATAAAACAACAAAAAAAAAAAACTTGAACAACCAGTAGAGCCACTTCACAGTTGTCCAGGTGCAGATACTTACAGATACTTACTTAATGCTCCAAGAGATTTACAGTATTAATAGGTTCATATCATTTTGATGCCTTTGGTATGTCAAATGGTACCATTTTATCACTGTAGTAACATTCTATTTACCTGCTGCGTTATAACCCATATGTACAGAGTCCTATCACTCTGTTATATGTTTCTTTATTATTAACATACAAGTAAAACATTGCAACTATATTTATTTTCTAAGCATACCAACCTTTATTTAGTCTATTTAAATTTTCATTGAAGAGGGAAAACACTGAGGAAGTGAATACTGTGAAGTGGCTGATTGTGATGTCCCCATTTTGAATTGGCTTTGCAGTTAAATGAAATTCTGAGAGGTGCCTCAAGTCTGATTTTTATAAAGCAGGTGACGTCAGGTGACAGCTCCATCTGGGACAGTTAGTGTGGGGTTTCTCATGGAATACAACAAGGTGACTCAATAAAGTCAGTAACAATGAACAATTAATTCTGGCTTTTTATTTTTAAAGCAAAAAACAGTCAAACATACTGACAAATAAACCAACAGAGGACTATCATTCTGTAGTAATACTAGTAGGCAAGTTTACTCGCCAAAGGCATCCGAACTAATGTCCTCTCTTGAATTGGAAAAGTAAAAAGCAAACAGAAAATTTCAGTATAGTTGACCCTGTCAGCAGATTGACTCTCGACGTTTAATGTCGGGAGCGGATGGCAGGTATATTTCTCCTAATGACATGGATAAATTCTGACACTGTTTCTTTACTGATACTGATAACAGCGCAGAATGAACTGTCACATTAATCAAGTAACATTAGGCTCAGGTGGGTTTTTCTAATTGCGTAAAGGCACTTCTATAATGCACGAGTAATGCAGGTGCCATTGTGCTGAAGTGAACCATTTCCAATATGGGAGCGGGCGGGTACTGTCTGCTGAATAATCCACTTGTGTGACTTACAGCTGGCCTTGAATGTCAGAAGAAGCTGTGCACAGTCTGTGTTGAAAACATGCTGCATGTTAAAAGCAGGTTGACTTGATCTGAGGACTTGCTTCAATTTGGTCATGTTTCTTTTGCAGAAGCCTATACAGTGCCTTGAAATAGTATTTGCCCCCCGTCTGATTTTCTTCATTTTTGCATATTTTTGACATTGAATGTTATCAGATCTTCAACCAAAATCTGATATTAGATAAAAGGGACCCTGAGTGAACGAATAATACTTATTTCATTTATTTATTAAAGAAAGCTATGCAATGCCCAATGCCCCAGTGTGAAAAAGTAATCGCCCCTTAGACTCAATAACTGGTTATGTCACCTTTAGCAGCAATAACTGCAACCAAACGCTTCCTGTAGTTATTGATCAGTCTCTCACAGTGCCGTGGAGGAATTTTGGCCTCCTCCTTCATACAGAACTGCTTCAACTCAGTGACATTTGTGGGTTTTCAAGCATAAACTGTGTCCTGCCACAACATCTCAATGGGGTTTAGGTCTAGACTTTGACTAGGCCATTCCAAAACTTTAAATTTTCTTCAACCATTCTGATGTAGACTTGCTTGTGTGTTTCGGATCATTGTCTTGCTGCATGGCCCAGCTGCGCTTCAGCTTGAGCTCACGGGCGGATGGCTTGACATTCTCCTGTAGAATTCTCTGATACAGAGCAGAATTCATTGTTCCTTCAATGATGGCAAGTCATCCAGGTCCTGATGCAGCAAAGCATCCCCAAATCATGACACTACCATCACCATGCTTGACCATTGGTATGAGGTTCTTACTGTGGAATACAGTGTTTGGTTTTCTGCAGACATAACGAGGCCCATGTTGTCCAAAAAGTTCTACTTTTGACTCATCTGTCAATAGAACATTGTTAGAACTCTTGAGGATCATTCAGGTGCTTTTTGGCAAACTTGAGACGAGCATTCATGTTCTTCTTAGTGAGCAGTGGTTTCTGCCTTGCTTCCCTGCCATAAATCCTATTTTTTCCCAGTGTGTTTCTGATGTTGGAGTCATGAACACTGACCTTAGCCAAGGCGAGAGAGGACTGCAGATCCCTGGATGTTGTTCTAGGGTTCTTTGTGACTTTCTGGACGATTTTCCACCTTGTTCTTGGAGAGATTTTGGCAGGACGGCCTCTCCTGGGAAGATTTACTACTGTCCCAAACTTTCTCCATTTGGACAATATGGCTCTGACTGTGGTTTGTTGGAGCCCCAGAGCCTTAGAAATGGCTTTGTAACCCTTTCCAGACTGGTAGGCATCAACAACCTTTTTCCAGAGGTCTTCAGGAATTTCTTTTGATCGTGGCATGATGTGCCTCTAGAATCTGTGTGCTGACAAATTCACTCTGATGGTAAGGGCAAAAGTTTTAGTCAGATTTATATTGGGCAGGGCTGGCCCAAATCAGGCCTGACTGTTTGCCAAAGTATTCAACAGCTGACCCTAATTATCCCTTTAATTGGGTTGAGTTAACTAGGGGGGGCAATAACTTTTTCACACCTGAAGATTGCATGTTTGATTGCCTTGTACACCAAACAAATGAAAGAAGCACCAAACTTTTGTGTCATTTTTTCTGTCCCTCTATATACTACTACAACCCACAAAAAGATCTGACCAAATTCAATGTGAAAAATGTGTAAAAATGCAGAAAATCAGACAGGAGGCGAAAACTTTTTCACTGCACTGTATGTCATCTGTTGTATTACTATGGTTCTGTTTACTGCAAAGAATTTCCTACCACAGTGAAAGGTATCTCACAGCAATTGATTTTCAACTGTGTAATGAGGTTCCTGTACATGAACAGGACCGGTCATACTTCATTCTACCCTTACAGATTTGATTGGCATACCTGCTAGGGCAAGTGGCATTACTGTCTCTTTTCTGGAATTCTAGATACATGCTATACAACCCCCCTTTCCATTTGCTGTCAAAGGTTTGCTGTCATTGGAAATATGTATTTATATCACTGACTTACACCCAGAATCAGCTTCTGAGCTGAAGTTTAGATTTCACACTAAGCCTAGATTTTCTTGTGTGGGCAAATGGTTTTATACACCACAGAAGCAATTATTGCAACAAAACAAACTTTACAAGCTCTGTTTACATAACTTAAACTAATTCCATAGTCAGAAGATAAAAAAAAAAAAAAAATATCGATCAAATTAATGAAAAATGATTTATGTATTGATTATTCCATTTCAATGGAGTTTAGTGATTGAATGTGTGTTCTTTTTTTTCTAAGGCAGCGAGTACAGAAAAACCATCTAGTAAAGTTAGATGACTCAGGGTTTTTAAATACTTTTGAAATAAAAATACTTTATTTCAAGGAGTAAAAAAGGGTTTTGATTTATAATAAATATTGCCTTATTCAGGAAAACTGCATAAACAATGCATACGTTCTGTCTTGGAGCATGAATGCATTCACCTGTCATAGACAACAATGAGAATAGACCGGGCAGTTCAGTGGCACATTGAATCATATTACTAGCAAATGAAATATTCCTTTAGTCTGTCCGTTATGTAATGGTTGAATTAATTTTCCTTTTTAATAAATCATCACATAGCCAGCTGGCCTATGAGTTTATTAATATACATCTATTGGGAGATTTGTTTCAACTAATAGAAGGCTATTCTTAGCTATACATATGTAATATAGACAATGCACATATTAGACTTGTTCGTTTCTTTTTCTTTTTAATAGTCTGCTGTTAAAATGTGTGATTCAGTCTTGTGCTGTGCTTCATTTAAAAACACTTGTATATTATAAAATAAATAATGATTGTACTCTAAAATTGAATAGGGCTGGGTCTGTACTTAACTAGTTTAAAAAAAAGTGTAGTGTAAAAAAATGCATCTAACGTACAAGAAAACAATAAAAAAGCATTTACAGTTAATTGTGAGTGAATGAAAAGTAGATGAGAGCCTTCTGTGTCTTAAGTTTTTTAGTGCCATGCCATTACCAATGTTGAGGTGAAAATGCGTTAAGAATATCTTCAACATTATGCTGTATTAAAAATTACAGTAACAAGAATAACAGTTAACATTTACACAATGAATTCCCAATTGCCAATTGCCAACGTTGAAGGAGGCATTGACTCACTTTACATTTATATCCAGAATACTGCCCATAATTTTACTTTATAGTTAATTTGTTTGCAAAGCTTGCCTTGCTTTGTTTCCATGGAGACCGTGGTCAACCTGGATGGGACGTGTTCAGTATGCAGACCATGATATAAACTCATTATTTTCTGAATTGCAGACCAAAAATTCCAAGTGTTAAAATGATACATAAAAACTAAAATATTCAGTGTTAGAGAAATGACCTTAATGGAACAATGGAATCTCAAAAAGCATTGAGAATAAATGGTTGCAGGTAGGCACAATTACTTTTCGAGTATTGGGCCATCACTAAGTATGCTTGACAGTTTTAATGTCTTTACATGTTCAAGTTTATTGAAGGCGCAACTACAGGAATATAACAGAGGGAGCTTTCATTTCCTGGTCAAGGGCATTCTTGATAAGAATGTTTGGTTAGGAGTCGGCGAGGATTCTAGTAAGAATGAATGTATTGCTGGTTTGCTTTGTCATATTCTTTATGTAATGTTTTGTGAATTGTTGTTTTAGTAGCAGAGGACCTTTTGGCAGCTTGCCCTTGTATTGTACTTTACTCTATACAGTATTTGAAAAGTATTGGTTTAATTTAATGTAAACAATCTAGGGTGAAGTTACTGTCGTCTTACTTTAAAAAAATCTATGCTTAAGGTTCAGTTGTAGTATTTGATAAATAAGACAGAATATATATATGTGTATATATATATATGTTTAGTTTGAAAAATCTGTAACTGAATGCACTAATATTACATATATATATAAAATAAATATTTAATCTTTTATAGAAAAATAATTTTTTACATGTAATCTGATCAGTCAAAAGCAGTACATTGAAATGCAGTTCAATAATTGGGTAGCAGTTAGAAAAAATGTTAAAAGAAAATACACCAGATGCTTTCATTTTCTTTTCCTGCAATATAAAAATGGCATAATAAAAAAGGACAATACACCTCAATATGCTGGTTACATACTTTAATGTACTGTAAAAGCACATAGCGAAACGGAATATGTTTGATACGAATGTTTTAAAAATGGTAATTTAATTTTAATTTTAAATACTTCTTTGTATAGAATATATCAAATCTTCTCTCAACTTATTAACCTTACAGACATTTATTTCGATTGAACATAGAAACCTAACAGTTAATAAAGCAAATACCAAAGACAATCAACAGGAAATGTGCATTATAAATGCTTTTAGCTACTAATGCAAGTTGAATTTGCAGAGCGCCATTTATGGTATACAGTAAATATAGATATGCATATTTCGTATCAGCAGCAGCAGGCTGACATGGGTGTTAAGCTGACATGGTGTTTTGAATGAAATACCAATGGAAAATGAGGCAACTTTGATCCGCCTAGCAGCAGCAGCAGCAGCTGTCTGCTTACAATGGTAGAGAAGGTACATCTTTAAAAGTTTCTTCTTGTAAGATTTGACTTGGGGACTGGGTGGATAATGCACCCATTTCCATATGTGGAGGGTCGTCGTGCAATCAGCCTTTAATGTGTTGGAATCATTAAAGCAGAGGTGAGCTCCCTTATAAAAGTTTGCCATAGTAAAAGCGTAGCAAAGCATAATAAAGCATAGTGAAAGCATGGTAAAGCATAGGAAATCAATGTAAAGAACATGGAGGTATGGTAAAGCATATTAATAAACATGGTAAACCAGGGTAAATTGTGGTTAATACATGGTAAACTTGTATAAGGGCTGGGCTGGTCCTTAAACAGAGATTTGACTTTTGAACTCCATTGGACATCGCAGTCCTTCTTGAGATTTATTTTCCTTTGGTTAAGATAAATATTGTAGAAAACATTTTCCTGAGCCATGTAAAAAAAATTAAAAAAAAAATATATATATATATATATATATATATATATATATATATATATATATATATATATATATATAAGATGTTATAAAATACAGTCATAACTATTTAATGACCCAAAATATTGAAGATTAGGCATAACCAATTACGACTCCATCATTTGTGTAACACAAAACTATCAGGAAGCTGAATACCATTGAAAGCAATGAGGTTTCTTATAAAGGACTTAGTTATATGTTTTTATGAAGTTATATTGCTATAACCTAACAGCTACCTAATATGATTTATAACATACTTTAAATCACATTTACAGGGTCTTATAAAAAACTGATGACCACTTATTTTAAATCCTGCAAGGGTATATATGCATCTTACTTGGGTTGAAAATATATCTGAAAGAATTACAAACAGGTTTTATTGTATCCGGAAGCGAGTCACTGCAACAGATTAGGCATGTCATGCAAGTGCAATATGTTGGAGAACGCAATAACAAAAATGCACTCCTGATATAATTACTCCTCCCATGGAGGTGTGCTGTATTTGGAAATAGAGATGTTACTTTACTGTCAGAACTCTCTTTTGGGGGCTGTGACAGGACAGCGTCACTGGCCAGGCTGTTAGGACCAGGAAGGGAGACAGGCACAGAAGTTGTAGTCAAGCGCTAATGCGCACGTTTAAATAACAAATAAAACACAGAAACAAACACTAGCAAAAAACATTAACATAAAAAGCGCAAGGACCAAAACAAAAGGTCTACAAAAACACGAATGTAAAGAAATCAACAAGATGGGACAGCATGGAACACGAACACCGTCAACTTTCAACACACATCAACTCGAATCATTACTCCCCTAACACCCGTGATCACCCTATTTGTACACCTGTGGCTGTAGCCTTAATTAATCATTTAATCATTTATTCACTTGTCGGCTCCAGCCAGATTCCCATGTGTTTTGACAGAGAGAAATGTAACCCCCTCCCTACCATCCCAGTGCACACACACACACACACACACGTGCACCGGCAAGGCTTTCACCCTAGCATTGCTCTCTTTTTGAATTGATATAGATGAGTAAGTTAAGAAAAACAAACCACCAGTCCAAGCTTACTTGTACAAGATAACCTCTGAGTGGAGAGGGGTTCATACTGTAAGGCCTGCTTCATCTAGTTTTGATGAATCATTAGTTATAGTACTGTGTGTATTAGTACTAGTTCTGTTAATGAACATGTTTAAGTAGATAATTATTGCTGCATTCCAGCATTTTTCCTTTAGGGGTAATGATCACTGTTCTTGCTTATAGTTTGTCTGTGGGTCAATGCTGTAGTTCTGTTACTTGATATCTGAGGTGCCAAGCACAATATAATTAAATAGGTAAGGACCCCTTGCCCCCTATCTTTGCATATACCTAATTTTACCAAATCTTACAGTAAACAGTATCTACATGTACGGCTTTAGGTCAATGAAAGGAGTCTTCCGGAAAATTCTACTAACACCCTCTAACATGCAGCTGTAAATTCAATTATGATTCTTTGTAGGAAACAGTAGGTGGGGGGGGGGGGGGGCTGACCAATGACTGTTTGTTATTTTTTTTCACTCCATATAGCACAGCCAAGTCAAAACAACATACCCTACAGAGACTCTGCCACGTTTTTTCAATGGTGAGGAAATCTAGTTACACATAAAGAAGTGATGACTAACTAATCAGCAAACTATTCAAATATTTATTTTGTATACACATTGCACCCAAAGAAGTCTCTTGCAATTCATTACAATATGATTATTATCACTTACATTACATATTTCAGTTGAGCCATCAATGTCTAAGGAAGTAAAAGTACGAATATTGCATTGTGTTTTGAAACCAAATAGTTTACAAATTGCCAAAATCCCACCCATGTTAAAAAAAAAAAGGGGGGAGATTTATGTACCATCACTATTTGGATCATTAAATAGGCAGCTTTGTGAATCAAGGGAAACAATGTATCTAACATTTCAGATAAATAGACCCACTGCTGGGGGTGTGGTGGTTGTCACCTTGATGAAGGGTGATGAGGATGCTGCAAGGGATGGTCTGGGCAATGCTCTGATGAGAGGATCACTTCCTGTAATCAAATACAAAAAATGTAATTGCCATGATTTTTTTTCATTAGCCAAAAGTTTATAATATTTGAGCATAATCTTACCCGTCATGAACCGACATTTATTTAAGTGTCAGCGCAGCTCCTAATATGCAAATATTTGCCTTCAAACTAAAAATGTAATGAGCAAAATATCCAAATCAGTCTTCATTTTCTGTGATACGCTTGGCAGAAGGAGAGTATTAGCACAGATTTTCTGTATTATTTATTACCAAGTTGTTTTCAGGCTGAAAAATAGTGTGAATGTACTGTTCCCTATTAAGTACAAAATGTAACCATTACCGTATGTGTATTTACCTCATGAAGACCCAGAATCTGATAAAATTATAGCAAAGATGCATGCCAGTGCCTGTGATGCAGTCATGCCCGCACCCAAGGGCATAAGAAGACTGCACACACAGCTGCCAACATAATTTTTCCTTTCAGAGGACTTGTGCTCTGCATGAAGCCGGAGGCTATTGTCGCCCCTTGCCAGGGATCAAGCAACTTCAGTCGGATAATTAGTGCTCTCCTTGAATCGTGTCTACCTGTAGATAGCTGACCCGCTCCGTTCGCAACCCAGTACCATATCGACCCGCTGCAAGTCACTGCACGTGTACCGTACCAAGGGTACAGTACCGACCAGTACCATCTCATTACACGGTCACCGAGTTGGAACGATTTGTAACCAGTACCAGATGACATGGTTCAGGTCTTGACCTGCCCTGTTACAGTTTTTACAATACTGTATTCTGCGTCCGCCCTTTTACATTACTGTACTGCGGCATTGCTGCATGAGCAGACTGCACCCACTCTGTTACATTACTGTACACTGGCATTGCTGTATGAGCAGACTTCACTCGCTCTGTTACATTACTGTACAGCGGCATTGCTGTATGAGCAGACTGCACCCGCTCTGTTACATTACTGTACACTGGCATTGCTGTATGAGCAGACTTCACTCGCTCTGTTACATTACCGTACAGCGGCATTGCTGTATGAGCAGACTGCACCCGCTCTGTTACAATACTGTACAGCGGCATTGCTGTTTCAGCAGACTGTACCCTCCATGTTACATTACTATACAGCGGCATTGCTGCAAGAGCAGTGCACCCTCCCTGTTACATTGCTGTACAGTACAGTAACAGACCGCTGCCCAGCACAGACGTAAGAGCTGCAGGCCAAGCCATAAGGTGAACAGCGGCCCTCTGGGTTTCTGCCACAGGTCCAGGGCCCCTTCTCAAGGAGCCATCTGCAGTACTGGCGTCAGTGCACCACAGACATCTGGGTGCTTACTATCGTTTAGACCAGCTACTCACTGAATTTCAAACATGGTCCCCCTCCCTTTTGGGATTTGACTGCAGCATCAGTTGTGGACCCACAGGATGTCGCTGTGGTGTCTTAGGAGGCAGCAGCTCTGCTGTATAAACGGGCTATACAGGTTCTACTCCATGCCCAAGCGGGATGGTAGCCTCAGACCAATCCTCAACCTGTATCTGAGTTGAAGGAGGTTCAAAATGTTGATGATACAACAGCTTTTACAGTCATTCAGGCCAAATATGCATATTTACATATGCCCATATAAACCGTTACACTTAAATACCTGCTGTTCGTCTTTCAGGGAACATTTCCAGCATTAACAGCATTAATACATCAATACAGTAATACAAATATGGTTATCATATGCTTAGCCTTGAGGCTATAAAATGCAAAAATCTAAAGAGCCTACCACTATGTCCTACAACATATAATATAACACTCTCCACAGATAAAATATAAATCCTATACCGTATAGCAGTGGTCCTCAAAGTAATTTTGGCATGGGCATAAATTGATCTTACTTGGCTGTTCACAGGCACGCTGACTATTACATAGGTTCTTATCTTACACAGTGCCTTCTCGGGGGATCTATATATATATATATATATATATATATATATATATATATATATATATATATATATATATATATATATATATATGGAAGCTTTGGTTAGCAGCAAATTAAAATGTTATTTGGATGCAAAAACAATATCCTAACTAATTAATTTACATGCTGTGCTTATTCTTTAAATAATTTACATAAAATATGCAATGCAAATATTTGTAAATTAGATGTTTACACAGATAACCGTGAATAAAAGTGTAGATACCATCTCACTTTGTTTCAGTTTGACAAATTTGCACTACTACTCTGTTTTAAAGGTTGCTCATCTCCAGAACAATTATTCAGAGGAAGTGGATTCGTAACTAAAGATACTACGGTGTTTCCCTTGTCTGGTGAAATAAAAAAATATATAGAGATAGAAAATTTATTTTTAAATACTGAAATGTATTATTTTTCTCAATAACAGTCGGCGAAATTCAGTGCTTACACGGCATATTAACACCCCACCTCTGCTCACGAATGATTGGACAGCTGTCAGATCTTTCACTTTGCAATTGGCTACTCACTCGCCTTCACTTTTCATGCAGAATACTGTGAACAGCCTCTGCTTGCTTATGATTGGACAGCTGCTTAAAACTTTGCAGATATTTGACTCTCCTACTTACAGTCAGTACCTGCACCTGAAATAGACACAGTTTATGTCCCACCCAGCTAACCTATAATTGGGCTACCGCAGAGACAATGCAGATATTCAATTGGTTGATCGAAAAATCCATTCAGAAAAATAAAAATGACACGTACAAGAAGTACAGCATAAGCGAGCAACGCTGTCGGCAGACTGCTGTGGTGGTTTTGTTGGAAAACGTGTTGAAAGCTTTCTTTATTTTCCCACGCTATGACCCGCCAGAAATGTGTTCACGACCCATAATTTAAGAACAGCTGCAGCGGGCATGATGGCCTGGCTTCACGGGCACGAATTTGCCCGCGGGCACGAATTTGAGGACCACTGCCTTATAGCAATGCATCCAATATAAATGAGATATAAATTCAAACATATGCTTACCTTCGAGAATATGGAAGTGTAGTGTAGGATTGTCACAAAGATGGCTGTAGTGGGTGACGTCAGACCAGAAACAGGGACCAACACAGAATAGACAGACGTGGAGTTTGGTGAAGCTGAGCACTTGTTTGTGCTCAGCATTTAATAAATGAACAAACAGAAAATAAAAGGTTGGAACACAAAACAGCACATGGTACTTGAGGCCAAATGAAACAGACAAACAAAAGGAATAGACACTAACAAACAGGGTGGAGAAACGCTGAATACAAAACAGGTACGGTCCAACGCTCGTTATATTTACTTTTCCTTCTTTGTTTTCAATTCTCGCCTCTCCACACCCATTCTCCACTCACGAACACACAACTCCAAGTGAGTGAAAACATGCTGTTTTTATGCAGCTGTACCGAGACTCAATTGCTAATCAATCCTTCAATTGGAGTCGCGGTACAACTGCACGTGAATTAATAAAATGCAATTCCCCAGGGGCGGGCACTTCGTCACAGAAACCAACACATGAATGAATGGATTTATTTAACAATTGCTGATAATTACTAAATTAAGAGTATGTCAGCACACCCCTAAGCTGTACTGTCAGTGTTTGGAACTATCTGAGTGGATAAGATAGTGTAGGCAAGGGTAAGAGCAGTGTTTGACTGTAGTTAGTGAATCCTGTGTGCCGTTTGCAGGACAGTACCGAGGGGACAGAAAAAGAGAAGAAGAAAGTGCTAGCATTGCTATTTGTTATCATCTGTTAAACAGCAGAGGATTTTTAGGTTTCTTTACTATTGAATTTTGATAACATAACTAACTGCAAAGAATGTAAAGTAGAATTCAGTAAACTAAACAATGTTTAATATAGAACAAAAAAAACTACTGGCTGTATTGTACAGTATTAATCATCTTATCGAGAACCAGTGTAGAGAAAGTATATTTTAGCAGTCCAGTTAATTAGGGATTTAGCAATAAAAGTATATGGTAACAATTAATCATTTGTCAGTGTGGTTTTAACCAGGAAGTGAAGAGCTTATTGTGAGAAGCTGTGGTGTCTGCTTTGATCGTGAATATAAAATACAACAGCTCAGTTATTTCATAGAAAGGACGATAATAGCCAGAGTGTAATACTGTGTCATGCTAACTTCATGGTCTGCTATAGGTCATAGTGCTTGATGCTGCAGTCTAGGGAAAGACAAGGGAAGTACATTTCACATCTTTGTCTACAGCATGTATTAAATAATAATATATAGGCATTCAATTCTATTTATCACACACAACCCCATG
The DNA here is from genome assembly GCF_017654505.1 of Polyodon spathula. Lineage (NCBI taxonomy): Eukaryota > Metazoa > Chordata > Actinopteri > Acipenseriformes > Polyodontidae > Polyodon > Polyodon spathula. The sequence goes on from NC_054536.1 coordinate 17,516,532, forward strand.
TTGTTATAATACTGAGCAATTTTTTTTTTCCCTGCCAGAGTTCTAAAGTTCTATGTTGATTGTTGTGGGAATTCCTTTCAGCTTGATAGCTCACGCTGGGGTCATTTATACACAACCACTGAGCCGGGATTTGAACTGGGGACCTCCTGGTTACAAGTCCTTTTCTTTACCACTAGACCACAAAATATTTGTTGGTGCACTTTTACTAAATATCTTAGAAAAAGAACTATGGAATAGTATTTCCAATAATCCATATTTGTAAGCAGGGGCTTTTCAACTGCTCATTTTTTCAACTGCTCCTGGGTGGCTGCATATTGAATTCGGAGGACAGTGTGTGTTCATCTTCGCCACTCCCGAGTCAGCGCAGGGGTGGTAGCGGTGAGCTGAGCCTACGTAATAATTGAGCATTTCAAATTGGGAGAAAAATAACAAAAATAATTGGCAACGACTAAATTAAAAAAAAAAAAAAAAAAAAAGAAAACAAAACCAAAAAAAAAACTTAGTAGCATAAATAACACAATCAGTGTAACATCTATAATCGACGTTATTGTTTCCTGCCGAGCTTGTGTTGAATCCTTACTTATTCAATATAGCTGTCAGAACAAAGTTTGAGCAACACTGCGATGCTTCTTCACTAAGGGACGAAGATGCCCTTAACTTGATACATATTTCACGTCTTATTTTTCAGACTTTCCTCTTAGGGGTACTTGTTCATATGGAATGGCTGTATTGTAGCTCATCATTGAATTGATGGTGTGCATCAGTAAAACTCTTCATGTTGTACCATGAATTAACGTTCATTTTAAAAATGATCTTTCTTCAGAATTCTAATGTGAGAAAATGCAGACAGATTTAATTAATAATTCTATTTTCCTTCCCTAGACCTCGGCAAAATACTACAAGTGATAAAGTATTAGCATTCCTGTATTATTATTATTTATTTATTTATTTATTTATTTATTTATTTATTTATTTCTTAGCAGACGCCCTTACTGAGAGCGACTTATGGTTGTATACAAAAAAATACATATCAAGAATTACAGTACGATTAAAAACAAGATACAAACTACAATAACTTCAGTCTTAATAAGAGCAAATACAAAACACAGTACGATTTGATATCGGGGCAGTTCAAGAAGAGGTAGATCTGAGCATCATCAGCATAGAAATGGTATGAGAAACCATACTATGCGATGAGGGGGCCCAGGGAGCAGGTGCAGAGAAAGAACAGGAGAGGGCCCAAGACTGATCTTTGGGGGCTCCTGTTGAGAGAGGGTGAGGTGTGGAGGTTGAGCCGTGCCAGGTTACCTGGTAGGTTCGGTCGGAGAGGTAGGAGGTGAAACCAGGCTAGAGCAGTGCCAGAGATTCCCAGGTCAGCGAGAAAGGGTTATTAGTTTGATCGACAGTGTCAAAGGCAGCAGAGAAATTAGGAGAATTAGGACAAAGGAGAGAGAGGCAGCATGGGCAGAATTTAGCAAGTTAGTGACAGATAGGAGAGCAGTTGCAGTGGAGTGAGCAGAGTGGAAACCAGATTGGAGAGGGTCAAGCAAAGGGTTGTTAGACAGGAAAGCAGAGAGCTTTTAGAAAGCAAGGGTAAGAGGGAGACATCACGGTAGTTCTGGAGGGAGGTGAGTTCGAGGGTAGGTTTTTTGAGGAGGGGGGTGATAGAGCCTTGTTTGAAGGCAGAGGGAAAGAGGCCAGAGAGGAGAGAAGTGTTGAGAAGGGAGGAGATGAAGGGGAGCAGCAGCTTGAAAGAGATGAGTGGGGAGGGGTCTAGGGCGCACGTGGTGGGTTTGTGGCCCTGGAGGAGGAAGGGAGAGGTCAGAGTCTGAGAGGGGAGAGAAGAAGAAGAAGGACGGTGAGTTAGTAGGGCAGACAGAGGGTGTTGGGGTTGGAGTGGGAGGAGGTGGGGGAAGGAAAGATGTTAAAGAGTTTGCAGATATCAGAGATTTTAGAGGAGAAGAAAGAGGCAAAGTCGTCAGAGGAGATAGAGGAGAGAGGAGGAGGAGAGAGAAGGTAGTGAATAGTTTCTGGGGGTTGTTAATGGAGGACTGGATAATAGATTGGAAATAGAAGTATTTAGCAGGGGAGAGAGTAGAAGAGGAGGGAGCGGCAGAGGTCAAGGGCAGCAGGGAGTTTGGTTCTCTTCCATTTGTTTACAGCAGAGCGCAGTTTGGTTCTTGCTGAGCGGTGCACAGAGAGCCAGGGTTGGGGAGGGGAGGTGAGGGAACAGAGGGAGTTGAGGGACGAGAGGAGGGAAGAGAAGAGGGTGGAGGTAGCAGAGTCTACAGAGAGTTGGGATAGGGAGTTGATAGGAGGGAGGTGAGAGAGCGCGGTGGAGGCAAGGACAGAGGGGGAGAGAGCAGAGGTTACAAAGGGAGGTGACAGTGGGGTATGTGGAGTAGGGAGAGAGGGAAGAGACAGAGAAAAAGAGATGAAATAGTGATCAGAGAGGTCCAGAGGGGTGACAGAGAGGGTGGAAGGCCAGCAGGCCCTGGAGAAGGTGAGGTCCAGTTGACAGGGAGCTTTGTGGGTAGGATGGACAGTTGGGGTAAACAGAGAGGGGAGGGAGGAGAGGAGATAGTCGAGTTCATCGAGAAAGTGAATGAGAGGTCCAGGGGCACGGTACAGTACAATTAGCAGGAGTATGAAATTCAAAGATGTTAACAGAGATTGAGGAGAGGTCAGAGGGAACAGAAAAGAATAAGGAGGGAGAGAGAAGACCAGTCCCATCCCCCCATCCAGTGAGACACGGAGTATGGGACAGGACGTGGAGAGATGACAGGGCAGCAGCAGGAGTTAGTGTTATCAGGAGAAAGCCAGGTTTATATATATATATATATATATATATATATATATATATATATATATATATATATATATATATATATATATATATATAATGCAGGATTTTATTTTTTTTCTCAGACTCCTGGAAGTGATTTTCTGTCATCCTCTGAAACTGAAAAATCATTTACACCACATGGGTAGCAATGCACTGGAGAATTGCAAGATCGCAGGGAAGCTGATAATTGATGCTCTCCAAGTCTTTCCTAATTATCTTTAATTCTTTTAAAACTCAGGTGCAGTCAATCTGGCAAGCTGCTTCTCTCACTGTGGTATTCACTCAACAAACTTGACATACCGTGCATAAGTGTAGATATTTGGTCTGTTTTTCTATTGGCTAAGCATTTAGCAACACTTGTGCAAATAAGTAAATGGCCTTTTTTTGGTAAACTGTTTGTAAACTGTTAATAATAAATTATGAAATACTTGAATGTATTCAATTATGAATACATTTTTTAAAAGTTTGAGATTTATTGGCAACTGAATTGCAAAGCTATTAAAAACTACACAAGTTAACAAATTATATACTAAAACCATAGACTATTTTGCTAGGAATTGGAACCTGACATATTTATAGATTATAATTGAATAAAAAACTTAACTGCCTCAAATCTTAGTAGCATTGGCAAAAACTCTAAGATTATGAATATTGACATAGCTCTTAATTTATTATATTTAAGGTGATATACTAATACATTGTTTGCACATGATCTATTATACATTTGAAACCCAAACACCATTTTAAATTAGAATGCAAAACAAAATAAGCCTTCAGCAATGAATGGATCGTGAGGTCATTCCAATAGGTAAATTACACATGGCATCTATTTGAAATACAAACAACGATGGCCACAGATGTGAGTGAGTAGCATTTACTCATATGGTAAGTGCTACCACATCCGGTGTGCTATTAAATCAAATGTTTTTGTTCACTATCACAGTACCTTAGTGCTGAGACATCTCAGGAAGTTCTTGATAATCAATTACTAAGCACAGTTGCTTAAACTGTCAGGTTTCCTGTATATGTGTCGATAACAGAATCTGATACTTTAGGGCAGCTGCAAATTTGGTTATAACCTGTATTATTAGTATGTGCAGAAGTGGACAGGGCTAAAATCAACATTCATAGCACTCAGAGAGTGAGTAGACTGTGTTTTTTTTTGTCCTAATGTGTATTTCTTTATCACTGGAGTGGGTAGGGCTAAATCTCTAATGGTTTGAAACTAAAAGAGAATAAGCATTGTGCTGTTATATTATTCATACTCCAAAGAATCGTATACTTTATATAAACAGTTGGCATACACTTTATAATGTGGTACAGGGCCGTAAATACTGTGCAGCTGTACATGCACATATAATAACTAAACGTACCATACCATACCCTATCTGGTTTTACTGATAGCTTCATTCATGATATTTGTCATTGCTAAAGTCCCTATTAGATTTACATTACTTTAGCAGCAATTAGTAATTATCAACAGACGGTGTGCTGTACTGAGGTAGTGCAGGTGGCTCTTTCCTGAGTCGTTATCATCTGGTGGAGACACCACTTGTCAGAGACTGAATGATTAAAGAAACCTCCTATTGTAATTAAGGTCTTAGTCTTGTTTGCGGTTGCCCACTTGTTGAATTTGGCACTTGGATAACTATCGAAACTGATAACAGCGAGTTATTGGCAGCAGGTATCTCAGCAATTCAGTTTCTTCCCCCCCAAAAGACTGCCTGAATGTTTTTATTTTTTAATTAGGTAACATTTTAATAAATAAAAACTGCAAAAATTTCAATTGTAAATGTATCGTAAACCTGTACGCACATTCTTTAACATGTTTGACCTCTGAAGGAAGGGACTTGGCCAAGGAGCATCAACTGGCTCCAACTATTTGGCATGGATTGGCCTAGAATTAACACATCCTTTTTTATGTAAACAAATATTGATTACCAGGTGGTCGGTAATATATTTATTTAAAATATTTCATATAAAGGTAAGATCCTCTAGAATCCTGGTGATTGTAGCTAACAAAATAATCCCATTCACTTCATAAGTGTGCAGTTCTGAAAGAAACCGATGCTTTAGCAAACAGGTGTTTTCATTTTAAAATAACTGGTACTATACTAGGTTAAAGAAATCTCTGTTTGCAGGCCTTGCTTACGGATAGTCTTGCACTCGGTGAGGGAAATTGACTCCAGCCTTTCAGGACTTTGCTTCCTGTCAGGAACCAGTCAGCTGCTTCCGTTAATGGCTTGCTCTGTCGCTAGTAAGATGGTTGACTCTGAAGACATTGCTGAGGTGAAATGTGTAAGAGATTTCCTGGAAGGCAACCCAAGCAAACTGAGACCTTTATTATGCCTAGTGTAGTGCTTGATGTCATGTTTTAAAATGAAAATACATGTTTGCGATATCATATATTTCTTTCAAGACATTATAGACTCAAATAGTGAATTGAAGTGTACAACAGGTAAGTATTTTGTCAGCTACAACCACTTGAAACCTATGTGTCTGCAGTGAGAATAGAGCACAATATTCCTGTCTGAGGAGGCTCTACCAGTAAAAGAATTATTCCCCATTTTGGATCTCACTCAAGAAGAATGCTCGTTTTTGTCTTGACAATGTGTCCTTTAAGGACAGGAACTGACATTCAGAATAATAGATAATAATGCTGGAGAATTGTGATTTGTACAGCACAATAGATGAGGTGGACAGTTTCATTCCATGACATACACATACTGAAATGATGTGTCGAATGTGCACATTGCAAAACAAAATTAGACTTGGCTACAAAACAAAAAATAGATCTTCTCTCTTTCCTGGTTTTTATATTAAGTGTAACCATCTTAAAATGGTTTCATATTTTAAAAGTCTCAGAGCTTGATGATTTAGCCTGTTTCTCTCATTTGCTCTCCCTATGCTTGTCTTGGAGTGTCATCTATTAATTTAGTAAAAGTCTGATGTTGTATGTTGGACTTTTTCACAGTATAGGACTGAAAAACAAATCCTATTTAAATGGATCAAGATTTCAGGTTGTAACACAAGAAAATGTGTCCAAGGGGGGGTCAATACTTACTATAGGCACTATAAATAACAACATAGCCCGGTTATGCAAAGATATATTGTACTAACACCCTGACTCCCTTCAACCAACCAAGAACTGATAAACCTAGGAAAACATTTTTAAAAAAGGAAGAAATAGTCAAACAATTCCAAGCTGAAGCTTGTTTTAGCAGTTTATTATACACAGTATACCTTTAAAAGTAAAACACTGACAAATGGTCTCAATACCAAAAGTCAAGAAGAAGTAATTAATCATTATTAAATGAGTCTCCTCTTTTGAATTTTAATGCACTGAGAAAAGTAGGTTCAATGGAAAAGCTGGGACGTGGCTAGAGAGGCTGAACTGTCAGTGTGTGTGGGTATGGGTAAGTGGCCCATTATTCAAAAGTTTTGGTAGGCTGCCAGTCATGGTTAGCGGCTGTTACATTCAAAGTGATTGTAGCTAACAAAATAACTCTGTAAATGTGACCCGTTGTGCACTTGTCTTTAATCTATAGGCTTCAGATGTGAAGTTTTGAAAGAAACACATAAGAACATAAGAACATAAGAAAGTTTACAAAGCAGAGGAGGCCATTCGGCCCATCTTGCTCGTTTGGTTGTTAGTAGCTTATTGATCCCAAAATCTCATCAAGCAGCTTCTTGAAGGATCCCAGGGTGTCAGCTTCAACAACATTACTGGGGAGTTGATTCCAGACCATCACAATTCTCTGTGTAAAAAAGTGCCTCCTATTTTCTGTTCTGAATGCCCCTTTGTCTAATCTTCATTTGTGACCCCTGGTTCTTGTTTCTTTTTTCAGGCTGAAAAAGTCCCTTGGGTCGACACTGTCAGTACCTTTTAGAATTTTGAATGCTTGAATTAGGTCGCCACGTAGTCTTCTTTGTTCAAGACTGAACAGATTCAATTCTTTTAGCCTGTCTGCATATGACATGCCTTTTAGCCCGGAATAATTCTGGTCGCTCTTCTTTGCACTCTTTCTAGAGCAGCAATATCTTTTTTATAGCGAGGTGACCAGAACTGCACACAATATTCAAGATGAGGTCTTACTAGTGCATTGTACAGTTTTAACATTACTTCCCTTGATTTAAATTCAACACTTTTCACAATGTATCCGAGCATCTTGTTAGCCTTTTTTATAGCTTCCCCACATTGTCTAGATGAAGACATTTCCGAGTCAACAAAAACTCCTAGGTCTTTTTCATAGATTCCTTCTCCAATTTCAGTATCTCCCATATGACATTTATAATGTACATTTTTATTTCCTGCGTGCAGTACCTTACACTTTTTTCTATTAAATGTCATTTGCCATGTGTCTGCCCAGTTCTGAATCTTGTCTAGATCATTTTGAATGACCTTTGCTGCTGCAACAGTGTTTGCCACTCCTCCTACTTTTGTGTCGTCTGCAAATTTAACAAGTTTGCTTACTATACCAGAATCTAAATCATTAATAGCAGAGGACCTAATACTGATACCTGTGGTACACCACTGGTTACCACACCCCGTTCTGAGGTTTTTCCTCTAATCAGTACTTTCTGTTTTCTACATGTTAACCACTCCCTAATCCATGTACATGTGTTTCCTTGAATCCCAACTGCGTTCAGTTTGAGAATTAATCTTTTGTGCGGGACTTTGTCAAAAGCTTTCTGAAAATCTAAATAAACCATGTCATATGCTTTGCAATTATCCATTATCGATGTTGCATCCTCAAAAAAATCAAGCAAGTTAGTTAGACACGATCTCCCTTTCCTAAAACCATGTTGACTGTCTCCCAGGACCCTGTTACCATATAGGTAATTTTCCATTTTGGATCTTATTATAGTTTCCATAAGTTTGCATATAATAGAAGTCAGGCTTACTGGTCTGTAGTTACCTGGTTCAGTTTTGTTTCCCTTTTTGTGGATCGGTATTAAGTTTGCAATTTTCCAGTCTGTCGGTACCACCCCTGTGTCAAGAGACTGCTGCATGATCTTGGTTAGCGGTTTGTAAATTACTTCTTTCATTTCTTTGAGTACTACTGGGAGGATCTCATCCGGCCCAGGGGATTTGTTTATTTTAGGAGCTCCTAGTCCCTTTAACACTTCTGCCTCAGTTATGCTAAAGTTATTTAAAACTGGATAGGAACTGGATGACATGTGGGGCATGTTGTCAGTATCTTCCTTTGTAAAAACTTGTGAAAAGTAATCATTTAATATATTTGCTATTTTTTTTCTTCATCTACGATTTTGCCATTTGTATCTCTTAAACATTTAATCTCCTCTTTGAATGTTCGCTTGCTGTTGTAATATTGGAAAAACCTTTTGGAATTGGTTTTAGCTCCCTTAGCAATGTTCATTTCTATTTCTCTCTTGGCCTTTCTAACTTCCTTTTTGACTTGCGTTTGCAGTTCTGTGTACTCTTTCTGCGTACTTTCTTTTTGGTCCTTTTTTAATGCTCTGTAAAGTGCCTTTTTTCGCTGAATATTTTTTTTAATTGATCTATTAAACCATTTTGGCAATTTAGTTTTACATTTAGATTTGTCTACTTTAGGGATGTAATTGTTTTGCACCTCTAGTACTACATTTTTGAAGAACAACCATCCTTCTTCTGTGGGTGTTTTCTCTATTTTACTCCAATCTACTTCTGTTAGTCTCTGTTTCATACCTTCATAGTTTGCTTTTCTAAAATTGTAAACCTTAGCTTTAGTCATTACTTTTGGGGTTTTAAAAAACACTTCAAATGAGACCATGTTGTGATCTGAGTTTGCCAGTGGTTCTCTGACCTCTGTTTTAGTTATTCTATCTTTGTTATTTGAAAAGACTAAATCAAGGCATGCCTCCCCTCTAGTCAGTGCCTTGACAAATTGTGTTAGGAAGCAGTCATTTGTCATTTCCACCATTTCAATTTCATCCTTCGTGCTACCCATCGGGTTTTCCCATTTTATTTGGGGGAAGTTGAAATCCCCTATTAGTATGGCTTCTCCTTTGCTACATGCATTTCTAATGTCATTGTATAACAGATTATTTTGCTCACCATCTGAATCTGGCAGTCTATAGCATGCTCCTATTATTATGCTGTGAGGCGAGAGTGTATTAAATGGAATGTCCAGACAGTAATTTATGTGTACAGAAATAAAATAATTTATTTTTATTTTCTATACACCACAAAAAGGATTAAATAACAAACGAAAAAACAAAATGGTGTGAGGGAAGGAGTGCAGGGGTGAAATCCAAAACAAACTGATGACACGTCTTTAATTTGTCTTCGTCGTGACCATAAACAAAAAAAAGACAAAAGAAATGTTAGTATTTCAAAAAAAACCCGCTGCACAAAACCAGTCTCTCCCTTCACCCGTGACTCCTCCTACTTTTTCTTTCGGACCAACCCCGAACACAGTAGTACGTTCCCTTTAGTATGTAATGTCCCGCCTCTGTAGTCAGTGGAACACCAATCCCCAACTGACACGTGTCCTTATCCTTCACTTGACTCCAGTGGCTGGAATTTACATACTCGTACTTCCGCCCCTCACCAAGGTGCCGCCCCTCAAAAGATGACTTTTGCCATGGTCACGAGATCTTGGTAAGGGAAGTCCCGAGTTGGTTTGATGCCACCTACTGTCGGGAGGCTGAATCACAGACCGAAACCCCTTTGACTCATCACATATCCCACCCCTCAGAGTGGAGCCGAAGGAACACTCGGAAACCTCTAACCCTTCCCTTTTACCTCCCTCCCGGGAAAAAAAATCAGCATTTTGATGTAACTTACCCGCACGATACCTTATTTGAAAGGCGAAGGGTTGGAGCGCCAGGTACCACCGCGTAATCCTAGCGTTTGAATCCTTCATCGTGTCTAACCACTTTAAAGAAGCGTGATCTGTGATGAGTACAAAGGGTCGTCCCAGAAGATAGTATTTTAAAGATTCCACTGCCCATTTCACTGCCAGGCATTCTTTCTCCACTACCGAATACCTCTGTTCTCTGGGCAGTAACTTCCGACTGATGTATAGTATCGGGTGTTCTATACCATCTCTCTCCTGGGACAGAACCGCCCCCAGACCAGTCTGCGATGCATCTGTCTGCAGGACGAACTCTCGGCTGAAATCCGGGCTTATTAATGCTGGGGCCTGACTCAAATTAGTTTTAATAGATTCAAAGGCTGTCTGACACTCTGCACTCCACTTAACTTTATTTGGAGCGTTCTTTTTAGTGAGATCAGTGAGAGGGGCGGCTATAGTGGAAAAGTGTGGAATAAAGCGGCGGTAATAACCAGCCAACCCTAACAGTGATCTCACCTGGGTTTTCGTGGTAGGTACCGGTGAATCCAACAAAGCCTGGACTTTTGAAACCAACGGTTTCACTCTACCCTTACCCATTATGAAACCTAAATATTTAGTTTCTTCTTTTCCAATAGCGCACTTTGCCATGTTCGCTGTGAGCCCCGCCCTCCTCAGAGACTGTAAGACGGCTTCTAATCTAGTCAAATGTTCTCTCCAGGAAGAACTATAAATGACTACATCATCGATATACGCAGCTGCATACTCTCGATGAGGTTGTAAAACCCTGTCCATTAGTCTCTGAAAAGTAGCAGGCGCTCCATGAAGTCCGAACGGCATAGTACAAAATTGAAAAAGACCCTCTGGGGTTGAAAATGCCGTTTTCTCACGAGAGGCTTTCGTTAATGGAATTTGCCAATATCCTTTCGTCAGATCCAGAGTTGAAATAAACCGAGCTTGCCCCAGTTTGTCTAAGAGTTCATCTACTCGAGGCATGGGATATGCATCAAACTTGGAGATAGCATTCACCCTCCTAAAATCGATACATAATCGTAGTGACCCATCTGGCTTGTCTATTGGTACTATTGGGCTACACCACTCACTTCGGGAAGGTTCAATTACCCCAAGTTTCAACATACACTCCACCTCCCTTCGAACAGAATCTCTCCGACTCTCTGGAATGCGATACGGTCTCTGTCTAACTCTTAGACCTGGCGGAGTGATAATAGCATGTTCGATCAAATGCGTTCTTCCAGGCACGTTAGAAAACACATCACTGAACATTTTAATTAGATTGCTTACCTCTTCACGCTGATCAGGAGTTAATTGTTCCCCCATCGGGACCTCAATTGCTGACTCTGGCTCAATTGAGGGTCCAAAATCCTCTCCCTCCTGTACAGGAGATATAAAATGGACTTCCCGTTCTTTCCACGGTTTCAGGAGATTAACATGATAAATTTGACTTTCTTTCCGACGCCCAGGCTGTCGGATCTCATAATTGACTTTACCAATTGCTCGAATAACCTGAAAGGGACCCTGCCATTTAGCAAACAACTTAGATTCCGATGAGGGCAACAATAACAACACTTTATCTCCAGGTCGAAAGTTCCGAATTCTTGCATTTTTATTGTAGCTTTGTTGCTGCTTCTGCTGTGCCGCTTTGAGATTGTCATGTGCCAATCGACCGACTAATTCTAAGCGATCGCGTAACTGCAACACGTATTTTACTACATTTTTAGACTCCTTTGACTGTTCTTCCCAGCCTTCTCTTATGAGATCCAAGATACCCCGCGGCTGCCGACCGTACAAGAGCTCAAACGGGGAAAACCCCGTTGAGGATTGTGGTACCTCGCGAACTGCAAAGAGCAAGTAGGGAAGCAGTTTAGCCCAATTGCGTTTTTCTTGATCTACAAAGCGGCGCAACATATTTTTCAAAGTCTGATTAAATCGTTCAACAAGCCCATCCGTTTGTGGATGAAAAACTGAGGTTCTAATTGAACGAATTTTCAATAATTTATATAGTTGCTGAATACAGTCTGACATAAAATTAGTGCCCTGATCAGTGAGAATTTCTTTCGGGATTCCCACCCTAGAGAATATTTTTACCAATTCATTCGCTACAGCTATTGCATTCATAGAGCGTAAGGGAACAGCTTCTGGATATCTCGTTGCGTAGTCCACTACTACTAAAATATACCGATATCCTGACTCTGTTCCCTCCAGAGGGCCTACTAAATCTACACCAATCCTTTCAAACGGTACCCCAATAATTGGAAGTGGAACCAGAGGTGCGGGGCGAACTGACTTAGGGGCAGCTAATTGACATTCAGGACACTCCGATACATACTTCCGCACAAGACCATAAACCCCAGGCCAAAAAAACCGGGCCAGAATTCGTTCCTGAGTCTTTTCAGTTCCCAAATGACCTGAAAATGGAATGTCATGCGCCAATCTCATGATTTCTGACTGAAAAGGCCTAGGAACCAATAACTGTTTTACGAGCTGTCCCGTCCCGGGAGCCCGGGTTATTCTATATAATAAGTGCCCAGATACAGAAAAATGCGGAAATACCACCGGTTGTCCTTCCTGCATATCCTTCCCCTCGATATATCTAACCCGTTTCCAAGCATACTGTAACGTGGGATCATTTTGTTGTTCATATCCCAAGTCAATATCTCGGTCCCAATGGTTAGGTACACAGAGAGGAGTGTCTTTTATTACATGACCTTCCACCTCAGTAACCTCGCAGCCCCGGTTACACTGAATACCTACTCCCTTTCCTTGCCGTTTCAGCGATTGGTTTACTTTTGTGTCAGACCCCTCCCCTTGTCGTCTCAGAGTTCCCTCATATTTTTCCACCCGACGCTCTCTTTTTGTTTTTCTTGGGCGGATTTTAGGGTTAAACAGGTCGGATTGCAACGGAAAAATCTCGCCAATTGTTTTCTCCTGTTGCTTTAATTGTCCCCTGGTAGAAACTAAGACCATTTCCCGACCTAAAATACGATCAAAAAACGGCCAGTCTCTTCCCAGGAGAACAGGGTATGGTAAACATTGCGCTACAGCCACTTTAACGTAAGCTGAATAATCACCTACAATAAGTCTAACTTTAGTGGTGGGATAAACCCGAGTTTCTCCATGAATACAGGAGATAGCCACTTTACCCTGTGGCTCCCAGGCTACCCCATCCAAGAGAGCTTGCCGAATCAATGTTTGTGCACACCCAGAGTCCGCAAATGCGTAAGTACTCTTTCCCCCGACCTGTACTCTTAACTGATAAGGGCCCTCCCGACATTCCCCAGTGTTCCTACCTGTTACTGCTGACCAGGATCTTGTCGCCAGGTCCACCTTTATTACTGGACAATTCCTGGCAATGTGTCCAGGCTCATTACATTGGTAGCACACTTGGTTAGGAGGCATCAACGGAGTTAATCTGTCCTGCGAGTCCGCGACCGGCAGGTTAGGGGGATTCTCTCTCGCCCAGGATGGGGCTAACCTCGACCTCCATGGTCTGAAGGTCCGGTTACCCCCTCTGGGCTTCATTGGTTGGTTGGTCCGAGTTAGTTTAGGGGCAGGAGTGGGGTCTGACCCGGCACCTTCGTTTGCGTCTTCGTAGGCCTCCGCCAGGAGGAGGGCATCCTCGAGAGTGGTAGGTCTATTCCTCTTAATCCACTCTCGATTCCCTGGCGGTAGTATAGACGCAAACTGTTCTATAACTATTTTCTGCACCAGTTCTTGGGGTGTATGTTCTTCTGGCCGCAGCCACCGGGTGCACTGATCTAAAAGATATTGTCCCGCAACCCGGGGCCGCATCCCCTTGGACAGCTGGTATTCCCGAAAACGGCGCCGGTATGTTTCCTCCGTGATCCCGAGGCGTGAGAGAATGGCTTCTTTAACTTTAACATAGTCCCCTGCATTCGTGGCCGTCAGGGCTCGATACGCTGCCTGAGCTTCCCCTGTCAGGCAGGGTGCCAATTTCATGGCCCAGTGTTCCCTAGGCCACTCTGCAGCCTCTGCCACTCTCTCAAAAGTAATCAAGAAAGCCTCGGGATCATCTTCCGAGGTCATCTTCTGAAGATTAGGCTGAGCTGCAAACATCCGGGCAACCGCTCTCTCTGATGTTGATATTGATAGTTTTTCTACCAGCTGTCCCAAGAACTGGGCGAGCTGTTCCAGGTGCCGTGTCTCTCTCTCCTCTCGCTTCTCCTCCTGCTCCCTAAACATTGTCAAAACTGTAGCTGGATCCATTTTCACTTCTGACACCACGTGTGAGGCGAGAGTGTATTAAATGGAATGTCCAGACAGTAATTTATGTGTACAGAAATAAAATAATTTATTTTTATTTTCTATACACCACAAAAAGGATTAAATAACAAACGAAAAACAAAATGGTGTGAGGGAAGGAGTGCAGGGGTGAAATCCAAAACAAACTGATGACACGTCTTTAATTTGTCTTCGTCGTGACCATAAACAAAAAAAAGACAAAAGAAATGTTAGTATTTCAAAAAAAACCCGCTGCACAAAACCAGTCTCTCCCTTCACCCGTGACTCCTCCTACTTTTTCTTTCGGACCAACCCCGAACACAGTAGTACGTTCCCTTTAGTATGTAATGTCCCGCCTCTGTAGTCAGTGGAACACCAATCCCCAACTGACACGTGTCCTTATCCTTCACTTGACTCCAGTGGCTGGAAGTTACATACTCGTACTTCCGCCCCTCACCAAGGTGCCGCCCCTCAAAAGATGACTTTTGCCATGGTCACGAGATCTTGGTAAGGGAAGTCCCGAGTTGGTTTGATGCCACCTACTGTCGGGAGGCTGAATCACAGACCGAAACCCCTTTGACTCATCACATATGCCCTTTGAATTTTTGTCTGTTATTCTGACCCATATTGATTCTGTTTTATTTTCTTTGTCCAGGTTTAACACCTGGGCTTCAAGACTGTTTCTTATGTATAGCGCTACCCCTCCTCCTCTTCTGTCCTGCCTGTCTTTCCTATACAGTGTATACCCACAAATATTATATTCGTCCCCATCACTCTCAGACAACCACGTTTCTGTGACACCTATCACATCATAGTTACCTGTTAGTGCAGTAGCTTCAAGTTTTAGAATTTTGTTTCTGATACTTCTAGCATTTAGATAAATACATTTAATGGTTGTCTTACCTGAGTTGTTGTTCTTGTTTTGATGCGGTCTCCCTTCTGTTTTTTTGTTGATTTCTCCCCCCTTCCTTTCTAGTTTAAATGCTTCTGAACCTGCTCGAGGATCTTTTCTCCAAGTAGACTGGTTCCCTTGTTATTTAAGTGCAGTCCATCCCATCTATACAGATAGTCCTCGTTGTAGAATGTGGTCCAATGATCAAGATAGGTGAAGCCTTCCCGTGTGCACCACGTCTTCAGCCATGCGTTTTGATTATTTATTTCCAGCTATCCATATGGTCCTTTGCAAGGTGCCGGTAGTATACCAGAAAATACCACAGTTTTGGTTTTCTCTTTTAATTTCCTTCCTAGCTCTCTGAATTTGTTTTGCAGGGATTTTGGTCTGTCTCTTCCAATGTTGTTTGTACCGATGTGGACGACTACTACCGGGTCGTCTCCTGTTCGTTCTAGGAGCCTGTCCACGTTCTCAGTGATGTGCTTGACCGAGGCCCCCGGAAGGCAGCACACTGTTGTAGTAAGGGGGTCCAAACTGCGGATTGAACTTGCTGTGTTTCTCAATATGGAGTCCCCAACAATCATGACCTCCCTTCTTTTTGCTGTCTGGTCACCACTGTCAATGGGGTCCTGGATGTTGTTCCTTTCATTCTCTTGTTGTTGGTTCTGCTCATCAAAATTTTGACGAAGTTTCTTTTTTTCCCTTCTTCTGCCTACCTGAACCCAGCTGTTCTGACCTTCTATCTCCCTGGTGGCTTTCAGTCTGTTTGGGGTGATGCAGACTTCCATGAATTGTGGGTGTGCCAGTTCCTCAAGATCCTGTTGCTGTCTCACTTCTTCCAGCTCCATTTCTAGCATACTTACTAGTTTATGCAAATCCTGGATCACGCGGCACTTTACGCACACTTGGTTTAGCTCTGCTGGGTTTTCTCGGATTTCCCACAACAAGCAGGTGTCACAGATTACTGGCTTGAAGACCATGTTGAGGTTTTTTTTTTTTTGAAGTTTACTTTCTTCTGCAGCTGTCAGCCTGCTTTCCAACTGCTTCGAAACTGCTCTGTACTTTTCCACGTCTGTACTTCTGCCACTTGCTATCGCTACCACTTGCTGTCGCTGGGAAGACTGCCTCGTTTAACTGCGTTGTTCTGCTGTGCTGTTGGCTCCTCCCCTCGCCTGTGTCTCAGAACGGCACTGAATTTGAATCAGCTGCTCCGAGTTTCAGCTTGTTTGTTATCAGAAAAACACACGCGGCTGTTTGACTTTGAGCTGCTGCTGTGTTTCCCCAATGTCCTCTGTTTTCTGATTAATGCAATTCAAGATGCAATTTCTCCTTCCTGCTTCTAAACTGCTCTGTACATGTTATAGTACACATGATTTTTTAAAATTGTATTTGAAAATGTAATACCAGGTATCTGCTGCACAATCTCTGTTTGCAAGCCATGCTTTCATATAGTCTACGCAGTGAACTACAGTTTTTTCTAATACCCCAGTTAAACACGGTATACAGAGGTTGGATGGAAATTACAAAAAAAAGATAGATTTTTCTTGTTTATTTATTTATTTATTTGTTCATTTATTTATTCCCTTCCATATTCAAGTATTAAAACAATTATGACTCTGTTGAAAAATATATTGCAGGAAAATGTACAACACAGGAGATTAAGCTTTATGATTGTGATGGAGACCATCACACACCCTGCCACATAAGCTTCGCCCCAGGCCTGTCACTTTTCTTCTGCTTAAAATCAGACCCTGATAAAGGAATTTTAGGAAAAATTCAATTTTTAAATTTATTTTTCACTTTAAATATATTTGCAAAGTGGTTGCTGCATTGGAACATGGGCATTGTTTACTTTTATAAATAAACTGAACTCTTTTTATTTAAAAAATAATGTTTGACTTTGGATTTCGGTTTTCTTTATTTAATCCTGGGGACTTGGATTGCCACTTGGCTAAAAGGGACCCTGTGACAGTGATACAGACCAGCAACTATAGACATTGAAATTCGTGGGCTGCAGTGTCCTTGGGTCAGACACCAGAAGGGCAGAGTGCATGAATGTGCCTTTTTAATAAGCAAAAGAAAATGACAACTTGATCTTTCTATTGACCTTAATCTATACATCTTTACACCAGACTGTACATCATACTCCACCTTATTCCTTTGATTTAGTTTAGGTTTTATTCTGTGGAGAGTGTCTCTGGGCATGTTATAAAACCCACACAGTTGAGTATATACTGTAGCTTCAACTTTCTTGTGATCTAAAATGTAGAATAACTGTAGAGTAAGATCGAAAACACAGGGATTCAGTTTCCTAGCCTCCTCAGCCTTGACACTGTTAACAAAACAGAATGAAATTGCCTGTATTGTTATTGCTGGTAGCCTTGGGGACTTTAAAAGATTAATTCTTCCCACATTATAATACTGCCCTGATTTCAATACCTGTAAAGAATTAGAAACCAGCAGGGGCAGGAATACAGTACCATATGCGTCTGCTAACAGATGTATTGCTGTACGTAGAAGTACTGGGTCTTTTTATAGCAGGTGTACATTACATCAAATCACCTTTACAGAGTTATTTTCAATAGACGGCTTTCTAATGAGTCTGCAGTTAAATTGAATAGACCTCTCCTTGTAAAGGAATTTTTAAAATGTGTCTATTATCCTCTGTACCTTAAAGGCCTATTCATAAAAGTTAACTTGAGTTTTACTAACTTATTTAAATTCATAGCAACTTTCTGATTGTAGCAGAATATTTTTTGTCAATTTGCTATTATTACTGAATTTTTTCATCATCATTCTAAGCTTACAGATGTAACAATTTCTCCTTTTTTTTTAAATGGGTCAGCGGATGTTTTTGGATCAGGGATGGAAAGTTAGGTCTAGATAGATTTTTTTTTTTTGTACCTTTTATTTATTTACTACTAAAATCTTGGTAACACTTTAAAATAATGGCCGCAAATTCATAATGAATTCCAACTGAATAGCACAGGAGTAACACCTGACTATCTTCTGCACATCCTCTGAGTTCTGAAGTCATTCATTCTAAATTCAGCCCTGATTGTTCATCACGATTTAAAATAATTTTGGTTCCCCTTTCCCCTCCATCCGTTCCTAATGAATTCAACGTTTATTCTTCACTAATGCCTTACAATTAATATGAGTAATTAAATCCCCATGAATTAACAGGGTTGAATGCAAAATTAATTACTTCAGAAACCAGCGGAAGTGCAGAATATATTCAGGGTTATTCCTGTGGTATTCACTCCAAATTCATTATGAATTTGCGGCCATTATTTTAAAGTATTAACCCCCCTCAAGTGATACCTATATCTGCTTCAGCAGAAGATAATGGGACCAAGTGGCCCACGGTGCCCCACAAATGATTGTTCTAGGTAGGGAACGCCTTCCTCCAGGCAGGAAAGAGTTCTAAACTTTGACAAATCTGTCTGTCAGATGTTGTACGGCTCAGCAGTCTCAATGGGGAAGAATGTATTGTATTCCCTACAATGAGAATCAGGTTTCAGTGTAGATGCTGCCATAAACATAGATGTTCATGGAACATTTGACTCTGGTTAGTTTAGCAAGGAAAAATGCTTTTGAATGTGTAACATGGCTGCTGGCTGAGGTGGTAGCCAGTAGAAGAAAAGCTGTTCTTTGTTTGGGTACAAATCCAATATCAGTTTTACCACTACTAGCACTTCTGCAACAGTACCATTATCAACTGTAGGGAGCTTTTTATCAGCCTGTAAGTAATTACAATAGTAAATAGTACTGATTTTAGGAGGCTTGTAAAGTATATTTATTTTGCAATAATAAGCATGGTAGAACTCTTTCATCTTCCCTTATGCATGTTTCCCATAACTAAAGCATACCGTAGCAAAGTGTAATACAGCATGCTGAATTCATGATAAGGTTTAGGTAAGCTCTGTAAAGACCAGCAATGTATGGTAAAGCACATTAAAATAAAATATAGCAAACCAGAGTAAACTGTGGTAAATGCACAGTATAACCATTGGAAAAGCATGGTAAAACTGCAGTTAATACCATGCAAAAATACTATGGTAAAAATGTACTTTTTTTTTTTTATTTTATTTTTTTTAATGAGGTTTTAAAGCTGTGTTTTAAAACCAGTGCCCTTTAAGGATGGCAGATTGATTATAGTCAACATCCTTGCCCTTTTGCCTAGTATTCAGTTAGGCAATACGTTATGTAGTCAATGGGCAGGGCATGGAAGCTTCCATCTAGAAAGTGAATCCAAGCCCTAGACTTCCCTGAGCAGACTGAGTTAAATTTAAAAGCAAGCAAGCAAGCAGATGAAACTTATGGGGTGACAAAAAGGCCAAATGATCACCAACTGCCAAACAGGCTGATTCCATTACATTCCTGCTGTGATTTATTAATTAGCATGTGCTCAAATTAAGAACATGTTTACTGCTGCATGCGCTTAATTTAGTAGATGCTCAGTTAAACAGTTTTCACACATGCAGAGCCACCTCCACTTATAATAAGACATAGACCTATATGCTGTGAAGGGTTCATCAAATAACATTTGCCACCTTTTAATTCTTCCTAAAACTTCACAAGGATGTAATATCAGGGATGATAATTGTCTCAGTGTCTCCAGCTATACTATATAACAGTTATTATCAGTATACTGTATTTATGCATTCATGAGACAATTAAAATTGTAGTTATTTCCATAGCTCTCCCTCTCACTCTCTTTTGCATTCTGGCTCTGGGGTAGCTAAGCAACACCTTAATTTCCCATTGATTTGATTTCATGCACCTCCATCTGCCATTATTGTCACAAAATCATAGTGCTACTACAATATGTTACAAGGTATTCTAAATTAGAGGGGGTGAAACTGCCCCAAGCTCATTCTTGCAAATGCATAAAGCTGTCATCTACGAAAATATTGATTGATGCCCGCTGCTTTGTAGATACTGCTTGTAGAGGCTGAGATACTGTATCTTTGTATCCTTGATCTTTTTTTAAAAGTGCTGTATGGTAGGCAATTGCATTACAGGGCAAAGCTAGTATGCTCCCATTTGCTCTGAGTTTTTTTTTTCATTAAAATCAGAGGCAAAAGAGTTTTGCCTAGTCATCAAAATCGGGTATTCATGTATTGAGACCTGCTTGATGAAATTATGTCCTTAAATATTATAAAATCAAATTGTGAAAATAATGCATGCTGTAACACATGCAAAGTTTTAAATAGGTAAGCCAAAGCAAGAAATAGTTTATAAATATTGTTAAAAACTTTTAAAAAAAGAATGTAACTTTCATTACGCTTTAGGAGACCTACCCTGTCAAACGTTTTTTCTATCATTTTCTCATATGTTCTCATGTGCTGAAATTGACACAGTCAGAGTTTTCTGAAGTGTAAGATGACAAGAGCTAATAATAAAAAAGCTGTCAAGGTAAGACAAAATATACAACTTAGCCGTTCCATTCTATATTTTCTGATTGGTGGTATGCATTACACCTGTACTATTCGAAATGAAGATCCGATGCAGTAAAATACAGAAGTGATAGGGATGTACTTACTGTAACAGGCAGGCTTGTAGGAGGTTGCATTGCCTTTAATCTGTGAATCATCAAAGAGCACTGGGGCAGAATCATGGAAGAAGTACATTTTCAGTTATTTTTCACTTTTCTACTCTCTAATATAATTTCTGACGATGACAAGATTCTCTGTACAATTTTTGAGTGGCTCTTCACTTGAGGATATTGAAACTTAGTGTGGCTTTTCATCTTCAGAAAAGTCCCATATGTCAGAGTTTCCTTTTATTTATGTTTTACTCACTCAGGTGTCATTCTCTTATACTTTGATTGTTCCAACACCAAAGACAAGATAGAGCTTATCTATTATCTGCAGGTCAGATCAAACAATACCGTTAGATGCTTCTGCTGGTCGACACGTAAGCTTTTCCATAGGAGTGAATGAAAAAAATAAAAAACATGGCCTTTAGTCTGAGGAGACAATGGCTTGGTTTACATGCACTTGAAACTTGACTCTACAGTCATGTCTGTGTGATGTTGTCACGCAAATACATTGTGAAACAACAAAAGGACTTTAATTGCAGGGTCAATCGCTTTCTCACGATAAAAATAGCTATAAAAACCCATGTAAACCGGAGCAGGAATCGTGCTTGTGTCTCACGAGATTTCAACAGCAAAGATCCCGTTCTTCTGACTTAATATCACGTAATATCCAGCAGAAAGGCCGTACAAAATATAGACACCCCCCCCAACACACACACACCATATATTTGAGGACTACTTCAACACTAGAATTGCCACGGTTATATTCATACCTACAACCACTGGTACATTTTAAACACCATCAATGTGAAAATGAAAGACAAACTATATGATACAAGAAGTTTTATTCAAGCACATCATATAATTTTTTTTTATATAGTGCCTTTCATAGTGGACCACCATCACAAAGCACTTTACAAGATACAAGAGTAGGGTTTGTGAACTATGCATCAGCTGCAGAGTCATTTCCATCAATATCTCACCTGAAAGACAGAGCACAAGGAGGTTAAGTGACTTGCTTAGGGTCACACAGTGAGTCAGTGGCTGAGCTGGGATTTGAACTGGGGATCTTCTGGTTATAAGCCTGTTTTATTAACCACTTGACCACAGCCTCCTTTCAAACAACTCTACAGCCGAAATGTTGTATTTAAATGAACAATTAAACATAAAGGGTTTACATTCTAATAACAGCACCACTACTACAGAAAATGAAAAACTATAATAACATAAACATTTCAAAAGAAACTAGTGTTTAAACATGTATACGCACATACAAAACTAAAAAACAAAAGTAGTTTATAATCTAAAACAAATCTCAGAACTGTGTAGTAGTAATGAATACATTCACACACTATTCTCTAGCAATTATTTGTTTTGGCAGTGCATATCTTGATTTACATCTCCACAGCCAAAAAAGGATAAGCTTTGTTGATAGCTTTTTGATACTACCAAGTAGCAACCCATGATGAAAAATACTGATTGTTAAACTAACAATCTGTAATGCAGATTCCTTCCACAGTATCTTCTGATGTCTCTTTGTTGTAATGTAACTGTCTACTAAGAGGCAATATTACTATGGTATTGCCAAAATTGCCAAAAATAGAATACACAGCGTACTGATAGACTCCACCAAAAACAGCCGTCCTTGAGCTTTATTAAAATGAAAGCATCCTAAAGGGAGATGGCGCTAATTTGTCTTAATTAAGGTTTCATTATGTTTGTGTCACACTGTGATAAATGCAATCTCAAAGTGAAGAATAAAAAATAGCATGGCCTATTTGTGAACAATGTGTTTGCAATTGACTGTTCAGATAATATTTAGCTGGCACTGGAAATAGATGCTTTCCATTTATGAAGTATTTTAGTAATTATCATATCAAAGAATAATACTGTTCCTTGAAAAGATTTTTCTACACAGATTTATCTTCAGACTTAGCCAATGTACTATGATTTCCATTACATGAGAGTAGATGTTAAAACTTCATGCTGATTTGAACTCGCCTCTCGCTAAGATAAGCACCAACTAAGACGTAGCTTTACAGTAAACTAATGTCATCCATCTGCATCTCCATCCATTTGGTTTCTTTCCATCTGATGATGTAGATATCCTTCTGCCTGGTGTTGATGGCTGTAGTGTAATGCTGGCTCCAGGGATCAGCTTATTTTGCCTCCCCAACGCATCAGCACACACAACTACATTAACATTGCATTGACTAGCCAATTAAAACTGCAGTAACAAAGGTTTTTTAAATAATTGGCCCTGCCAAAGATGCTTATGGTTTGTTTTCTCTTGTAATTGTAAGTACTGAGTTATGCTAATGCTTGACTCAAGCTGCTGCTGCTGTGACCGGCAGTGACTCTGAAGAATAGATGTTGATCTCAGTGGAGGTTTTTTTTTCTGGTTAAACAGGTTTTAATAAACAAAGTAAATGGGCTGTTTGAATGTGATCCCTTCCGACATATCTATTTAGATGATTATTTAAAAATGTGCCAATGCACTCCAATGCCATATTGTGTTTTATCTCGTCACAAAGCTGTTTTTTTCTTTGAAACAATGTGTTCCAAGATGATACTGTATACACGCTGACAAGCTGTAAACTAGTGCGATTGGTGTGTCTTCTGATTTACTCAAGCTAAGTTTTGTTAAAGATCTTATACAGTAAAGGCAAGCTGTGATATATATATATATATATATATATATATATATATATATATATATATATATATATATATATATATATATAACATACATTAACATGAGTGTTTTTCTATGCTGTTAAATCAAAGCAGCTTGAATATAAGGAATTTTATATCAGCTTTCCATGATAATCTGTACTGAAAACTATTTCTGATGGACAATCTTGTATTTTTTTAGCACTCCAATGTCCAAACATTATGTACTAGACTACAGCTTTGATGAAGACCTCACTTTGGTACAAAAAGGGAATTTGTAAAAGCAACTTTTCTACTTTTAACTTGGAAGTGATTGTCTGATTGTTCCTAATCAGATTTTTTTTTTTCCCAGCCTGTTCTTGGAACGCTTATGATTTTGATTTTGTATTAATGTATTTATTTATTATGTTTTTTATTCAGGATAAGTCCACTGAGATGCAAGCAGCTCATTTATAGGGACATCCTGACGGCAGCAGCATGACACATGACAACAAAAACAAACACAGAACAATCAACAATCAATCAATCAAATATACAGGCAAAGGAGAAAGTTTCATGCAAATAGTGTTTCAGTATTCTTTTGAAAGTGGGAAAAATGAAGTCAGTCCAAATGAATTTTCAGTTGGGATCACTTTATTTACTTAAATTTCTGTCCCATTTGAAACTATTCATTTGCATTTCAATTACCAACAGTTTCCATAGTTACAGAAATGGAAGGAATACAATACCACACACCCCGAGTGGTGTTTTCTAAATCCACCTCATTTCAGATTTCCGTTTGAGAGGTAATTCTTTTTTAAATGTGTTCTGGAATAGTTAGTAAGCATGGTAAACAATGTCAAGAAATTACAGAAAACACATAAAACAAATAATAAACGAGGAAAAATTAATTATTTACCCAGACTTGTTTAAAACTAATGTTGTTTTTTTGTTGTTGTTTTTTTTTTTTCCAAGTTGGCTTTCTTCTATGAAAAACTACATATAACCCGAACCCTAACCCCCAAACAATCACTTGGACAGTCCTCATATACAGTAAAGCCCTTTTAGCACAAACAAGCAAAAGTGGTAATGTAAAGAATAACCAACCTATGTGCGGTCGTTCTTCCCAAAACCTTATACTGTAGGTGCTGTTTAATATAATAACATCACCACTACAGTACTAAAGTTTACAAAGCATAAACTATGCGATGAGTGTCAACAGGTGATTGAATCCAATATTGTATTGTGCTTATTTATTCATGCCAATGGCAAGGACACTTTCAATGTAATTTGTCTTTTTTACAGTTCCATTAACAAGCCCCAGTAGACCAGGCAGCTATATTGATTCTTTGGTAACCTAAGCAGCTTTAAAGTCAACCTTTGATGGTAGTCTTGAACAGTGTTGTACCAGCATTGCATTGCAAGTCTTGTTTATACACTGCAATGTCTTCTTTTCAAGGACAATAGTGTAAGACCCCTGGGAGTATTATTTTGTAAGAGGTCTCAGGTTCCACAGAGAACACAGTATTTTCCTTGTTAAGGTTAAACTGTTCGTGCATTTTAGAAGGACCTCTGGGTCTTGAACCCCAGATGGTTGTGTGAATCATGGAAACTCTCTCTACAGTGAATTCCATATATTGTCTGCATTCTGTATTTGCTTGAGTAACTAAGTAGTTATATATTGTGGTAAAGCCACCGGCCAAGGCTGGTTTGTGTCCTTAAAACAATTGACCCAGACACCAAAACTGCAAGTTTAGTACTCCTGCGCACTTTTATTAAACACAGCAAACACTCGAACAAAATAAAAAACACAGGAATAAAACAAAAGCACTAACTAAGCTGTCAACCTGTTTACTGGTTCAACAAAACACAAAACTTGAAACCCTTCAAGTTTTCATGTCTAACTGCACAGGTATTACCCAGGCTTCACAGACAGCCCTCTGCAAGCATTTAGACCGGATTTTATACACCTGCCTGCATAATCTCAAGCACGTGTCCCAAGCATTAAATTAGAGCCTGGCGATTCCACTTCTGTCTTAATAGTAACCCCATGGCATTCTGGAGGACGTCTTTTCTTCCCCTACTCCTACTCTGCCTATATATATATATATATATATATATATATATATATATATAGTGCCTTGCAAAAGTATTCAGACCCCTGACCAATTCTCTCATATTACCGAATTACAAATGATACATTGAAATTTCGTTGTTTGATATTTTATTTTAAACACTGAAACTCAGAATCAATTATTGTAAGCTGACATTGGGTGACATTGACAAATATTTTTAAGAAAAAAAAAAACTGAAATATTTTGCTTGCATAAGTATTCAACCCCTGTGCTGTGGAAGCTCCCAGTTTGCACCGATGAAAGAAATTGCCCTAACGAGGACACAATTACCTTACCATTGGCCTCCACCTGTGAACCATTAAAGTTGCTGTCACATTTTTTGGATAAAAACCCCACTGTTGAAGGATCATTGGTAAGGCTGTGAATCTGAAGGAAAATGAAGACCAAGGAGCATTCTATAGAAGTTAGAGATAAAGTACAGTATGATCAATAATCAGGAAGTGGAAGCTGCATCACACCACCCAGGCACTGCCAAGAAAAAGTTGTCCCTCAAAACTCAGTGCTCAAACAAGAAGGAGACTTGTGAGAGAAGCCACAGAGGGGCCAACAATCACTTTGAAGGCGCTACAGATTTCAGTGGCTGGGAGTGGAGTAATGGTGCACCAGTCAACCATATCAAGAGCTCTGCATAACACTGGCCTGTATGGGAGGGTGGCAAGAAAGAAGTCATTACTCAAAAAGTACCATCTGAAAGCATGTCTGGAGTTTGCCAGAAAGCATGAGAGTGACCCAGCTGCGAGGTGGGAAAAGCTTTTGTGGTCAGAGGAGACCAAGATAGAGATTTTTGGCCAAAACTCAAAGCGCTATGTGTGGCTCAAACCTAACACTGCCCATGCCTCAAGACACACCATCCCTACAGTGAAGTATGGTGGTGGCAGCATCATGCTGTGGGGATGCTTCTCATCAGCAGGGACTGGGCATCTTGTTACAATTGAAGGAAGAATGGAAGGAGCAAAATACAGGAAAATACTGCAAGAGAATCTGCTTCAGTCTGCTAAAAAACTGAAGCTTGAGAGGAAATTCACCTTTCAGCAGGACAATGATCCCAAGCACAAGGCCAAACAACACTGGAGTGTCTCAAGAACAAAAAGGTGAATGTCCTACAGTTGCCCAGTAAAAGTCCTGATCTCAATCTCATAAGCAAACTAATATTGCATAATGTACATTTCATGCTTGCTTTTTTGAACAAAGGTTACATGCAATTCTAGACTATAGTCTATGGTGCGTGAATTAGAGGTTGATCAAGTAAAAGTTTTTTGTTTCAAGTAAGTGAGATTTCAATATTGTAGGCCTGTCCATATTTCATCCACACACTGAGTGTGCAACGTGTTTCTGGTTGTGCATAATTCAATATTCAATATTTATTTTCTAATCCTTGATTGGAACAACTTTACCAAGTGGTGAGTTGGCAGGATAAACAGCAAAATAATAAAAAGTAATGAAAAAGGTACAAGATATCACATGTCAGCAAGTGTGTCCACTGATATGAAGCAGGTGGGTATGGAAAAGTAATGCTCTAGTGGGTTACAGGCTGTCATTAATTATATTGTTTTAGGTTCAAAATAATGGAATATTTAAATGCACTATACACAGCTCATCTTTTGAATACCCAAAGCTTCTCTACCCCTCGTTGCAAGAAGCGAATCATTAAAAGATTAGACCATTTGTGACAGGCTGGCGAGTGGATAGAGGCCCAGAGACAGTCTGCAGTTCAAAAAATATATACTTTTATTATAAATAAACACAAAATAAAAGTGCACAAGGGCAAAATAAAGGGATTTAAACACAAAAAAAAGACCAGTACAAAAAACAAACGTTTCCAGGCTGGGCAATGCCATCACTGGATGTAGAATTCACAAATCACCAAAAACCCCACAACCACCAACCTGCTTCCTCAGCTCCCTCCTCCTCAATGAGAAGCAGAGGCCTCCTTTTATGTCAGGTGGCTGGGCACTGATTGCTCATTAATTAAACTAATCATCTAATCAACTAATCAACCCCAGCCACCTGAACATAATAAACTCAGGCAGGTAGGGGAAATTAACCCCATCCCTGCCAATTTAAAAAAGGGCAGAGCTTTGCTCTGCCACACCATTATTCCCCAGAGCTAGATGGACTGTAATAAGCTGTACAGTTAATTGTTATTTTGTATAAAAGATGTTAGCAATAACACAGCACTTTGAATTAATGCCACTGTGTTTATCTGAAATTGCTAAAAACACCTGCAGCGCATATTCAAGGACGGCGCTAACTCAAAGTAATACGGTATCTGAAAAATACCAAAAATAAAGTAATCCTGCTGAGCCCTCCAAACAAATATTCCAAGGTGATTTGGAAGACTATTTTTACAACTGAAACTGGGTTTTTAATTTGACTAGCAAAATGTATTACCAAATAAATTAAGGCTTGTTTTTAATTGCATTAAATTTCTGCATTGTACTTTATTTAAATGTAATTAAAATCTGTTAGTGTAATATTAAGGCAAAAAAAATAATAATAATAATTAAAGCCTATTCTTCTGCTCCATTACGATTTCCAGAGTGTGTGCCCCTGATCTGTAAAAGACTGGAGAGGTTATGCAGCTCTTTGGGGGGCTCTGATGCTTTACTTTAACAGTAAACCCTTGCAAAACCAGTTGGGGCTGGGCCCTGTTCATATAACTGATTTGTCTGAATGTACTGATTGTGATTTGCATTGTGGGGTAAATTACTTTGTCTAGTCTTTGTTTATGTTTTTGATGCTGTCCCAAATTAAATTTAATTAGAGGTTAGTAGTAGAAAAAAAGACAGCGGTACATATTTCACACACTTTCTCATGATGTTTGGTTTATCTTCATTTATTACACGTGATAGTACGGTTTAGATTATAGGTCAGTGCAGACTACAGGGAGTCAATTGCATTGCAAAACTACCACTTAAGTGCAAGATAACAGCTAGTTCAATTGTATATTTCTGTATAACTGATCTGATTGCCTTGTATTCAGGGCCAGATTGAGAGTAATGGGGGCCCCTCTTTGCATATTCAATTCCTTCCCTTTACTGTTTTACTACTACCACACTCGATTAACATTAATGTCAATTTATTCAATGTTTGAATAAGCGACAGTTTTAAAAATGAAAATGAAGTTCACCTACAGTGTTAGTTACTGGCAGTGTGAAATAAAAGATGGGAAATGCAAACGGCATACTCTTTTGTGGTAAAAGCAAGTTATCGGGAAATGTGTTGTCCTTATCTCTTACGAATTCTCTTAATTAAAAGGTTAGGCCATGCCACTACCTTGCATTGGCCGGATTTCCACGCAGCTTGTAAAGTCGTCACTCTCTCTACAGATGCTATTTATGTGATGTTGTATTTATATCTATTTATATTTATATTTTTATTTATATCCACACGTTGCAGGAAGTGCGTGTCTAAAACATTGTATGACTTCAAATGCAGGTTAAATCGCCGTTTCACGCTAAAAAGCTGTACAATTGACCAACAACTCTTTTTTTTTTTTGCTTGGAAACATATTCATATAAACTTACAATATTTAAGCAGAGAAACCTTGCACAACTTTCTTCTATATAACTGAAGGCCATGCGAAGCAATCCTATTGGCAAGCTTCTTTGACCAAATAGGAAAAAAGTAAGCATACAGTACAAGGAGCTTAGTGTTTTTTTTTTTTTTTTTTTGTTATATGACATTATGAAACATTTCAAATTATTGCCATTTGACTGATAAAGACGGCGTTATAGTTAAATTATTTTATAAGCAAGGTTATAAAATACTGAAGCTACTACAAATAAAATTTAAAAAATACCCATTTCAGTAAATACATAAATAAATAACAAAGCCCATTACTTACTTTTTGCTATCTTCCTGATTGCTTTAAGCCTAGACTTTTCTGTCCCTCAGCAATAATTTGCAATTAGTACACTAGCTTTAAGTAGCATCTATCATGCGTACTGTACCTTACCAAGAGGGGAAAAAAGTGACGTTTGTACCAAAATATTTATTAAATTAGCATAGATGTGTTATTGCTGCGGACTACTGACAACATCAGGCATGAGTCTAATTCAGTGAGCAAGATTTGTTTTAAAAGTATGAAAACAAGATGAATAATAATAATAATAATAATAATAATAATAATAATAATAATAATAATAATAATAATAATAATAATATTATTTATTATTATTATTATTATTAGAACGTCTTTATAAATGGGAAATGCGGGCGTGTAGTGTAGCCTATTTTCGATACAGTATCGATATTTAAAACATTTACTGTACTAAACATTTTGACTGGATCATTTTTAACCTAAGTGCTAAGTGACCTAAGTGCTGGTATGTTTGATCAGAGGTGCTGAAGCTACCGTACTGTAGGAAAACTTACGTACGTATTATATGTAAGTACGTATTATATGTACGTGTATTTAGATTTGTGATAAATAGATATTCAATCAAAAAATGTTTAGCCAATAAGTTTTTGAATGACGTTTCAAGTCACGTGATCCTTATCGTGTGTCTCGAGCTGGTGGCCAGGCAGGCCGTATCTCTGAATCACTTAAAGCGGTTTTAGACCTTAAAAAACTTTAGTTAGCTTTTATGAAAAAAATGGTGAACACTTGTGTAGTCACTGTTGCAATAGACACGGACGAGACAACGTTTCATTTTATAGGGTTAAACAACTGCAGGGAGAAAAACTAAAAGACTTAATAACCCAACGAAGATTAGGCAAGTGGCTAGCTAATATATCACGGGCAGACCTGAAGGAGTGCAGCTACTTGTCCTCAAGAGTATGTTCACAACATTTTACCGCATTACTGAATAGTAGTTTATATTAGTTATTTGAAATGTCCTGTTCCAGAAATATAATTTAATAAGTTAGTGATATATACAATGACCAACAATGACCAACATATATATATATATATATAATATTATATATATATATATTATATATATATATATATAATATATATATATATATAATTTATATCTAGTATTTTTTTTTTTTTTTTTTTTTATAAATACCTCAGTAAAATCAGTATATAATTATAATATGCTCGATTTTGTAACACGTCAGAATGCAGTGTTATCGCAATCTTTAGAAAAGAGATATTGCTGTGTATATACCAATATATATATATATATAGATATAATATATATATATATATATAGATATATATATATATATATATCAAATAACCAACAGAATCTTTTTCCAGTTTTCCAATTTCTTTGTAAACATTGAACGGAAAACAAAATATAACATTGGGTTTTTTAAAAAAATTTACAAACACATTTACATTGTACTACAGTGTTATTCTATTTTATTTATTTTATTTATTTGTGGCCAAACACAAAATTTAATGACACAAAGGTTGTTTGTGATGAACGTCTTCACCTCTCTAACCCATCCACAGATAAACTGGTTGGATAATCCCAGTCCTTTGTAGCATCGCAAATCTTCAAGGGTGTATGGGCTAGGTGTACTAATCACATAATTCGTTATGTCCGGAAAACAAACGCTTGGCAATAATTGCACGTCCTGGCTCCATATTTGCTTAGAAATAGCACACGTATCTTGATTTCCGAAGTTGTTCAATGATGTGTATCTGTAAAATTCACACAGGAGCCCACCAACATGGCCGCCGTCTCTGTTAAGAACAGTTGCTAGGTGATTGATGACGTCATTGAAAACGATCTGTACAAGGATAGTAGTTTCTTACGGAATGCTGTTTTTTTTTATTATTATTTGTGTAACGCTATAGTACGTCTGTTTTATTTTTTATTTATTTTTGTCCCAAATGAGGTAGGCTGTATTTTAACACAACCTAAAAACTTAACGGAAACCTTAAGAAAGCTGTTTGATAATATCAGTAAATCGTGCAAGGCTAAATTAGAACTCTGGCACAAACATTATACCCTCGCTCATTTTAATATTAATAAGGTTAGTTTAATATTAATTAGGTTATTTGCATTGGAAACGAGAATTTCTCAGGCTAAAAGAAAACTACACGGAAACACACACGACCCAAAAGTACGACCAAAACAGAGTGAGAAAAAGGTGACATTATTATTATTATTACTATTATTTTTATTTATTTATTTATTTTTTCATGGAAATTGCCCCACTGTAATCCATATCAGCCTAGGTCGTTTTCTTCCTGTTGATTTTTCTCCAGTGTATTTTCCGAGGTACTGGTACCTTCACATACGTTTGTTGGTATTTTATTAAAATAGCGTGCCAGTTTTGTATAACACTTCTTCCTCGTCATGACACTAGTTGTTGTGCTTTCTGCTTTTTAGCGCTGCTCTCATATACCATCTAGGTATTGAGCTGTCACCAGACATTTTGACCGGTTCTGATCTGCGTCAAGTACACGCAAGCGGCATAAATGTGGCACGTGACTTGCAGGTCAAGTCATATGATCAGACAGTCGCTTGGTAAAACAGCCTGGTTCCGATCCATACATTCACATGCTTCTAATGTATTTTAGATATTTTATTCTAAATTATATATAAAGCCCCTGCGTTAATCCGGCAATGCTTGTATTGATTTGAAAATGTGTGTGTGCCTGGCTATTTGTGAAGCACATGGCTTTACAATATGACGTTTACAACCGATTGTAGATTTACAAGTAATACTTTTACTTGATATTGAGATATATCTATTTTTACTCAGGAGCTGCCTCTGTAGTCCCTTGCTGTGGACTTGCTTGGGAAATCTAGTTTGTTTTATCTTAGTGTTGTTTACTTTGTACCTTAAGGGCTGAATAATGCAAAAATAATGCCGTGTTTAATGATGTAATATGTTCTTGTTTTGTGGCGTTTCTGAACCAAATTTCCAATTGTAAGAGGACTTTCCAAACACACTACTGCATTACCAAAATAATCAAAAGCTTAAAATGACAAACAAATCCTTTGTTTACAGCACTTATGTAATGTACCATAAGAAAGTTTGATTGCATGTTGCCAGTGATCATAGAAAGAATGCAGTTGCTGCATTTTGGATTGCATCTGCCCTTTTGTGTTTTTGTGACCTGTATGGATTATCATTTTGTAAGCAGTTTTGGGGACAGATGTCCTCAGGTAAAGCTCAGAATATTGCACTGTGTTTGGTAAAACTCAGCATTACATGATATAATATACATGCAAGTACCTGATCTACATATTTTTGTGCTTTAAAAAAAAAAAAAAATCTAGGAAAAATCTTCAATTAAATAATAGTAATAATAATAAAAAAAAAAAAAAAAACATGACACAAGACACTAGAGTCATTTGCTATGAAGTGAAGGCACTTTCTTCTGAGCCCCTCCAGAGAGCCTGGAAGAAGCAGGTTGTCTGATGATATTGGTCTCAGCGGTTGGCTCTTCAGCTGCCTAGCTTCAGCTGCTGTGTGATTGATGGGACTGCAGATCTAAAATGCTGCAGTGTGTTCACCAGAGGCCTGACAGATGCACTGCCCAGAAACAAATCTCTTTTGGGAAAGAGAATCACACCTCTAAAATGCATTATTAGCAAAGGCAGCATGGATGATGATTAAAATCTTGTTGCAGATGGGGAGTTGCTCGTCCCAAACTCATTTCTAGTTATCATCCCCTTTTAAATATATGCACTTTGAACTGGTTTTGAAGCAAATGACTATACTGCATGAATGTGTGTTTATGTTTTCATGTCACCACTCATTTGAACGTCACTGTAGGCAGTACAGGAGGGATAATGCTTCCCGGGAGATGAGTAGTGCAACAAGAAAGCAAACAGAGTCTGAAAGTGCATCCTAAATGTAATATTTGAATTACACTATGTAACACAATTTTTGTTCCTGGGTAGTAAGTGTTATTTCCTAATTGCTTATGCCTCAAAAGTATAGAAAATGGCTGTTATTCCCCACAAACTTTGCTTTTGTGACCAGGACAGTGATATTTTGAAATTTACCTATTTCCAATGAGAAAACGGGCGAATTTGTGTCTTTTTGTTCACATAAAGTCAGAAAAAAACAACATATGAATCAAAATTAACATATATTTATACTAAAGTAATACAAAAATGACTACAAAAGATTTAGAAGCGAGTAGTTTTTTGAGATTTACGATTATACTGTAAATCACTTTCACGAATCAGCCCCCAAATGTAGTCTCCCATCATGTTCTCGTTATACTGTCCTTGGTAGCGGCGTTCAAAGTCCAGTATATCCTGGTGGAAGCACTCGCCTCGCTCCTCCGAGTAAGCTCCCATGTTCTCCTTGAATTTATCAAGATGAGCATCAAGGATATGGACTTTGAGGGACATCCTACAGCCCATTGTGCCGTAGTTCTTCATCAGAGTCTCAACCAGCTCCACATAGTTTTCGGCCTTGTGATTGCCCAGGAAGCCCCGAACCACTGCAACAAAGCTGTTCCAAGCCGCTTTCTCCTTACTAGTGAGCTTCTTGGGGAATTCATTGCACTCCAGGATCTTCTTTATCTGTGGTCCGACGAAGACACCGGCTTTGACCTTTGCCTCAGACAGCTTAGGGAAGAAGTCTTGAAGGCACTTGAAGGCTGCCGACTCCTTATCTAGAGCTCTGACAAATTGTTTCATAAGGCCCAATTTGATGTGCAGTGGTGGCATCAGCACCTTCCGGGGGTCCACCAGTGGCTCCCACTTGATGTTGTTCCTCCCCACAGAGAACTTGGTCCGCTGTGGCCAGTCCCGCCTGTGGTAATGCGCCTTGGCGTCCCTGCTGTCCCAAAGGCAAAGATAGCAGGCCACCATTTTAAAGTCTCCTATGACCTCCCAGCCGTACTCATCATACTTCAAGGCGTCCAGCAAGGTCTTGATGCTGTTGTAATCCTCTTTGAGATGCACTGAGTGAGCCAGGGGAAGAGACGGGTACTTGTTACCATTATGGAGCAGCACGGCTTTGAGGCTCCTGGATGAGCTGTCAATGAAGAGGCGCCACTCATTCTGGTGACATGCGATTCCGATTAGCTCAAACAGACTGGTCACACTGTGGCAGAAGCAGAGCCCATCTTGACAGGTGAAGAAGCTGGAAAAAGGTTGGTGACACGTCCTCTGATCTGCGACTTGCACACTTTCATCCAACAAGTTCCATTGCTTGAGCCTAGACGTCAAAAGCTCGGCATTGGACTTGGTGAGACTAATCAAGTCGTTGAGGTCTTTTTGCTTGGGGTAGTATGGGTTTCTCTCCTCAGCTCCACCTCTGAAATTGTCATCTGGATCTACAACGTCTTCCTCGCTCTCTGACTTGCTGTTCTCTTCTAAAGACAGCTGCTCTCTCTCCGGAGGAGTAGGTACGGGGAGCTCATGGCAGTGTGGCACCGGGGCGATGGATGAAGGAAGGTCCGGATACGTGATAGCAGGTGCATTCTTGCCAGTCCAACGTTTGGAAGAGTCCACCATGCAGAAGTAGCAGTTGCTTGAGTGGTCAGTGGGTTCCCGACAAATTCTTGGGATAGCGAACTTGATGGCTCTCTTTTCCCCTCTGTACCATCCTACAAAAATACATTTATTTCACCCATGACTAATGTGTAAGAGATTCTAGCAACATTCTTCATATTTAATATATTTTTTCAATAACATTGAAAATTGTAAAACATTTTAAAATTAAAAACTTTTACAATTTTAAAAATGTTAACAAATTTTATAACATCAAATTCTGAGCAACAATTGTCCATCTTACCTTCCAGAGTTTTTTTGCAGTGCTCGCAGGTGAAATGAGGTTCCCGAGGTTTGTCTTGATCCCCGACAGGCATGCCGAAATATGCCTTGTAGGCCTCGCACATTTTAGCAGATGCTTCTACGGAGTACTTTTTCGCTCTTGTCTTGATAAATTGGCCGCAGACATAGCAACATGTGCCTGCCGGATGCTTGCAGCCTCTTGATGCCATCTCAGAAAAATGCAGATATGTATCCACTTAGGCAGCTGGAACTAAACTAAACTGGTGGGCTTAAGGCCCCTGTATTTATACTACTATTTATATTACTGGGAAGTTCTAGAAGTTACTCCAAGTTTATTCAGCACTGAATCTATCTGGAATGTTCTGGAAAATAGGTAAATTTCAAAATATCACTGTCCTGGTCACAAAAGCAAAGTTTGTGGGGAATAATAGCAATTTTCTATACTTTTGAGGCATAAGCAATTAGGAAATAACACTTACTTTTTGATATTCAACTAGTAGTACAGTAGTCTCCGCTGTAACACGGCTGCCACTCACGGTTGTTCGTTGCCCCTTTAAAAATGACCCAGCACACAGAAATTGAAGAAAGAGTGCTTGCGTACACTTTAATTTTTACAAAATGAAAATAAACAAAACAAACACCTAGCCCTTTTTATGAGGACTAACTAAAACACAAACAGGAACCTAAACTATAAAACACGACAGCTAACACGTTTACCTGTTGCAAAAAACTAAACAAAATAAACATTGGTTTAACACAAAACACTACATAAGGTTTAACACTCAACCTTTTTTTTTTTTTTTTTGCTCTTTATAGTTGAACACACTCGCAACTGGTCTCTTCACTCTTCAGCAGCCCAGAACAGATTGGTGCTGCACTCCTTATAAACCATGACCTGGCTCTAATTTGCAATCATAGCCATGTGCAGGTAATCATTTCCCAATTGGAGGCTTGTCAGCCTTATGGCCTTCTGGGAACTGTAGTCCTATGCTCCCCAGGACCACACTTTCTCTGCTCCCTGTTTCACACCGCATATAGGAACAGGTCCTAAGAGAACACTTTGGTTTAGGAAGCAACCTTGTGGTGAAACAGAATTTTCCCATTTAAATGCTCCACCTAAAGGAACAGGAACTTCACTTAAAACAACACCTTTTTGCCACCGATAGCGATTAGTTGCTGACGAATTCAAAACTGATACAGAACTGTTTTGTAACATGACAACTCACCATCATCAAACTCAAATTTAGATGGTTTATTTAATGTTTCCAAATTGACTTGTCATCCCAAAGTAACCTAGAGCTGCTGCTGCAGTTTTTTTTAATGTCTGTTAATAGCCAGTGTGTTAAAATTAATTCTCGTATTCATAATTATTGTTAGAATCACTGCTGCATTTTTACTGTATGTAGGAGTGCTTTGTTAATTTAGTTTGTCAGTTGGTTTATTAACATTAATTTGTCAGTTTATTATTATAGTTTATTAACATCACTTGCTTATTGCTTTATGTATTTTGCTCATTCCATATGTTGACATCAGTAATAAATACATTTGTATTTATTGATTCATATCGTGACTGGCCTTGTCATATTGTCTCCGTTGGTCAACTCTGTCTTGGAGAACACTTCGGCTAAGAGAACACTTTGCTTGCTTCCCAAGGGGTGTTATCTTAGCCAGAGACTACTGTATTAAAGTTGTATAGGGATATGCACATAGTTTATTGATTGCAGTGCTGTGAAATTTGATTGTAATACTACAATTGTTACTGTACAAATTGATACATCAAGAAAATACATGTTAGACACTCAAACATGTTAGACATTATTTCTTAAACAAATCTCTTGCAATTGCATTTTCCATGTAGACATCACTGGACTAGTTTTGCTGTATTAAAGTGATAAAACAACTCAAATGTGTTCCTATTGAATATACCACCACCAGTGGTCTAACTTGGCCTCCTAGTTTTAATATTGCCCCCTTTAAAAAGCATTGAAATAATTAACATGCTAACAGTGTTAAGACTTACTGGAGCACGTAAGGTAATACAGTATTGATGCCAAACACTGTCTATGCTTTTATTGTAACCATTGGGTGTTGTTCAGGGGGCAGGTGCAGGGGCATCTCCTTAGTTAACCAAGCAATCTATCAATTAACCTCCCTATTTAAGCCCTGGGTCGAGCACCCATTCTTCGTCTATTTGTTTTTGTTTTCTACCTTCCTCCCCGCTCCTCCAAGTGATGTCACTTCCCAACCTTAGGCCCATCCGAGCTGGCCTCGACTGAGAGGAAGGCTCTCCGAAAGCCGGAGGAGACCCCCGGCCAAATCTATCAATCTCTCTATCATTCCAGGTTCCAGCCCTGCACTTCTCTAATCTCCATGTTCTATCATTTGTTCCCCCTGGGGCCAGCATAAATGCTCTCCCTTAGCCAAGAGGAAACCCTGAACAGTACTCTCCGGCTAAGAGAACACCCCTCGGAAAGCAAGCAAAGTGTTCTTATAGCCGAAGTGTTCTCTAAGATGTTAGCCACCAGACACAATATGAATCAACACATAAATACATACATATTTCTTACTTGTCGTGATGCACATGCATCAATATATGAAATTAACTGAATAAGTAAAAGCAAAACAATACGTGTATGTTATTAAACTACAATATAAAGTATTAGACAAACTAACGCTAATAATCACTATGTACTATATACATGAGCATACAGATCCTATCCGTAGTCCACTTTTTAAAGATAAAAAAAATAAATACCACGGCATTAAATAAATACCACGGCATTAAATATTGTTAATAGCTCCCTTTTGTCAGGTATTGTTCCTAAGTATTTAAAGACTGCAATAGTAAAACCACTGCACAAGAAATCAACCTTAGATCACAATGTTGTTTATAACTACAGGCCTATTACAATCTTCCATTTCTGTCTAAAGTTTTAGAACGAGTAGTTGCCGAGCAACTTAACAAATTTCTTGCAGTTCATAACATACAGTATATGAGAAATTTCAGTCTGGGATTCGGCCTTATCATAGCACTGAGACAGCACTTAGTAGTTAATGATGTGTTGTTATCATCTGACACGGGCACATCTTCAGTTCTTATACTATTAGTTTTAAGTGCTGCGTTTGACACTTGATCATTCTGTTTTAATTGATCGCCTTGAAAATGTGGTAGGACTGTCAGGTTGTGTTCTGTCTTGGTTTCGATCCTATCTCTCGAACAGGTTGCAATTTCTTAAAATACAGGAAGAAAACCTATTTTTTGTCGAAGGTTACATGCGGGGTCTCACAGCTCAATTCTTGGCCCAACTCTGTTGTCTTTGTGTATGCTGCCTATGGGCAATATTATGCGTAGCTGTGGGGTTCATTTTCATTGTTATTCTGATGATACACAACTATATTTAACCCTGAAACAGGGTGACACCTGGGCTGTAAATATTTTGAGCCAGATGTAAAAATAAAAATAGATCAACTATTACCATTTAAACGTGATAAACACACAAATACGAATGACTAAATGAAATAATCCATAAGATGCAGTTTTGTACTTAAAAACAAGGGACGATTTCACAAGCTTACTGTTTCTGACAGGACAAAAAAATGAAGGCTGTTTTGGTCTACTTGCTTTTAAACTACGCGTAAATGTTTACTTCCAAGTGGCGTTACCTGGTAAAGTTCGTTTTGATAATGTGAAACACCTTGTGGTTTCTGTTTGATATTTTTCCTATTAAAAGCAATTAGGAGCAATGTATCACAGTTTATCAGTCTACCACCAAGTAATAAAATAATAATTGAGTGCTTTATACAAAAAAGTTTCTGCAATGGCAATAAATACAAAATGTATTTATTGCCATTGCATTTAATATAGGCTATTGATAAACACATTTTTTGAGGTTTTTTTTTTTTTTAAAGTAACTAAATGCATGTAAACGTTTAAACTGGAAGTTTTACTTCAGCTAGTTGAATCTACGCCAGTAAGAGGCATGCATAAAATAACAGGCACAAACCGAAGTTTAAATCAGCAAGAAATGGTGATACATCAAGCATAAGCGTGAAACTTCGATATTATAATGAGATTCATACATTTACATGTGAAAGTACTTTGAAACGTAATGAAACTACCGCAGCAGGGATTCAAATAAGTTACGGGAGTGAAAATGACTTTAATACTTTGCGGGTAGGTCTACAAAGTCAAGACACAAAAGAAAAATCAATGATACATAGAGTTAATTTCTGTAATCACTGGCAGTAACTCATTCCTACTGGAAATGTCATGGCTCAATTAAAGTTACATCTGAAGTTTAATTTGGGTTATTATTTAACATTGTATATTTATTTTTCATGGATTATGTCTGTGCCTTAGATGTACTGTGTACCTTGTTGATGTCCACATGGCCCCAAGAGGGAAAAAAAGGTAGCATGGCTAATGCACTTCTGTCTGTGAATTGAGACATGTGAATACATTAATATATCAATAAATTAATCATATCTGGAGATTAAATCAAGCATTTGTTATCAGAAGAGTCTATAGGTCTCATTCACTAAACAGCTGCAAATGACCAGAATTACCGTGCGGCAGGAGGAAGCAACACCGCGTGCAAAAATGAAGCAATGGTCGCTCTTTCACTGAGCTAATTATATGCACAAATAAAGCAAGCAAAATTATTCATTTGCA
Source organism: Polyodon spathula (assembly GCF_017654505.1). Taxonomy (NCBI): domain Eukaryota; kingdom Metazoa; phylum Chordata; class Actinopteri; order Acipenseriformes; family Polyodontidae; genus Polyodon; species Polyodon spathula. The sequence continues at coordinate 17,556,001 of NC_054536.1, forward strand.
AGATGTCACATCGTGCGGAATCATGCACAAGGTTTACACACACTTTATAAGGGTGCTTGAAAGAAAAGGTAAGTATGGATCTGAGTTCGTCACAATGAGCGTGGGGGGGTGTCTTGCTTAGCCCAAAGACTCACAGCGTCCTGCGAGACAGTCAAAGCGGAGAAAGTAATTGTTAATGGAACATTTATTTTTGACTCTTTGTTCAACTTGATCTCCCTCTGATTTATTTTGTAATATTCATCAAAAGTTAACGAAGCACTCGCTCAGTCAATTAAAAGTTCACTATTTACATTTCAAAGTGTTTTGCGAAACGTCACTTTTTTAATGTTAAAAAAAAAAAGAATAGGCACTATGAATAAAAATGTCAGATTCCTTACATACCAGTTTTGATGGCACAACACGCATTTTAAATGTTTGCAGTCAAGAATCCTGCACAACTGTGTGATTCACTCGTCCTTGTGATGCAATGAAGAGAACATTTTGGACTTATATTACAAACTACAGAACTACTTTAAGAAGGCTAACATTGTTTTTAGTAAAACAGCTGATGAAAAAGTCAGCAACAGTGCATCCTATGACTGTGGTCATAAACACTGGTTTAAAGATGCTTTATAATATCTCTCTCTATCTCTATCTCTATCTCTATCTCTATCTCTGTGACCCAGGGTTTGGAATGAATGACTGGCCTTGCTTTTAAGATTTAATATATTACAAAAGCATCAGTGCGGACTACACATTTATTTAAAAAAAAAAAAAAAAAAAAAAAAAAAAAACACTAGTAAGTAATGTTCTAAACTATTTATGCTTTGTTTTGCTTGTTTTTTTTTTTTTGTTTTTTTTTCACAACTTACAGTACCAGAACCTTTGTTTTGTTTGGGGAAAAAAAAAGATATTCAGAATTTAGTGTACAATTAAATTGAACTGGTGGCAGATGGTCTTTAAAAGTTAATTAAAAAAACTATTCTAATTGTACTGATACAGTTCTTAAATTTGTGAAGAATAAAAAAATAATTGAGTGTTTGTGTGATTTGTAATTTTATTGAATGCAGAACACCAGAAAAAAGATGGGGGAGAGGGCATGATATACTATGCAGGACATCGTGGTGATTGAAGTTTTGCGCTACACTGCAATCCATCTGTTCACACCCCTACTTCCTTTTTTATTCTGTTTTACTTCGTATCCTTTAGTGGGTAGACTTTTCCAGAACACATTTTATCTTAGTGTTGGAAATGTCATGAACTACGAAAGTATCACCAATGAATAACACTGTTATATTGGTTTATGTTTCTGTCCTTGTACAGTGAATGATTGTTAATGAAAGTTACTGTATGTACTTGTCTACTAGTGCTCACTGTGTGTAAGCACTGTATTCAATAGGTTTCCAGACCAATATTATCAGGTACACAGTAAGAAGGAATTAGTTTTTTAAAATTCCTTTTCACTTCAAAATGAAACAGCAGCCTAAAGAAAATATTATTCTGCAGTAACTATTATATTTAGATGGCTCTTGCACCTTGTCTGTGACATACTTTGAAGGATTGCACCTTCAGAAACCCTGTGCCCTGCATAGACTTGAGTGGTGGCATCTTCCCACTAAGGTTTTGCACCTATTTGAAGGCAACATTAAAGCAGTGTTTTAAACAAACAAACATGATACCACAATACCAGTGCTGCTTCTTGTGCTTTAGATATTATAGGTCTGTAAAATTGCAGAGGCTGGTCGCAAACCAGCAACTACACAATCCCAATGTGAGCTACTTAACTACTGCACAAGAATCAAGCTTATTAGCAGAACTAGTAATAACCTCATGCATAATTTTCAGAGGTTAAAGTCCATAACACTGCCTATTACAACCTTTCCTTCTTTTAACTGACAGTCAACAGGATAGTTCACTCTCCTGTTCTTCAGCGACCCCTACTGGTCTGGCGTCTGACAAGTCCAAGTGGAGACTTCGTAAGGTTCAGTAGCTTAGTAACATTCATTGTTTAATGAGTTGCATGTTAAATTCAGAAGAGGTAGGCAATTCAGTAGTTTGATGTATTCAAATAAAAGCTCTCTCATGATGCTGATTTTCTGTTTACTACCTGCTTCCTGGTTGTCGTGAGGTATGGATCTGCAATTCCTGTTGATCAATGCCATTTTGTGGAAAATATATAGCAAAGATGTGTACATTTCTGATTGAGTTTGTTTTAGGCTCTACGCCATCTTCTGTTAAGCTATAAAGGGACGTTTTCAACAGAGACCATGAACTGGATTTTGTACTTAAGCGACAGAGCCTGTCATTGAGTCTTGCAATGTTCCAGCCTAAAGTATATTAAATAGGCTAGCTGCTGTTGATTGAATAATAAACCTTTTATTCACCAGAAATCTGTGCTTTTGTTGCATGGTGCCAAATACAAGTGATTTTTTTTTTTTTCTCCCCCTGCCTTTTATGTCAATGATGTAACTACGTCATACATCGGGCTTCTGATATTTGGTGCTTTACCCCGACTTTTCTACTGTTCTTTATGAATTAATTTGTTACCTGTTAAGCCATTTGTGTATCTCAATCATAACTGAGAAACACGTTAATAGTAACATTGATTTAACTTATGTTTTTTTTTTTTTTTTTTTTTTCTGTGAAACAACTACATTGACTTTTAAATTGGCCAAGCCTTCATTTTTGATTAATAAGCAGAACGTACAAACATGTTAATAAGCGACTAATCTTCATTAAAGCTATAATGAAAAATAAAGTATTTTATGCTAGACACATTTTATTACAATTGTTCTGCGTGACTGTATTTACATTAATAAAGAGGAGTCACTTCTGCTTTGAAATGAAAAAGTAAGACTTCCAATTTAAAAGCCTATTTAGTTGTTTCATAGAAAACCCCCATAAATCAAATCAACTGTGCTATTAACATATTTCTGAGTTTAATTGAGACACACGAAAGGCTTAGCAGGTATCAACTGAATTCTTAAAGAAGCGTAAAAAAGTCAGAGAAAAAAATACGGAAAATACAGTAGCCCTAATTATACAGCTTGCAGCTTGACCCTACTATGGAAAAGGGTTAACATGCTTGTGAATGTTGGTACAGTATTCCATTACACCTTATATGCCTGTAAATGAACATTTCTAACTGGCTACTTTAAAACAAATGTGCACCTCTTTGTTTCAAAATGTCATGTAAACAAACGACAAAATGCGCCATGTTTCTTTTGCTACACATAGTTGGAAATTGTTTGAGCTCTTGGAAAAAAAACCATGAATCCGACACAAGTTGCCAAGAAATTTGGTGTTTTCCATTCTGGTCAGTTGCTTCACCATTCTGTCAAATAATTTGCATGTCTTGTGTATTGCTGCTGCATTTTGTAACGTGTGTTGGGGTGCTGTGTTAATTTTTAATTACTAATTACTTAACTAGACCCTTAATTGAAAAGATTAATTAGACCTTTGTAATTGTTTTCATCTCTTAAAAAGTTGCAGAGTTCAAGTTAGCTATAACATTTTAAAAGTAACTTGTTTAAGAGAGTTCAATTAAGGGTTAAGTTAAGTAATTGAGAGCTCAGTTGGAATGAAAACCACCAGACACAGGGGGTCCCCAGGACCAGAGTTGGGAACCACTGCTATATAGAATACTATTACCCAAGTACACATTTTAGGTTGTGTGCAATGTATAATACACAAACATTATTAAAATGTATAAGAGAGAGAGGTTGAAAATTACAATCAATCAGTAAATCAATAAATATCCTTTTATCTGCATAGCTATTTCAATAATAGATTGTTCACATACATGTTTAGAATAAATGAAGCTCTCAAGCATGGTTAAAGTAAAAAAAAAAAATGCTAATAAATAAATTGACTCATCTGGTGCATTCTTTGAGCCATGTTGTATAGAAAATCACCCACCATAAGTTCAATTTTAATAAGTAGGTGTCATCTAGTTTACTCAAAATAAAGGAAAGCAGTAGCAGTGATTGATTCAAAATTGTTCCCTTTTTTAGAGTTGGGAAAATGGCTGTGAACTATTCAAATTGGGTACTCACTGTTCGAAGGTTCCTGTGGGGTTTGCAAATCTACAAACTTCACAAGCACAGCTGTAGGTTTAGGGGTCCCAATTGCAACCAATTGTGAAACTCAAAGGAAGCCACTACTTAGCTCATCATGCTCAGTAGACAGAACTAAACAAACTTATCCGTGAAGTCACCACCTGTCTGACCTACATTTAGATTAGGAATGTGCTGTCCATAATGCTTCTTAAACTTATGGGATTGTATCCTGTTTACTGGAGAATTCACTCAAGCACTTAGGAGGCTGGCATAAAAGCTGGTTTATAATATAAACTGTAGACTCCTTCACTGAATCAATCCAGCAATTTCATATTGATTCCAGTGACATCTTTCTCAAGTAATAGCCCCAAAAATGCCAATTCAGACCCAGACACATGAGACTATTTTGTAACAGTCAAGGCTAAAGCTATTTTTAATGACCTGTTGGCACAATTAACTATATTTTGTGCTGCATACCCAAATGTATGCTAGATTTCAGTGTTTGGTATTTCTCACATTTTATAAATAGTTTTGGTGTTGCACCTCAACTGGCTCAGTGTGCCCTGGTCTCTCCTACTCAAACAAACCCAGTATGAGCCCTATTGCTTCAATGTATTCAGTCTCACAGATGTGTGGATCACTAAATTATATATGTAAAATACAACACTCTTTGAACTCTTGTGTATATGGATAGCATATCAATATATTGTTTCTGTGACATACTGTTTGTATATGTTATATATTCATGTGTTTCAGAATTTTGCCATTTATTACCATTTGCACCCTATTAATTAGATCTATCAATATTGTGATATTTAAAATATTTGTTACATCTGCTCTAGGAAGCAAAATGACAAAGTTGTCAATAACAGTATTAAAAAAAATAATTGATTTTAACTAGGACTGTCAAGTGATTAAATAAAATTAACGCTATTAATCTTGAGATTAAAAATGTTACTCTTAGTTAATCATGGTTTTAATTGTATATTAAATTGATACAATTACTGCATCCATCCCATTGTTTTATTATTATTATTATTATTATTATTATTATTATTATTATTATTATTATTATTATTATTATTATTATTATTATTATTATTATTATTATTATAAAAGTTCTATTACAATACGGTCTTACATTTAGTACAATGCCTCTCGTCTTTGGAACGAGCTCTGATTCACGATCGACTAAATGGGAATGCTAGCACAATTTAATCTTTTATATATAGTATAAATAATAATAATAATAATAATAATAATAATAATAATAATAATAATAATAATAATGAGTTCAAAATCTTGGCTGGGTTAAGATACATGTGAAGAATTACTGTACTTTATAAACGGGTTGTTAGAATGCTGCATGCTAATTGGTCCATCAATGTTCCAAGCCCTTATAATATCAAGCACAATGTCACGATTAGGAACTACTTAGGAACAAAGGCAAATCACTGCACCTGTGCTAATCACGTATCACTGCACCACCAAAATCAAAGAAAACACCTGTCAAAATATCCACTGTCATGGGAGATACTGAAGACATGAAGGCATCTTTTCATATCTTCCAGTTTATTTTAAAAAGTTTGCTATTTTAAACAAGATGCTGTTTTGGTATTTTATTTGTAATATATACCATTCATTTTCTTTAACTTCGCTCGGATCCAGTTGTCAGATATTCAGTTTTATTTCCCTCCTTTTAGTTGATGTCAGCCATCATTTTGTGAAACTGACTCTTCTTAATTCATTAAGCTGATCACAGAAGCAATTCTAGAAGCAACCTAATCATAAATCAATCTTAAAATGGCTGGTGAAACTTTCTGAAGAAGGAAATCTGTCAATTGTACCGCAAACAGTATGTTTTAATTAAATGTTATCAGTTTAATAACTTTTTATATTAAAATGTCAATTTAAACTACCACATTGTGTAATATAAAGATAATCCTATTTAAAAATAAAGCTGTTCTTATTTTTGTGCAGTGAAGCGCCACTATGCTCCATCACTGTTGTCTGCATTGGCTCAGTGCACTAAAGTGTGTGTTAGTATTGTATCTATCTTATTTATATATTTATTTCCTGGGGTCTTATTAACTTTGCTTCTAGAACCAGCATTAGGAGAAATCTGTTGTTTTTTTAATCTCATGGGAATTGTGTAAAATATACTGTCATGCATAAATAGATGGTAGAGCTTCAAAACATGGTATTATAAGCACAGTAAACGTTGGTTTGGTAATATTTTAAAAGTAGAAATAACTCAAAATGTCATAAATACACCTACTGTACATATGGTATTTTTCAGTTTTACAAAAAATGTGGTACCAGCTGCCTTTAAGTCTATTAATTAAGTGCAGATGCTTGCAGCACACACACTATATTTCTTCTTGTGTGGATGATTGGATTAATACTAATGGGAAATGAAACACACACAATTGCAGATTGTTGTAACAAAAACACCCCCCAAAACACCCAAAACACCTACTTAATACTTATTTGTGAGTGATCAGGATTTTACAATGCACTTTTAGAACGCAGAAAAAAAAAGAAATTCTCACAAACTCTCCAGAAGCTACTGTCTTTGATCCAAAATCTACAGAAGATGACTATGTCTGTAGATTAAACTATTGAATTTGAATCAACATGTAAAGCAGGATTCTCGTTAAGCTTATGATCGTCTGTTTATTTTATTAATCATTTAAAATAATTTCCCTTGGTTAGCATTGCTGTTTTTTAATCTCAGGAGATGTATTTGTCCTGTAGGTCATTAGAATTCTAAGCAATTGCTTGTGTGCTGCCCTTTGGCAGTCATCTTTCCTAAAGCTGTTTTCTCCCCTTCTGCTCCCACGCCGCATATTGACAGGAGTGCAGCTGTCTCCCATCTAAGTGGAGCTCTGGGATTGACAGATATTTAGCCAGCTATAGTACACTTACTTTCAGTGAGCTTCATTTTAAAGTAGAATAACAATACCACTTAATAAAAATTCAGGTGTCAGTCTGATGCCCTTTTAAAGATGTCAGAAAACTAAGAAAATCATACCTTTTAAAATGAGACATGCCAGTGAGTCCTACACACAAAATATGAATCTTTAGAGTGGTGAGGGTGAAGGCAATAAATGCAGTGCTTAGCAACATTTAACAGTTACAGTATATCCTGCATGAATTTCTGTCACGAAGTAGAAGGCATGAAAATTAAACAAAAGTTTTTGATCAGTGATTTCAGATGCACATGGATCAGCATGTACAGTACAGTGCTCTGCCATTTAATGATGACCATGAGCCGCCTCGGCATTTGAACTGTTCTGTGTTTGAAAGCTTTGTGAGATTACCATATAGACCTGAGTATTTTTCTTGCATTGAACAGTGAACTTTAATGAAAATCAATTGACAGCTCAATTGTGAGGGTAAAGGATTAAAGTTTAAAAGCAAGCCATTTTCTGGGAGCATACTTACAAAGTACCCTTTAATATCCTGCAAGGGTGATGATAATAGCTTCACAGTACAGGCTGTATTGTCAGAAATTTGTCTCATCCCATAGGCTATTGGCAGGAAAAAGCTGATGTGGCTTTTTATTAAAAAAAGAAAAACCGTAAAAAAAAAAAAAAGATCTCAGAGTTAGTTACATGGCTACCACTGCCATCTTTGTATGCTACAAAAGTAGTTGAGATGTTGTTATACTACAAATATAAAAATACCACTGTGAGCAAAGAGATTTCTAAATCAATCAAAACTAACAGTAGCCTTTACTGTTCTTTCTAGATCTAAATACATAATAATTACTGTCCCACTGTAGCAGTTGTAGATTTATCAATTTGTAGAATCGATCATGAGGGATTTGTCATTTTGAACAAAGTTCCAGTCCCTTTCATATCTTAGCTACTGAATAAAAAACTTCATTCAAAATGATGTTTATTATACTTGAGGCCTTCACGTTATAGACACGTTTATATTATAACTCAGTAGTCTGAGGGGTGCTCTGACTCACAGCCACAAAACACATCCCTCCAGATGGCAAGCACTCCTGTCTTGTGTCAAGCACTGCTGTTTCAATTGGGCCTGACTTAAGGAAAATGTTATTTTATTCGTAAACATTTCGGAAAGCCATGGAAATAATGGTATGCTGAGCCAAAATGTTAAACCATACAAATGCATAGGACATTAGTATGGGTACAGTTGAAGCATTGTTTAAATGTCGTTAGCCAATCAGTGTGCTCTCTCAAACCACACAGCTGCATAAATACATATTAATGCAAATGCAAATTGGCCTTAACACATTTTTACAATCAAGCCGTAAGTATAGTGAATGTTTTTTTTTCTACTCAAAAGAAAACATCCAATAAAAGTCAGTTTACCGATAAAGTATACATTTACTTTATTTAAAACAGTGGAACATTTCTCATAATTAAACTTTTTCCAGCACTAAACGGGTCTGTGTTTCACGTGTGTTTAGAAATGAATAATTGTATTTAGGCACGGGATTGTACATCACCTCACGTGCATTTAAAGTAGTTAATATGTGAGCACGAGGTTGCACATAATTAATTCACATGCTGGGATTCAAGTGAATAATTAATTAGTAATTGAATCCCAGTACAACAGTATATATAGATGCACGTTTTACTCACTCAGGGTTGGGTGTTCGGTGAGTAGGGAACGGGAGAGAGAGAAGGAGAAATAGAGTTATATAGATATATCAATTGCTATTATGTGCTGGTGGGACCAGCACGATACTTGTTTATTTAAACTCATCGTTTTGTTACGTGTTAGTCTGTTTTTTTGTTTGTCTTTGTTTTGGCGGAAAGTGCCGTGTCCTGCCTTTTTGTCTGTGTAAACCGTTTTATTTCAATAAAACGGCGCAAGCAAGCATCCCCATCATTTCACTTCATCTGTCCTGTCTTTGTGTTCATTCCTTTCCTGGTTCTGACGTCACCCGCTCGGCCATCTTTGTGACAGTGCTTAAGAGCAGGATTTCAAAATAATTCAGCCTTGGTATAGCCCTGAAAACTGGTATAATAGAACACACAGGCAACATTTAAGATGTGCTAGTGCACAGGCCACCAATTTTTAACATTGTTGACTCAAACAGCTCTGCAAACATGAAGATGCAATAGTCTGCCTGAAGACAGAAAGACTGAATGGTCTCAGTTAGTAAGTCTGTCTTCAGGGAGTTTAGACAATAAAGTGGGTATTACAGAAGTTGTGGCTGAGTTGCATTGTCTGGGTGGGACACGTCAGTACAATTTTCTTCCAAGCCACAAACCTTAATTTGAACTTCTGATAGATAAGCGAGCTGGAATAATCATGACCATTTGCAGACCAGCATTGCAGCATGAACAAAACCTCGGGTCCAAAGACCCAAGAGACTGGTTGGATTTATTTGACTTTTTCTTTGTTGCTGTCTGGAATAACACTGAACTGATTATCAGATTTGTTAAAAAATAACCAATTGTTTTTTGTGGACTGCATAAAATACTGTGAACACGCTGGGTGTAAAGATTTTCATTGATTATGGTGGCCCAGCTTCAGCATCATTCATGGAACATTAATGTATCTCTTTATGAACTGCACATAGTCCAGCACATTTTGAAGTTATTAAAAGCATGAATGATATAGAAAAGGATCAGAGGACCCCATAAGCACAGCAGAGTACAACTGGAAGAGTAGCATGGAATAGTTGGCAAAACTACCTCTTTCAAACTTTTGCAATTTCGTACTAGTTGTAATTTCTTCTGTGGTCAAATCAGCTTAGACATACTCTTTGGGAAAATATTACTAGAGTTCATACTTACCTTCTTTACATGATGCTGAGGTTTTATCTCTTGACATATTGATTTTTGTAATATTAGTTGGGTTGCCTGCTCAACTTGTGAATAAGTTACAGAATTTTGACAGGTACTAAATGGACTGAACATATTACCGGTTTTACTAAGACTGCACAGGCTTCCTGTTAGTTTCTGTATCACTTTTAAAATTCTGTCATTGACCTTTAAAGCACTTTGTGGTCTAGGACCTACATATATATCAGAACTGCTTCTACCAAACCACCCTGACAACCAGCTGAGATCAACACAGTGTCTAGGTATGTCACACCAGGAAGTCGCAGTTTTTCCCACAATGCTCTGGCACTGATGCTGATTCACAGCCAAAGTTTAAGTCATGGCTAAAGGTTTATTTGTTCTGCCAAGTCTTTGGAGTGTGATTTTATTTTATGTTTTTATTTTGTGTTTTTTCTTTTCTTCTATTCTTTAGTCTTGTTTTCATAGGCCTTTTTACTTATTTGATTGTAAAGCGCTTGGATAGTTACACATGCGGTCTGTAAAAATTAACACAGGTTTACAGCACTTAGACCTATTTAATTTAGACCACTGTACTTTAAAGATTTTTTTTCACTCAAACCCCAAAAATGAGCTGAACAACCAGCATGGACAATACAGGTGACTGTATAGCACTCCATCTTTCCTCATGGGCCTGTTCACAGGGCAAGCTAAAGTGTAGCCTAAGGAAAGAATACTGAAGTTAAGCTGAAGTTATTTAGGCCCAGCATTTGGGAGGCTATTAAGATACAGCAACACGCACTGGCAGAGCAAAAGGCTCGTTAATCAGCCAGATGTGGTATCAGCCATTGTACAATCTCCTCATTAAGCAGCAGTAGTCATTAGACTATCTTCTCATTAGGATAATAGATTTAGATAAAATGGTATTTTATCATTTTCCAAGAATAAGAAAGAGAAGCAACAGCATTTTTTTTTACCTAGCTGCAGCCACTTAACATTGCATTAGATTTTCTTAGATCTTATTAATTTATTGCAATAAAAGATTAATTTTCATCCGGGTACCCAAGCTATTCTATGGGGGCATTTAGTTAATTTAGGGAACGGGGGAGGTAGACACAGGAGTTGCATAGTGAAAGCCTCCAGAGATCTCCACAAATCTGAGCTTTTTTTTTTTCTCCCAGCACCCCGTACATTTATCCATCCGTACACATCTTTCTCACCATGTCGTTCCATGATTGTGTGAGATGTGGAGCCAGCCTCCCTCCAGGGGACGGCCACAATTTGTGTGTCCAATGCCTGGGTGCTGATCATGCCCAGAGAGCGCTGGCAAATCCCACCTTTTGTGCTGTGTGAGCTAACTTTTAAAAGAGAATGACCATGCCGAAGGTCGTTCCACCTCCTCTAGCTCTCCGCGGCCTTTGCTGACACTCGAGGAGCCCTTCGCATGAGCCGTCTGCGAGCCACAGTGCTCGGCCTATGTCTCGCTCTCTGGAGCACAAGACCAAGAAAGCGAAGAAGCACAGGCACTAGCCCAATACATATGTGTCATCATTATGGGCATAAATGACACAGCTAGCAAGCATGATTGCAAATCAGCAGTCTTTGCTGTAGAATCTTGTCAATTTGAGAGCTCCTCCTGCATCCACTCTGGCTAGTCAGGTATCTGCAGACCCCCTCAGCTCCAGTAATGGTCCCTCCTCTCCCTCAGTCTCAGCTGATTGAGAAGCAGGACAATGTGGTGTCCCTGGCCGCCTCCATAGAGGAAGGCGAATTCAGCGGGGGAACAGAAAACCCCTCCTGTTTAGATGGCTCCCCGTCTGAGATGTATATGGCTCTTAGCGGTCCTCTGATGGATGAGCTAGCAGTCCATGTGAGCAGATCTGCTGCCCGGGTCCAGATCCCTTGGACTGAGGAGACTCAGGTCCGCTGATCGGTTTTTGAAGCCTCAGTGTCGACTACACTGCGCTGTAAGCCCCTCCCAGTCCTCCTGGATTTTGTGGACGACTTGCAGTCTTCGTGGGGCAGCCCAGCATCAGCACGCACTTGCTCCAGACAAGTGTAGGCATTGTATGCCCTCCAGGGCATGAAGAAGCTGGGGCTCCAGCATTTCCCACCTGTTGGTTCCACGTTGGCTGCCTTAGTGCAGACACCAACTATTCAACGCCATCCTGTGACTTCTCCTGCCCAAATAAACAGTTTAGGGTCACTAAGCCATACCTAAAAAGGGCATACAGCACAGGGGCACTGGCAGCAAGACTAGCAAGCACTGCTGGTCTAATGACTGAGTACCAATCGCAGCTGGTGCAGGACCTGTCTGCCTAGCCTTTTCATATTATTAATGAGCTGAGGCTAGTGAATGACCAGCTTGGCCATAGAGCCAGAGTCCCACTGTAAGATGTGCTCAATACAACCGTGTTGTATCTGTTGTAATTTATGTTTGTGTATTGTGTTGTAGCTTTGGCAATACTTGTTCTGCTTGTCATGCCAATTAAACTTGAACTTGAACTTGAGTGTTGGACCAATGAGTGAGGAAGGTGGGGGGACTTGGGTGTGTGTGTGGAGATGACAGTTTGAAAGAGTGAAGCGGGATCTGGTGGCGGGAGAATTGAGTGAGCGAGTTGCGAGGTTGAGTTTGTGAGTGAGAGGAGAGGAATGAGAGCCATTGTTCACTAAAAGCTAAAAAAATAATAAATACTGCGGTTTCTTACTGCTTTGAACCGCAACTGTTGTCTGTCTCATTATATCCTGGAAAAATAAAAACTGAAATAGCTTGGTTGGATAAGTGTCCACACCCCTTGTAATAACAATCCTAAATTAGCTCAGGTGTATCCAATCACCTTCAAAATCACACACCAAGTTAAGTGGCCTCCACCTGTGTTAAATTGTAGTGATTCACATGATTTCAGGATAAATTCAGCAGTTCCTGTAAGTTCCCTCTGCTGGGTAGTGCATTTCAAAGCAAAGAAAACTATGAGCAAAAAGGCGCTTTCAAAAGAACTCCGGGACAAAGTTGTTGAAAGGCACAGATCAGGGGATGGATATAAAAAAATAACAAAGGCCTTGAATATCCCTTGGAGCACGGTCAAGATGATTATGGCACCACCAAGACCCTGCCTAGATCAGGCCGTCCCTCCAAACTGGATGGACAAGGAAGAAGGAGACTGATCAGAGAGGCTACCAAGAGGCCAATGGCAACTTTGCAAAAGCTACAGGCTTTTCTGGCCAAGACTGGCAAAGTGTGCATGTGAGAACAATATCCCAAGCACTCCACAAATCTGGCCTGTATGGTAGGGTGGCAAGAAGGAAGCCATTACTCAAGAAAGCCCACCTTGAATCCCGTTTGAAGTATGCAAAAAAAAAAAAAAACAGTTAGGAGATTCTGTAGCCATTTGGCAAAATGTTTTGTGTTCTGACGAAACTAAAAAGGAAGTTTTTGGCCTAAATGCACTTGTCAGGATAGAAGAGAAAATGAATGGAGCAAAGTACAGAGAAGTCCTTGAGGAAAACCTGCTGCCCTCTGCAAGAAAGCTGAAACTGTGATGGGTGTTCACCTTACAGCATGACAACAACCCAAAGCACACAGCCAAAGCAGCACTGGAGTGGCTAAGGCACAAAAAGGTAAATGTCCTTGAGTGGCCCAGTCAGAGCCCTGACCTAAATCCAATCCAACTTTTGTGGCATGACGTGAAGATTGCTTGACAGAGCTTGAACAGTTTTGTAAAGAATGGTCAAGTATTGCCAAATCTAGGTGTGCAAAGTTGGTAGAGACCTATCCCAATAGCTGTAATTGCTGCCAAAGGTGCTTCCACCAAGTATTAACTTGGGGGTGGAGACTTATCCAATTATTTCAGTTTTGTATTTTTATATTTATATATATATATATATATATATATATATATATATATATATATATATATATATATATATATATATATATATATTTCTCAATAAAAACATGTTTTCCCTTAACAGTGTGGAATATGATGTGTAGATAAGTGGGAAAAAATCATCATTTAAACTCTGAGGCACTGACACAACAAAATGTGAAGAAAGCTCAAGGGGGTGTAGACTTTCTATAGGCATTGTATATTGTAATGAAGTGTACAACCATAACAGAAACACAGAGGTTTTAGGACCTGGGGGTTAGGGTAGGACACTCCATGTTAGTGTCTGAAGGCAATAGGATGTCATCTTAGTAAAGACATCCTAAATTGAATAATGCTTTGACTACTTAAAGATATGTCGATCAGCTGCGCCTGGTTTTGGCAATCATATCAATGAACATCAGATAGGTTACTGGGTGTGGGAGTTTGGAGAAAGGAAGAAAGTGAATGGTGAGTTAAACAATAAAGAATAACTAAACTGTTTTGTTCACCGGTAAATGGATCAGCCGCCCAGTTACAATTAGAATCTTGCAAAAGCATAGGTAGTATTCCGAAGGGAGTTAGGTTTTTGTTTTGTTTTGTTTGTTTTGTTAAGAGAATAAATATACAGGCACCGCACTTTTTTTAATTTCAAATGTTGTTAGAGTCACATAACGGGACTTGTGAAGCTGACTGCATAAAACATTGCAGACCAGTAGCCAATTCATTATATATATATATATATATATATATTATATATATATATATATATATATATATATATATATATATATATATATATATCTCTCAGAGTGTCTGTCATGCGTAGCGTTTCTTTCTGAAAACAAGCTATACTGCAAGCCTGTTATGTATGTCAAAACCGTTATTTCAGAGTAGTCTTAGTTATTAGTTTAATTATTAGCATTTAATTATCTGCTCACTTGTTGATGCAAAATATTCATTAGGTCTTCATAATGAAAATACTTAAATAAGTGCTGATCCCTGGTAACTTTAGGTGGTGTAATGGGTCCTCTAAACACCTCTAGTTTAATTAATATAATTGTGAATGTTGAGAGCGGACATTTGTATTTATTAATTAATTTAGAGTGCCCAATTAATTTACCCCAATTTTCTCCCAAATTTAGAATGCCCAATTGTGTTTCCTCACACGGCAATGCCCTGAATGGTAAATGCTATCACAAGTGAATGTATCTAATTAAAATGCCAGCCATCACCCACTCTTGACTCTTTAAGCAATTGGAGCTCCATACAAGTAAAACCATTTTAAGTGCTTTATCATTAGGGTGTGTGTTTTGTAATAACAAGGTCTGCTACACATAATTATATATTGCAAGATAACAACCAATGTTCTTACATCTGGATCTGGCAAACCTTACACATTAATTGCTGCATATTGAAATGGACTGGTGTAACACCACTCTATGTGGAATGCATTATTGTGTTTGCATTTGAACGGTGACAGCAAGATATTCGACATGACTAACAGAAAAGACAGCGACAGTCTTTCTGGCTGATGCTGTTGTGACAACCATTTATTTTCTTTTGTTACCCATACAGCAACGTGGTGGGGTGATGGTCTGTATTTATAGTTCAAGGGCCAGGCGGTGTTTTGTTTCCATTATGTACACAAGAGGACACTGGGAGACATTCCATTTATTATCTTTCAACTTGCAGAGCATCCCCATCCATTTGTTGCGTACTCAAGGGAGGAAGATTAAACCTGGAGTGAAAGAGAAAGCAATTTCTGCACTAATAGATTAGGCTTTTGGAAACGCAGTTTTGTTGTAGCCTTAATTGTGAAAATAAAAACAAAACAAAGTAGGCTATTTCCATATAGTAAAACACCTTGCAGCAAGTGCCAGTTCACACAAATAACAATTAGCTAAAAACTTTTGTTGAATTGATTTCAATTTAATAACAAACCTGTCTGTATCATTTTAGGAATAATACCTGTATAGTGTGGGATACATTTTTGTTATCCGACTCGAGTGGAATATTATGAGTGGGATAATGTTATCTCATTGCCTTTTAAAAATGTAGAAACATCTGTTGTTATTTCTATTGGACTACAGCAGGATGACATATTTTGCATATATTGTTAAGTTTAATGTACAGTTAGCAGTTTTTTTTTTTTAAACCCTCTTTAATATGTTGTGACAACCAGGCTGATTTGATGTTAATTCAGGCCATAAGGCCGTGTAGAGAGTACAGACAGGGATTGTGGGTACCAGTTCAGAGCACATTTATTTTAGTAGTAAAATGCTTCAGACCATACATTGCCTAGTTGCACAGTTAACATACGTCAAAGAGTCAAGTACTTCTATTATTTAGCCCACTAGTTAACTCATATTACATCCGAGGCACATCTACAAAACTAAGTGAACTGTAAGCTTAAGCTACCATTTGTACAGATAACGGCAACAGCGATTTGTTTTGTACAATATCCTGTACAAGAAAGTGAAAGTTATTTTGGGACTTTAAGTAATTTAGAGTAAATCCCTTTTTATTGTTCTTTTATATTCTTGTCTTTTGTGTATGTTTTTTCACAAAGAAAATATGTTTTAGTTTTTATTTTATAGTGTGATGAATGCCCACCTTTACTTAAAACTGACCTCAATACATCCACCCAATTGGAAAAGCAACAACCAATACATGTATATGGTCAGTTGTTGTGTAAAGAAAAGAAAGCAGAGTGTTAATTGGAAACCTGACATTGATAAAACTATTCTAATGCATTTTCAAGCAAAGAACACAAGCAAACTTTTTTAAGAGACCTGATAAAACACAAAACAGGCTCTGCTAGCTGAATGCTTTGACTTTGGGGAACACAGTTATGTCCATCATTCGATATAGTACAGTATTTTTTATATTTACTTATATGTACAGTATCCTTTTAGTTGTGTGCATTTTTAACTAACGTATTGAGATTTTCTTTTTTAGCTCCTATTTGCATTGTAAATTGAAAAAAAAAAACAACTTGAGGCCCTTTTGGGATGTCAGGTTCATTGTTTCGCAAGCAAATGCAATTAGACAGACACACACACTGTGATTAAGTTTTCCCTGGGATCTCCAGCCATAGATTATGCAAAGTAAACCCCATGCATACCCAAGGCACATTAATGTTTGCTAATTTCAAAAATGTTTCAGTACTACTGGGTTTACAGAATCCATACACACAGAAAAACAGAACTACAAAGTCCCATGGCCTGTATGTTTTATATTTGTTGGTCTTGTTATTGTTATTTTAAGATTTTTTCATTATAGAGACACTGTGTGAGTCCAGTGTAAGTTTATATTTTGTGTACAATGAGTTTACAATTGTAGATTATTTACTTTTAATGGGTTATGCTTTACGTAAACCCATAATCACTCTATAAAACCAGTTCAGGTTATGCTTTGATATGTGCTCAAGCATAACATTTTTTAATTGTATTCAATATTTGTTAATGCCAATCATCGGACAGTTAAGGAAGTTACACAGGAATTTAAAGTAATACACAGGCCATCAAACTATTCCAATAAATATTATTCACTGTAAAACTTGCACCTGGAAAAGTTGCTTACAATTCATTACAACATGATTATTATCACTTACATTTCATATTTCAGTTGAGCCATCAGTGTCTAAGGACGTAAAAGTGGGAATATTGTATTTTATACCACAAGTGTGGGTATATCAAGCTTGGGATACATTTTTGTTCTCTCACTCAAATGGGATAACATGAATGGATAACATGAGTAGATAACATGCTTACCGGTACTAGTTTTGAAAGTGTCTTTGTTTACATTCCTATTCAGTGGATGCTGCTGAAATTCAGTATGGAGCTGTTTCGCTAGCTCAGACAACAATGCCATGGACATGTGCTTTATAACAACTTTAAAATGTCTGAAATCATTTCAAATTTCTATTGTTGTTTTGATCTGGGCTCTGATTTCCTTGAGAACGAGTTTAGTTAAGAAGTGCCAGTCACCGATCTGCCATCGTCTGACTTATCCAAACAGCCTGTAGCCCTTTCATTAACACCGGTAACGGTAGCGAACAACAGAGAGGCTGCAAATTGATATGCTGAACTCAAGGTTATATCAAAAGAGACTCCAAAGCACCAGGGAGAGCAAAAGAAATGTAATCTAGTGAATCACCGGTAATAAAAGCCCCCCCCCCCCCCATTGCCTTTTATATACAGTAATATCCCAGGACCTTACAATGGGAATTGTTTACGGCAAGATAAAAGAAATACTGTTTCCAGAATTGGCTCTTTGTAGTTAAGAGACAGGGTATTGCATTAAAACAGGGGACAGTGGATTGGCTTTGCTGACTATGGCAGAAGAACCAAGTGCCAGTCACAGTCCAGCACTGTTTGAAAGGTATTTTTGTAGATCTGAGAGTGTTTCAGTGGGACTCCGGTTCTTTTCAATACAAAAAAAAAAAACTTGTCAAAGTAGGGTTGTATTGAGTGGGTGTCATCAGTCAACACGCCTTTAATTGGCAGCAGCATGATAAGCCCTTTGGCTAAAGAGGGGCGCTCAACGGTGTGGAAGAGAACGAGTGCTTGATATCATAATAAAACATGTTTGTTGTGATACCATTTTTTTGTTTTTTCATAGTTCTGCCATGTGTCTTCTTTTCAGCTTCTGAAAGTAAAGTATGCCAAGTAAATTTTAGGCCCTTTGAGAACAACCCTTGGGTCTTTTTCGTCATGATTTCAATCATGATTTCTATCATGACTGACAATGGCATGCAGAAATCACAAATATTAATGTGTGCTATACTGTATAGTGACATCTTACTACCTGTATAATTCAATGCATGTACCTGTATCAGGTTACTGTTGAGTTGGCAGTACATGGATTGTGTTGTTGCCGTCTGTTTCCACCATGCAGTGGCTATCCCAGAAAGAAAGTCTTATGGTATGTTCATTAGCATGCAAAGTAGTGGAATAGGCACATCTGTTGTCAATTGACATGTACACTAGCTTTTACATAATGAGATATCTATTTATGTCATTACAACAAAGAGGCAAAATATGTGTTGGTGTAATTTCATGTATCCAGTCATATGGACTGTTTTCATTTAGATGTTCCTTATTTAAAGAGTGATAGCCACTTCCTCTCAGTTGACTTCCTGGTCCCAGCCTCACTCTGGTGGACTATGAGAGTTAGGATGAAACAGAAAATTATAGGATGCAAGGAAGTGACTTGCATTTCCTTCTTCTTTGGTTGTTGATAAATCTACATATCCCCTATTAAGATTAAATCAGGCAAAGCATAATAGGATCCTAAACAATAAGGGCACCTGTATTAATGCTAATGCTAATGGACATATTACGATTATCGATTATCTATAGATATATATATAATATATATATATATATATATATATATATATATATTATATATATATATATATATTATTCTATATATATAGTCGCGTCTGGGAACGACCAGCAAGATGCTCGCAAGAATTCAGTCTGGGACAAGGACATATTTTTCTTTCTCCCCGTCCTGTCTTAGGTCCGTTTAAAAAACTCTAATTTTTATTATTCTAAAAAAGGGTCGTTGCAAACCCACAATTGCTGGAAAACCTTTTCAGCCTCTTTTGTAAACGTTAGTGTTCATTGACGTACTGGTACAGCATCACTGCTTTGTGTTAACATTGTTTAGACTGACAATATGGCATCCCAAGATTACCATGCTATAGATTCATACACTCTCTCTCTCTCTCTCTCTCTCTCTCTCTCCTCTCTCTCTCTCTCTCTCTCTCTGCACGATAATTGTAAGTCCTCAATATTCAGCAACTTCGCACAGCCATTGAAGAGCAGTGGAACAACATTCCACAGGCCACAATCAACAGACTGATCAACTCTATGCGAAGGAGATGTGTCGCACTGCATGAGGCAAATGGTGGTCACATCAGATACTGACTGATTTTCTGATCCACGCCCCTACCTTTTTTTTTTTTTTAAGGTATCTGTGACCAACAGATGCATATCTGTATTCCCAGTCATGTGAAATCCATAGCTTAGGGTCTAGTGAATTTATGTCAATTGACTGATTTCCTTAGATGAACTGTAACTCGGTAAAATCTTTGAAATTGTTGCATGTTGCGTTTATATTTTTGTTCAGTGTAATATACATTATATACTCATACATGCAGATTCAAAGAAAGTGAAGATAGAGAAGAAAGAATAATAAACACGAACGAGTACGGAGAACAAAAATAATAAACTTCAGTTTATTACTTTTTATTTCTTTTATTTTTTGTTTGTTATTCTTTTTTCAGTTTATTCGAGCTGCCAAGTGTGCGCCACCTATCATTTCACCAGGAGCCGCACTTGAACTGCCCAGCAGCCGCGGTTTGGCCACCTCTGGTGTAGATGCTGCTGTGAGATACATACAGGGGCACTGGAAGTAGGGGTGCTGGGGGTGCAGCTCTGCTTGACCACAGGGGTCAGTGTGGACGGAGCCCCACCACAGGGAGCTGCCGACTATGAAAAATGGGGAAGAGGTCAAGAGACCACCTTCCCCCTAGCAGTTTCGCTGCCAGAGATCTTGGGGGAGGTCTGGAGACCACCAACCCCAGCAGCTTTTCTGCTGCTGGACTTGCCCCGGCTGAAGGAGTCAGTCTGGGAGCTGTCAGCACATCTGCTGAGAGCCGCACCATTGGCAGCATTTCCGCTGCCAGTGGTACAGCGGGAGAAGAGATTTGCCCCACTGTCAGCATGTCAGCTGACAGCATGGCCAGTAGCAGCCTGGCTACTGGCAACATTGCCGCCCATCAACCCCTTAAAGTCCCTGTTCTTGGCCCAGGACTTTGAGCAAGACTTTGTGGATTTTAAGGGGGGAGGTGGCCATTGAGGCCATGTGTGCTTTGCACAGGGGGGGGGGGGGGGGGGGGGGGGGGGGGGGGGGGGGGGGGGGGGGGGGGGGGGGGGGGTTATGTATGTTACACGTTTGTTTAAAAATGTGCCTCTGGATTTCAAGTGGGGAGGTGGACAACCACATCCAGTGTGATTTCCTGGCTCTGGTCGAAATAAAGGGGGTTACACCCCAGTTTTGTAGCTCCACCAAACTCCACCTCTCTCTTGTTGTTTTATTTCCTGGCTCTGGTCTGACGCCACCCACTCTGGCCGTCTTTGTGAACTCAGCTCATGGTTTGAGGTGGAACGCGAGTCAACAAAAAATAAGCGACACGAGCCAGCCCCTGCGGTGGGGGGTGATGACCGGCGAAACACCTGTTAGTGACAAGGGGTTACAGTTTTGTTCAAAGGCTTTCAGCACCCCCACTTAAAAAATTGTTCAAGTGCCACTGGAGCATTAAAACAGTTTTAGAAATATAAGTTGAAGAAGCTACATTGTATGTGAGAAAACCCTGCGGGTGGAATGGATACTCAGCTCACTGCTATGCAATGTGCTTCCATTCCTTTTTTATAGGAAGAGCAGATTGTGAGCTCCAGTCATTGCCTTTCTGGGGGGCCTGGGATTCAAATTCATTATGGTGATTTTTTCTTTTTCTTTTTTGGATTCTGTTTAGCACATGGCACTTTCCTTTGTAATGGGATAAACGGTTTCACTCCAGGCTGAGACAAGAAACCTGGATGTGATGCTACTGATAAAGAGCTTACACTGACAGCTTAGGTTCACAATCACTGGCTGCAGGAAATACTGTAGTAAAGAAAGGATCTCTTAGAGTAAAAGGAATTGGGGAGTTTTAAAGCATTAAGAGATAAAACACAGTGTTTTCTTGTTTGCTTCGTGCAAAGGTATTTGTAACCTTAATTTTTATCTTATTAGTGACTGATCAATCAGTGACTGAATGTAAACTACTGCTAAAAGAGATTTTACTAGTAATTTACGTTCACGGCCCACATCAGGATGGGGAACAAGGGAACCATTCTGAGTCACTGCACGTAGGGTCTCA
Organism: Polyodon spathula; assembly: GCF_017654505.1. Taxonomy (NCBI): domain Eukaryota; kingdom Metazoa; phylum Chordata; class Actinopteri; order Acipenseriformes; family Polyodontidae; genus Polyodon; species Polyodon spathula. The sequence goes on from NC_054536.1 coordinate 17,577,608, forward strand.
TGTACACAGTGAAATCAATCACATTGGTGCTCAGTCCATAATAAAATAAAGTTAAGAAATACTTGTGCTTGAAACAAAGAATAATGTGTGGGAGTTGTATATTAATTTTCAAGTATACATTTCTTAACTGCCTTTACAAATAATACATTGTAACTATTGTAAATATATATATATATATATATATATATATATATATATATATATATTATACTATATATATATAGATATCTAATATATAGTATTATATATATCATCTGGGGACAAAGTATAATACGTAAGGTTCCATGCCAAGGAAAATGAATTTAATAGCTAGTTGAGGCACCTTTAGCAATAATAACCTCTTTTAAACAATAGGATATTTGTCAGTGAGCTTTTTGCATGATTCTTTAGAGATTTCTGACCATTCTTCAATGCAAAATTGTTCCAGTCCAGATTTTGATGTGCGCTTTGGATCGTTGTTGTGTTGGAATGTCCAGTTGCGCATTAAACCAAGTTTTGTAGCAGAGGGTTTTAGATGATTGGCCAATATCTTTTGGTATGCTACAGAATCGATGTGGCCATGTATTGGAACTAAATGTCCTGTGCCATTAGAGGAAAAACAGCCCCATAGAAGGATATTGCCACCTCCATGCTTGACAGTAGGTATGGTGTTCTTTTCTTTGTACACCTCACCAGACTTTCTCCAAAAGTAACGACTATCAATGTTGCCAAATTGATCGATTTTTGTTTCATCACTCCACAAAACCTTTGACCAGAACTATATCATCCAAATGCCATTTTGCAAACTTTAAGCGATTGTCCTTGTGACATTTTCCTAAGATTGTTTTTTTCCTTTGCCTGCGGCCATTGAGAGCTTCATCATGCAATACTCGGCCTATGGTTGAAATGGAAACCCCAGTCCCCCTTGCAGCCAATTCACTTTGAATATCTTTGTTGCATCATTTTCTAAGTACGCCATAACACACAATGTTAAATGGCTATAGTTTAGTACAGAATGTTTAATTCTAAGGAAAGGTTTTATATGTTCCAAATATAATTTTAAATTTTAAAACTGCTCATTATCGTTTTGCTGTTGATCTTTGGTATTACAGGGTTTATTTTCACTTTGTGTGAAGCCAAGATTTTTTGATACAACGCAAGTTCACTTGTGTTATTTCATGTCCTGTTCAGATGGACCTGTTACGTGTAACACAGGTTAAAAAGATAAATTAGTTCAAAGTAAGGCTGGGAAACAAAATGATCAGACCAAAAGAAAACATTTGGGCTTTGACTTTTGAATTAAAAGGTTTAATATCTCACGTGGCTGATCACCAAGCTGTTTGAAATGAATTATTCTAAATATCACTATCTCATGTGGTATTGTTTCCAGAAGAAAACCTCTAAAGAATCTGTGCATAATAGTAAAGCCATGATATATTCCTTCAGGAATGCGACTGGCAGTTTAAGGAGTTGCTAGTAATGATGCAGTGGCTAGAGAAGATATCTTTCAGTACAATATCAGGATGAGGACGCAGTAGCTCAGCCAGGATAAGATAAAACCGACTTACTTTTGGGAATAAAGGTAGCCTGTACGTAAAGAGTCTTTGCTGAACATAGCAATGGAAAAATAGAAGACTTTAGATGAAAAGCTCATTTAAATTGTGGCCTTCCTTTCAAGTCAGTGAAGCATAATTATCTGCATAAATTGACTATGTTCCTTAATATCAAGACAGTGTTTCTGATTGAAAGCTCTGATGATAAACTTATACTGCCTTCAATGCTGGTTCAGCAGTAGGCAGGGGTGCTGCGGGGTCGGCAGGGTGCATCGACCCCTCACTTCTTGGGCAGGGAGCACACCACTTCCGTACTTCACGTGTAGAATATTTAGCAGTTTTATTAGTATATAACTTATTATTAATGTATTTATTAACACATTTAACGATTATTAATATATATAAATAAATATGTAAATGACTATATATATATATATATATATATATATATATATATATATATATATATATATATATAATATAAACCTTTGGATATACAGAGCTTAAGAAACCCCTTGAGAGATGGGGAACTCTTCTACTTATTGAATACAGCAGTGGTGAAGGGAACATGTATCAACGCTGTGCTGAGGTTGTCACACGACTTTACAATTAGATGTAGTAATTGGAAATGTTATTTTTAGACCAAAATATAAGAAATTATAGTTTTAGTTCATATAAGCTAAATTCCGATTTGTAAAAAAACATACAAATGTTGAATCGCCAACAAACAAATAAAGGGTTCCTGTGACCTTACAAAACTATTTTTTTGCAAACAGATGCACTTTTGTTTATAAACATCAGTCTTGTTCGCTCTTAAGTGACAGTGACACGAGATGATTTTGGGGGGTAGTGTTACACATAGGATTAATAATAATTATTTCAAGATTTAATCCTTATTTTTTATGTTTAAGTTAATAAGTTGTACGAAGGTCGTGTATAATTGTATAAGTGAAGTGATGTTTCACTTCATAGCCCCTCTCAAACAGTGTGATATTACTGTACATTTCTTAATATAACTAAAGTTGGAGTTGGAACCCATTATACATTCACCATTGCATCTTGCAAGTTAAAATTATGTAACTACTGCAGGGTGATAAACTACGGTTCTGTTGAGTGTGTGGGGAAACGGATGATTAGATAATAGCAACCCCTCACTTCTAAATATAGCACTACACCCCTGGCGGAAGGGCTTATTAAAAATGCCTCATATATGCAAATTAGTTCTTTACCATTTAACTGACATGCTTTGCTCATCCCACATCCCCAATATATTTAATTTAAAAAGGGCTTTCTTTTAGTGTCATGTGGGCATTTTTCAAAATGCTGCTTCGGCATCTTTTTTTTCTTTTTTTTCTTGTTGCAGCCCAGTGGGCATTTGCATGGCAAAAGGAGTATTTTTTGTAAAAATGCTTATAAGATGTACTCCAATTTCGTAAGCATTTGCTAGTTAAAAGATTTAAAAATATATAAAGTGTATACAATGGCAAGTCCAGGTTCACCATCTATAAGTGGCATTGAACCCACAGAGATCATAAAAAAAATGTCAAACCTATTGGTTACCATGGTAAACGAATGATATACCTTCTGGCGTGCTATGGTAAAAACAGCCTTGGTATAATACAGTCTTTAGACATATGAATAGAGTCATGTCTCAGTCAGATAACACCAACTACCACTGCAGAGGTATCCAGTAAAACAACGGTTAATAATTGTACGACCACATTAAAATTTTCATGTAAAGAAAGAATTAAAATAGTGTCTGAAGATATTGAATTTTTAGAAAAACACTGGTTATCCTTAAAACTGTACACGTTTTAATAGTCAAGTCTCACCGTGAGAACGACTGCCGCGGGATGGGTTGCCGAAAGGTCTGTTGCTAAGAGATGGTTGTTGTTAAATTAAACTTTTACTGCAGTGAAATTGGGAAGTGAAGGTTTGAGTTAGCGATAGCAGAGAGTTTAAAACGGATACATTTGTGTATGGTAGAGTAGGTGGCAATGGTGTCGGAGAGTCAAACACACCAGATGCTTCAAAAAGTGATGAGTGCAGTGGAATAAATAAGCTAAAAATTAGCATCAGACTGACTGATAAAAATCTGTCTGCTGAGGTACGCATGACTTCAAAAGCAGGTGGAAAAAATGGTCATCCAAAAGTCACATTAATGGTAGGAGCTGAACATTATATTTTGTTATGCAATTGAAATGGTAACATTGCTGATATTATAGTCAGTGAATGTATTTTGGATTAGTTCTTTATCTACGCACTTTAATTTATGGTTTCTGGCATGTAGGTGTGTTGTTGGGTCTGGTGGGACTCAGGGCTGTTTAGGGCCACACGTGTGGCCATTTCATTCATTTAATTGATCTAGTTCTTCCACTCTACATTATTTATTCTTTTTGCAGATGGCTTCCTAAAAAAAAATTGACTGTCCATGTCCAAAATCAAAACCATTATCGTACACATCAACTTAAGCAATGACATGCATGCAAGCAATGATGCGTGTCACGCTCACAGGACTAGCTCATAGTGTAAAATAAGGAGGGGTGGAGATCTGGTGCATTCTAGTCCTAAGTTACCCATATTTTTTAAAAGTATTCTGAATCATAAAACCATTTAAAAAGATTGTTAAGGGGTTGTGAAAGTGTGCGGGGAATGGGGACGACAAATACATATACTGACCCCCCCATTGTAAAGAGTGGAGGGGACTTGCCCCCCCCCCCGGATCTGCACCTGAGATGAATACAAGAAAATACATGATGATTTTATCCACTAACACCTAAATCCAATAAGCATTTATTATGCAGATAGATTTATCTAAGTTGACGTCTGTTTAAGTTCATTTTTTAATTAGGTTATATTGTTGGTGCGACTCGATACAAACATGGATTATCAGTCGTGGCCTTTAAATAGGGTTACATTGAGAGCGTTTCTTTAGGTGGCAATCCACCCGCACTACAGCACTCACCAGTGCAGGCACACATATATCAAGATGGGATTTAACCTGAACAGGTTTCAGCAAACAGAATTTTCTAAAATGCCTGCACTGTTTGCTTGGAAAATGTTATCAAACATGGACTAAGATGCTTAGAATTTGCTTATACAAACACATTTTCTTTGTAGCCAGAACCAAATAGTATTTTATTTTAAAGTATAGTGACTGTATTATGTATGTCAATGTGGATACTCGTTTCTTTGTACTTCTAGCATCTCATTAGCTGTATTTTCTTGTTTTTTTTTTTCAGAGAAATGTGATGAACAATTGTCCACACCGCTTTCCCACAACTCCTTTACAAGTTCTTCTATGTTGGCTGGCAGCTATGCTGCGGGGTACGCAAAACTAAACAGAAGAGGAGGTAAGAGCCAATTCATCTTTCAGAGCCGTCAATGCCGCAGTAAAACCTGATATTCCTCTGCAAAACAAATGTTCAACTCATCTCGAATAACAAACCCGTAAATCATTCTGACCTCGGATTCACTTCAGATCTCCTGTGAAAGCTGTGATTGGAATGAGATTTTTAAAAAGCCATGCATTTCAGTGCATTCATTCTCATTATAACAGTTGAATAAACACTTATTTTTCGCAGCATCTCACAAACTTCAATTTCACGGATGTTCATCTATAAAAAGTCCCATACCTTCACATATGGTTAAATCAATCTTAGTGCTAAGGGTTGTTCTGCAGTTAATGGCCACTGGTTTTAATGTCCTTGTTAGAGTCAGAAGAAAAGCATGACTTTGCTTTTTTTCCCACTAAAGCTTCTTTAAACTAAAAAGAAATAAATACACCTGAACTGGAAAATCCTGCCTGTCATGCTATACTTCTTCGTTTCATTGCAAAATTGGATTAGAAAATGCAACATATTTCTTGCAGTTTATTAGTATTTGCTAAAATAGTTACTAGAGATTTATCAAATAGGGGAGGGGGTATCAATACTGTAAGTCTTTATTTGTTCCTTGTATAATTTAAATACCAGAACAGTTGGATTTTAGTAGCTCATTTGTAAAGTGACCCCAGTCACAACCAGATGACGCAATTATATCTGTTGGTATCACGTTCAAATCAGTTTTACCTGAATTACAGTGGTATGTTTAATTTATCTAATTTAAAACCTAATTAAGAAAAATTGAACACTTTCTGTCAGTGAGCATGTCAGTGTGACATCAAATATCAATACTATAGTAAATTGGGTAAACATACCAAGGATCTGTGTCTTTAACAGATTCAGGCCATCCTAATGTATCAACATTTACTGAAAGTGTACAAAACATGTGCTCGGGTTTGGGGGTGTTTGCTTTTTGCAAAAAAAAAAAAAAAATACATTTTTATTTAGCTTGAAATATAAACGTGTCGTCCTGCAAAGTATTATAGCCATTGTAAATTGTCACAGTTCATGCTATTTTACTTTTGGTTGTGAAAGGGGACATCATGCATTTCCTTTTCAGCACCCAATAGAGTATAGAAGGCAATGGAACGCCACCAAGCTCTGGTTATTTTGCTCAGTGTATATTTTTAAAACCTTTCTTGGGCCTATCAAGTTCCTTTCAGATGCAATGTGGTTAGCAATAGCAGTGTATCTCATGGACAATTATCTGAATGGGAAATGGTATAGAAGGACAGCACTATGCAATCAAATTCAAATACAATTAATTGTTCAATGGTGGAAAAAATAGCTTTGTATTTGTTGTATTCCACCAGTTTGCAAACACAAACACAATTCATTCAAATACATACGAAGCAATAATATGTGTATAAATTCTGTTTGTACAAAAACTAGGAGTGTGACATCTTCAAAAAGTTGATGGAATCTCATACAGTAATCTGTACCGTACAAAAAAAGCTTCTTTAAAATCAAAATGAATAAATACAGCTGAACTGAGTTTCATTGCAAAATTTGATTTGAAAACGCAACATATTTATTGCAGTGTAATTGTAGTTGCTAAAATATAACCTCTTGAACTAACTAGGCCTACAAGAACACAATCCTGTTTGACAGGAATATGTATTTATTATAATAAATAGTAAACACAGGTATATCTTCAAAAAAGATATGATTTATACTAAGTCTCCATAAAAAAAAAAAATTAAAAATGTAGAAAAACGTATTGTGTAAGAGGAGCCCCTTGTTATTAACACACTCTCAGGCATGCCTCTTTCCACTTTAGCTGATTTAATGTTATCATAAGCATAGTATTTCAGTTTTATATTGATTCATAACACTGTGTAACAAATTATTATTTTTTTTTTTGTTCCTGGGTAGTAAGTGTTATTTCCTAATTGCTTATGCCTCAAAAGTATAGAAAATGGCTATTATTCCCCAGAAACTTTGCTTTTGTGACCAGGACAGTGATATTTCAAAATATCACTATTTCCAAAAGTATAAAGTAATACAAAAATGACTACAAAAGAAGAAGTGAGTAGTTTTTCGGATTATACTGTAATTAATTCTCGAAAAACTACTCACTTCTAAATCTTTCAATAATCAGGAAGTGGAAGCTGCATCACACCACCCAGGCACTGCCAAGAAAAGGCCGTCCCTCAAAACTCAGCGCTCAAACAAGAAGGAGACTTGTGAGAGAAGCCACAGAGGGGCCAACAATCACTTTGAAGGAGTTACAGATGTTCAGTGGCTGGGAGTGGAGTAATGGTGCACCAGTCAACCATATCAAGAGCTTGCATAACACTGGCCTGTATGGGATGGCAAGAAAGAAGCCATTACTCAAAAAGTACCATCTGAAAGCACATCTGGAGTTTGCCAGAAAGCATGAGAGAGACCCAGCTGCAATGTGGGAAAAGGCTTTGTGGTCACATGAGACCAAGATAGAACTTTTTGGCCAAAATTCAAAACGCTAAGTGTGGAGCAAACCTAACACTGCCCATGCCTCAAGACACACCATCCCTACAGTGAAGTATGGTGGTGGCAGCATCATGCTGTGGGGATGCTTCTCATCAGCAGGGACTGGGCATCTTGTTACAACTGAAGGAAGAATGGATGGAGCAAAATACAGGAAAATACTGCAAGAAGAATCTGCTTCAGTCCACTAAAAAACTGAAGCTTGGGAGGAAATTCACCTTTCAGCAGGACAATGATCCCAAGCACAAGGCCAAAGCAACATTGGAGTGGCTCAAGAACAAAAAGGTGAATGTCCTACAGTGGCCCAGTCAAAGTCCTGATCTCAATCCCATTGAGAATCTGTGGCACTATTTGAAAATTGCGGTCCACAAATCATCCAACCAACCTGAACAACCTGGAGCAAATCTGCCAAGAAGAATGGGCCAAAATCACTCTAACACTGTGTGCAAAGCTGGTACATACTTACCTCAAAAGACTTAAAGCTGTTATTGCAGCGAAAGGTGGCTCTACCAAATATTAATGTGTGGGGGTTGAATACTTATGCAAGCAAGATATTTCAGTTTTTTATTTTTCTTAAAAATATTTCCCAACATAAAACCAATGTCACCTTACAATAATTGATTTTGAGTTTAAGTGTTTTAAAATAAAATATCGAACAGAACGAAATTTCAATGTACCATTTGTAATTCAGTAATATGAGAGAATTGGTCAGGGGTCTTAATACTTCTATAAGGCATGTATATATATATATTACGTGTAGTCATTAAAGTGGGCTCAAGGAAAAAAAAAAAAAAACAGATGGACTTAGGGCTGAGTGCAGTTGCATTCCTTGCTTACCGTGTAAAGGTTCATTCACACTGAATACGGTGTGAATATTGACTCGACACACACAGCAAGATTGCAAATTTTAGCAGAGAGGGAACGGGGAAAAATGGATCTGATCGACAAATTCAAAACCTATTTTAATATATCAGCTGACAGTACAATGTCGTGAGGTGAGACGTGTTACCCTCTACATAATTAGACAGTAACTTGTCTAAAAAGAATGTTAAACAGTGTAAAAAATAAGAGTTGTTGGTTATTCAAACTGTGTTTTAGAACATTTTAATAATGGAAGTGTGTGGGGTTTGTGAGTTTGTATGTAAATCATTGCTATATTTGGTAATTATAGGATGGAGGTCTTGGGGTAGCTTTAGCTTTTATTGTATTTTTTTAATTTTTTTTACAATTAAACAACAACAAAAAATAACACAAGTTAAAGGAAAATAAGTGTACAATATTGGAGACTCCTGGTTTGGGTTCTCATACATTTTCAAGCAATATAATTTAAATCCGTGTTGTTAAGATGCTCTCAGGATTGAATCGCTGTCCCTAGCCATTAAACAATTGAATTGATTTAATGAAACATTTCATACTCACTTTACACAGTGATTAAAATGAACTAGTCCGTGGTTTAGTGGCACGTTTTTGTTTTTCAATGTACAGGTTTTAGACAGTTTTAAAATGGGCTATATTAATAAAATGTTTGTAAAGAATGTTTTGTAGATGACTGTTTTTTTTTTTTTTTTTTTAAGCTCATTTAAACTAAAATAGTGTTTATAAAAAATACAAATAAATACTGTTTACTCTTGCATGTTGGATGTTTTAATAACATATTGTATTATCCTCTGAGAAATATTACTTGACAGCAATACAGAAGTTTGAATTTCAAACTGTAATAACTTGGTAAAGGGGAAAGGAAATTAGACAGGCTACAGAGGTTAAAATCTAATTCAAGCCTTGTTTTAAATATTGTTAAATATCTAATACTGACTATTTAGTGTTTTCATTTTCACGTTCGGGTCATACAAACAAACTGTAATGACAGGTAATTATTGCAGTTAAGCTGTAATTCATGTCCATTAGTTAATTGAGATATTGTTTGTGAAATTGTAATTTAACTTAACAAAAGTCACAGGGCCATATTTTCAAAGTGTTTCCTTTATTCTTTAACTCCTATTTTTTTTAAAGGAGAAAAAAATGATATTAATGTTAAAAAATGAAAAAAACAAATCATTTTGAGAGAACCTGATATATACAGTATAACTTAGTTCTTTGGTTCTAGTTTTGCATATTTTACCACATACAGTAACCTTAGTTATTGAAAGAGGATTGATGACACAACATATTTGATGCTTCGAATTCCAGATTCCATAATAAGGGTTTATGAAAATCAGTTGTAGTTCCAAAGCTAACCATTCTGATTTATTCACCGAGCACTTTACTAGGTTCTGTATCTTGAAGTTCTGTCTCCCAAGTAAAGTCAGTAACACCTCAGATAAAATGCTAATTAAAATGGATTCATCTTGAAGGTCACATGAGTCATCAGTTAATAGAGTGATATGCTTTGCGAAGTTGTCCCTGGGGCCAAAAAATATCTATCTGCTCTTGATACAAAGCCATTTCTGATTGAAATGATCTCATCATTGCTGGGAGTGATAAATGCATTTTTTAATTTGTGTCAGGCTTGCAGTAGTGTTTTGTGGCTTTTAAACCTGAACAAAAGCATAAAAAAGACACTGCCTGAATAAAACAAACACAATGGATTCAGTTCAAAAGTAGAGCTATCAGTATGTTAAAAAGGTTAGTGACAATGATATATATATACAGTATATATATATACACACACACACACACACACACACACACACACACACCACACACACACACACACACACACATTACCGGTCAAAAGTTTTAGAACACCTCCATTTTTCCAGTTTTTATTGAAATTTACGCAGTTTAATGTCTCAGTGTACTCTAAAATTAAAGCATAGAACAAACAAACAATTGGAGATAAAAAAGAAATCATGGAATCGTTTTGTTTAACAAAATTTAATCTAAATTTTTTACTCCTCAAAGTGGCCACCTTTTGCAGATATAAAAGCCGAACACACTTGTGGCATTCTTTCTACAATGGAAATCAAATGTTGTTCGGAAAGTTCTTCCCAACACTGTTGCAGAAGTTCCCACAAATGTGTTGCACTTGTAGGTTGCTTTGCTTTCACCCTTCTGTCCAGTTCATCCCAAACCAGCTCAATGGGGTTTAAGTGTGGAGACTGTGCTGGCCATTCCATGATTTGAAGCCTACCGTCTTGTTCTTTTCTTCTAAGGTAGTTCTGACATAGCCTGGAGGTATGTTTTGGGTCATTATCTTGCTGTAGAATGAACCCTTGACCAACTAGGCATATACCAGAGGGTATTGCATGGCGCTGCAAGATGCTGTGGTAGCTGTTTTGGTTCAGGGTGCCACTCACTCTGTGCAAGTCGTCGACTCTGGATCCAGCAAAAGAGCCCCAGACCATCACGCTTCCTCCTCCATGTTTGACAGTTGGTGTCACACACCGAGGAACCATCCTTTCACCTACTCGATGGCGTACAAAAACCCTGCGTGATAAACCGAAGATTTCAAATTTTGATTCATTGGTCCATAAGACCTTCTTCCAGTCTTCAGTAGTCTACTGGCGGTGCTTCATGGCCCAGGCAAGCCTCTTTTTCTTATTTTGCCATCTTAGCAATGGCTTTCTTACTGTCACTCGACCTGTCAAACCTGCAGCTCGAAGTCTTCTCTTCACAGTTGAAACTGAGACTTACTTATTTCAACCAGTGTTAAGAAATAATATGGAAATGTGTGCATCTCAGTGTGGTGATGAAAATTAAATCCAAACTGACTGTGTCGCTTGGATCCCCTTAGGGTTGTAGTTCCAATATACAGTTACAGTATATTATTATTATTATTATTATTATATTATTATTATTATTATTATTATTATTATTATTATTATTATTATTATTATTATTATTATTATTATTATTACTAGCATCAGCATCTAGTATTTGTAGTCATAGTAGTACTGTTTATTTTTATTTGGCAAATGCCTGTATCCTTTATCCAATATTGCACATTTAAAGTGTGAGAAAGACAAAGGAAGAAAAATCTACCTTTCTATAGATGGGTAATTTGATGTATCCTTAAATATCAACAGAACACAGCTCCCAGTAGTTACATGTAAGAAGTCCAGTACTGTTGTGATCTTATTTGAGGGAAATCTGAGTTTTGCTGGACCTGCTTTACACCTGCTACCAGCACAGGTCAAAAAATTTCATAAAGGTGAACCAATTTCAGCATCCTACATTATTCTAGAACAGCTGACTGAAATGTATTATACAGTAGGACAGCATCATGTTAAATACTCCTCTGTCCCCTTTACTTCTCCCATGTGGCACACTGGACAAGGTTTTTTATATCTATTGACCATCCTCTGTTTTGTATATTTCTCTCTAACATCTGTTCGGGTGGCAGGTTTGAGATTAGAAGACAGATTTCAAATGAGATTTTGCCTTCCTCACCAAAGAAGCTGTTGTCCTTTTCACATTGCCCTGCTGCTGTCATGTACAGGTGTTCCTCTAGATTTTGTGGGTGGGGTAGGGTCTTATTAGCCGTCATACATAACTACTTTCCTGCAGTGTTCATAATTCAAATTGATCTTAAAAAGCTAGTTTACGCTATGCATGCTTTTAAGATCAAATTTTTTGTACACTAGTTGTATCTTCACCCGTAACCTACCATTCCTGGTAGCGTCATACGGTTTCCTTTGTGCTTATTTATTTATTTATTAATTATTATTATTATTTATTATTAATAATAATATTTTTATTATTGTTCATTTATTTCTTAGAGATGCCCTTATCCAGGGTGACTTACAGTTGTTACAAAGTATCACTTTACAAATATAAGCAGTTATAAAGTACAGTAAAATCAGTAGAAATTATGATCTAATTCAAAGAGCAAAATAAAGAATACAGTAAATAATTACATTTAAGAGCAAATTCAACTAAGAGCAGTTAACCCTATAGTAAAGACATGTGCTTGTAAGAGTAAGTTCCATTAAGAGCATGTAGTAAGACAAATGGATAAGAACGATTTAAAGTAACAGCAATTACAGAAAGTGTGGATATGAATACCTTTAAGAGTAAAATCAACTACAAGATACAGAAAATAGTTATAATTAAGAGCAGTAGTAGAATACGACAAAACATAAATAAATCTGGGTCTCTGAGTTACGTGTCAATGCCACTTCTGTTCCTCTGTTCTTCTGTCATAGGATAACCCCTTACCTATCGCACACCCTTATAAAAGTTTACCATTGTAAAAGCATAGCAAACTGTAATAAAGCATATTGAAAGCACGATCAAGCATAAGTAAGCATTGTAAAGAATAGCAAGGTATGGTAAAGCATGATAATAAACATAACAAACCAGGGTAATTGCATAGTATAAACAAAAATACTGTTGTAAACTTTTATAAGGACAGTATCTACATGTGATATACTGTATGGAAGACCCTAATAGTAATGTGTTACAGACATCTGAAATTTCTTTGGATCAGATAGTTTATATTTAGGGCTTGAAGTTTTCAGGTTTTATTTTTGATCACATTTAAACTTATTTTGAGCTGATTCTGTTTCCTAATTAAACTCTGGAAAAGCTGTTAATTATTGTCACAAAGATGGCCAGAGTGGGGGACGTTTATATCTAGGGCTTGAAGTTTTCAGGTTTTATTTTTGATCACATTTAAACTTATTTTGAGCTGATTCTGTTTCTTAATTAAACTCTGGAAAAGCTGTTAATTATTGTCACAAAGATGGCCAGAGTGGGGGACGTCAGACCAGAAACAGGAACCAGGAAATAAACAACAGAGGGGTGGAGTTTGGTGGAGCTGAGCGAATGGTCTTCCTCAGCATTTAATAAATGAACGGAAAATAAACATCAGAAAATAAACGGTTGTAAGACAAACAAAAACACAGGACACGGCGCCGGTAACCAAAATAAATGGACTAACACTAAACAAACACGGTGAGCTGATATTGTAAAAGCAAGGCTAAGAGCTTGGCTCTGCGAACTTTTGTTCCTATTAATTAACACCTATTTCCTATTTTTTTACTCTCTTGCTCCCTAGTGTTCTCAATTTTCTTTGATTGTAAGCAGATGTACAACCCTTTAGCTATGGCTGAACTTTCTTTGTCATCCGACTCCGATGGCATCTTTATTTCATTTCCTACCTGTCCCGATTGCAGGCCCTTCTGCTCATCAGGATCCAGTTCCAGCAGCTTGCCCTTCGGTAGCTGCTGTTCAACAACCACATCACTCCAAGCATCCCCGCCAGCGTTCTCGAGCCCAGCAGCGTCTGTTCTACAAAGACTGGCTGATCTCCAAGCTGCATAAAGCCCTTTTCAATGAAGGCATCAACAGAGTGGATGGAATGGCCCTGTTGTGCATCCTATACCGAGGACTGAAGGCTTTGAAGAATTGTTCCACGATTCTCACTTCATTATCCTTCTACTTTCCTTGAAAAGTGATCAGCTTCATCGAAGACAGTGCACTCTGTTCTTTCGCAGCTCATGCACTTTATCTTACCTCAATCGAGAGGTTATTCTGCTTTCAACCTATACTCAGGATATAGCCCACTATACACTTCCAGAGCTTGAGTCCTAAACTAACTGTTTCTCTTGTACTTCCCTCTAGGTTCCCTGCGGGTGCTTCTCCATGCCCGGTTTTGGAGGCCTGTGCCTCACCTCATCAGAGGGCAGCACCAGACTAGTCAGGGAGTCCATTCTATCCTTTCCTTTCAGGTTCTTAATCGCACCTAGAACCAGCTTCCTCACCCGAGGGCACCTATCGTGTGTTTTCGGGTCCACGAGGTTGCGACTAACCGGCCTGGGGCCGAGCCCTAATCATCATCAGTCAAGGCCCCCACAGTCGGCGGCCTCCTTTCCTATCCATACCTCTCAAGCACAAATCTTAAACAGCTCGATTACGAGTCACTCTTTCAATCTCAAGTTGCACAAGCACCTCAAACCTATTATCAAGATTCTAAATTGCTTTCTCCGCCCTAGCTCGCACCTCACAAATTGCTCATTGCTGATCCTAATTGCATTTCATTCTACAGTCGCCTAGATTTTTGTTGTGCTTTCACTCATTTAACAGAGTTGTCTGACAGAATTTCTTTTCGGCATAAAATACCCAGTATGAAGTGTACACTGATAGCAAGCCCATCCTTTTGAATCTCCTTGATTTGTACCAAAGGAAAAAATGATCTTAAACCCAGTCTTTAATTAGTACTTTTCTCTTTATTAGGATGCAGATACAGCTTAACAACTATTAATTAACATTTAAAGGGAGGAAGAGATTTGGAAAATGGAAACCAAAAAGTTCAAGCTCTATTTATATCTAATTATTAGTATCAGATAGTAGTATCAAAGAGAAATGAGGGGTCAGTCCACACTAAGGATTATTGCATTGTGTAACCAATGGCTCATATCAGGAAGATGCTGGTGAGCTACAATTACTCCTTTGTAATGCCATACAAGACAATTGCATTAGCAGTGCAACTCCTTTGGCGCTGAAGGTACAGTAATACGATTAGGATGCATGTTTGCGTAACTTAAAGTGTACATCTTCTTGAAAAGAAAATCTGTCATAGAAAATCACACAAAGTAAACCTAATGTTAGGTAAACTGTTTAACTCAGCCATCATGTTAAAAGAGAGTAAACAAGTCTGCTTTAATAACCTTTCAAGATGCTATCTGTTCAGATCTCATTGACAGCACACCATGTCCTAATCACTACATTGCACACAGCTTGCTGTAAGTTCTGATTTGATCACTGAAGGATGTGTTATTAACTTTGAGATCTTTGTAGTGTCAAATAAGTTACTGGTGTGGTAATCTGAAGAGCTGTTACTAAAAGAAACCAAGATTATGTTAAATGCATGAAAGAACATCCTGTGCAATACACAACAGGGCAACAAAGAAAACCCTAAATGATTTAAATACTAAATTGTAGCCGGCCTCTATACGGAGTAGCAGACTTGTAATTAATAAAAAGGGGACATGAAACACCTAAAGGTGGATCTACACAGGAAGCGGGCGATGCAAACTGGCTGAGCGACGAGTGCGCTGCGAGTAAATTTTGTATCTATATCAAAAGCGAATATTTGATCAGAAACTGTCACGTGACCCTGGAGATTGAAAAGGCTGGCGAAGTTGCCATACACCCACAAGACAGGTCCCGCTGACAGGGGGAAGAGGTAAAACACACAATCACACTCATAGTAATACAACACAGTACACCCCCCGCACCCACAAAACAGTACACAAACAATTACTGTATTTACATAATCTCCTCTTCTTGTGCACCCTCTTCCACAGTCCCAACAGTCCATACTGCATTAAAGCTGTTTCAGGTGGGGCTTATCCTGGAAATGGGGTTCGGGTAGGGATTTGGACAGACCCTGGGGCTGTGCTTGGAAATAGGACTGAAGCTGATCTTGGATGTGGTTTTATGAGTGGGTTGGGAACTTTACGCTTCTGATTGGTCAGTTTCACTCTAGTCACTCACCACTGGTGGGAGACATAGAACACATTTTTATTTGCACCCATACATTCCAGTCACATCTAAATTATTTGCTCGCATCGCTTGCTTCCAGTGTAGATCAGTCTTTTTTTTTTTTTTTTATTTAGTAATCGCCAATTATTTTATTATTTTCTCCCAATTTGGCATATCCCAATATTTTTCAGCTCACCTCTACCAACACCGCGCTGACTCGGGATCGGCGAAGACAAAAATACACTGTCCTCTGAAGCGTGTGCTTATAGCTGACCGCTTTTTTCACACTGCAGACTCACCGTGCAGCCACCAGAGTTACAGCGTCGGAGGACCATGCAGCTCTAGGCAGCTTACAGGCAATCCCACAGGCTCCCGCCCAGACTACAGGGGTCGCTGGTGTGCGGTGTGCCGAGGACACTCTGGCTGACCTAAGCCCCCCCCCCGCCTTTACCAAATGCGCCATTCAGGAGCCCCCGTATAAATCCATCTTAAAACAAACATCTAAACCTCTAGTTCAGGGATTAACAGCCTAGGCCCTTTCAGTACAAACCATCACATGGCCTTAATTAATTCATTGGCCCTGCAGAAGACTTATTTAAAAAATACTTACATGGTTAGCACAAAGTTTTGGAATGGAATGGAAGAACCAAGGTTATCAACCCCAGATACAATTCCAGAATATACAACTTGCACACACTGG
Organism: Polyodon spathula; assembly: GCF_017654505.1. Taxonomy (NCBI): domain Eukaryota; kingdom Metazoa; phylum Chordata; class Actinopteri; order Acipenseriformes; family Polyodontidae; genus Polyodon; species Polyodon spathula. The sequence continues at coordinate 17,594,119 of NC_054536.1, forward strand.
CAGTACCATGAAGCCATAACTGTATTTTTTCCATCTAGGTGCCGGTGGCTGGTCTCCATTGGACAGCGACCATTATCAGTGGCTGCAGGTGGATCTTGGGAGCAGGAAGCAAGTTACTGCCATAGCAACGCAAGGTAGATACAGCAGCTCTGATTGGGTGACCCAGTACAGACTTCTCTATAGCGACACTGGAAGGAACTGGAAACCATACCATCAAGATGGCAATATTTGGGTAAGCGCACTGTAAAAAAGCACAGGCTTTTTCTAGATACATTTTTAGGATACATTTTGAAATCAATATTATATCAAAATTGCTAATTGTTACCTTAACTATTTGTGGAATATAAAGTGCACTGAATAACATATGTATTATATTATAAATATTTATTAATATACAAAGAATATTGTATTAATATTTAGTAATGAATTGACTCCTGCCATGAATCAGAAAAGATGAAATCCATGGAAACTGTGGAATAGAGAAATATTAATGTTGTGCCATCAAACTAATGTGTTCAACAACACTAGTAAGTGACAAAGTGTTTCGGTTTGTGCTTTTGAATACCCAAGGCGGGTAAACAGCCTACCAAACTGATGTTAAAAACGTACCAATTTGAATAGGGTATAAAAATCTAAAGTTCGTAACTAGCAACATTGTCATTTAAAATAAAAGCAAATTTAAAAGCCATGCAGCCATTGGGTATTATACTGTATAAATGCTGGATGATGGGAATCAGAAACAACTACTACACCGAATTGATAACGAATTGTATTTATGTGATTGTAATGGAGTATCACAACCTGGATGTGGGGGGTGATCAATGGTATTCATGTTGTACCTTATTTATATTGCTAAACCATGCAGATTGGGTGACGAGATAGCAATTGTGAAAAATCGGAACACTTTCAGTTGGTGAGGGGAAGAAACAAACCTTGTGAACTACGGCAAACTACGTATCTTTCTCTGTAGATAGGCTTTTTTTAAATTCCTCCGCCTTCCAGTGTGCATTGCACTTAGGCAAAAACTTAGAGAAATGTAATTTAAAACAGACAAAAAAGTATTCCTGTGTTGGTTGTACCCAAGTTAAATCAGCACTACAGGTACAATCAAGCACAGCTACCTCAGTTCATACAACCTGCTGTTTACTTTTGAACCAGTTAGAATTTAGACCCGAACAGTTTTCTTTGTTTTGACTCGGTACTGATAAAATACATTCCTGGATGGGACAAATAACATGACAACGAACGTGCTCATATATGGACTTTTTAAAGAATGCCAGATACCTTTGGGTAGCCAAGTTTTAGCGGCTGTTTCTAATCGATTTCCACATCTGTATAATTTGGCAAAGCTTTCCTCACACTTCCAAACAATTCAGTGGATGCAGACGTGCAGTCTCAATGTATGGGCAAATCCATACCAGACGGAGAATGTCAGCAGCAACTGCTGGGGGATGTTGCATGCTTGCCTTTTAACGAATGACAGCACTCTGTTTTAGTAAGGAAGCAAGTACCACTATTTTAAGGCTTTTATTTTATAGTGCTCTGAAATACTAGATGTATTTAATGTTTAAACATGTCCGCAAAATGTTTGTGAAATCCTAATTATAATCGTGATCCTTGGATGATTTAACCTTGAGCGTATGATTGAATCAATTTTTTTTCCCCCACTGTTTCTGTACTTGCACAGTCTTTTTTGCTTTTTGGTTCGTCATCAACACCAGCCATCATGACAGTTTGCCAGTAAAACAGAAAAAAACACATGATGCATACCGCATCATATGACTGCAGGTTAACGTGATTCGATAGCTGCATAGATGCAATGCAATGCAAACACTCAAACATCATGCCCTAAACCAGTACAGTATGCTGTTGCACCGTGAGACAGTACAGCAGCCACGTATATGAAATTTCCTAACGAGAAAATGAAAATTTTCAAATCGGGACAAATGGCGTCCCGACAGTACCTTAATCAGGACGTGGGACAAAGCCCCTAATATCGGGATGATCCTGATTTTATCAGGACATCCCTTTACATGCAGATGATAATTAAATTTGACAAAGTGAAGCTTAAGTATACATATTTTTTTTGCTCTTTTGTTTTTTGTGCCTCTTTAAAATTAAAGTTCAATTCAATTTCCTATGTTTGCTCTACCTGTTTCAAATATTAAAAAGAAAAACAAAAACATAAGTTAACTGTATTGTCAGAGTTTATTTACATGTATACTATTCTGAAATTGTAGATAATTAGCACAGATAAGTACATTTTACAGTCAGTGACAATGATAATGACGACAGAGGATAAACAAAGCCACTTCTTATTTTCCAGCTGTGGTATGAATTTTGGTAACAGTAGGCGCCTAAATTGTCTGATTATTTCAATTCATTTATTTGTCAATCTTCTATATCAATATGTTTCCTCAAGCATTAGAACATGTATTGTACAACAAATCCAATGTATCTACATATAATCAATTTGTGTTATTATCTTAATTATATAGTCTCTCATAAAGCAAAGGAATACCTTGATTAATTTGCAAAACAACAATGCCTCAGTACTTCAATGGCTGTCACCAGGAATAGAATATCCATGTAAACCATTATGTTAGATCAAGTTAGTCTTTCTTGCTTTAGAAAAAAAAAAAAAAATAGATGATGGGATTCAGGGAGAAACGACCAAATAAAACATTGTAATGTGGTCATTTTATTCTTGATTCACATTGATACAATTCCTCAATCACTAAAAATTAAAATAAAGCTATCCATAATTTCAAATGAAAAACATTTTGGTTGCCCTTTAGGGTATATCTGTGTAACAACTATGTAATAACTAGCAATGTTCCATGACCCCAAAATGGTAACAACAGTTGGAATAAGTATGTACTTACATGGAAATTGTGTGTTGTCATTTAATTAGATCAGGTAACACAATGCTGTTCTCCACACAATAGCAGGAAACATAATGAATTACCCATTTATTTGAATGTAATTATATGGATAAGCATGCCCTATAATTCAGTGCTCCTGGTATTTTTATTTGAAAATCAAGACACAGCTTTAAAAATCCAAAGCACTAAATAATAATAATAACAATATAATAATAATAATAATAATAATAATAATAATAATAATAATAATAATAATAATTTTGAAAGGGAACGATTTTGCCATTGATATATGTGTGTTAACGGGTTACATAGTAAACACAAAATTACAGCTTCTTAATATCATTTTTTATTTAGTGCTCTGAATGCAGTTGCTTAAATATGTATTGTTATATGTTGGTGGAGGAATAAGCGAGAACACATCTCTTCATGTCTTTTTCTTCTGGCATTACCTCATAGGTTACTGCAGATGACAGAGTGATTTAACAAACTTCCAAAGTGTCATTGACTGACTTACAAGCTGGCCAGCCCGTATCTCTATTGACAAATGGCAGTTTTCCCCAACGCATTCTCTATTATCAGATGGGTCACTGCTTATAAATCCCCCTGCCAGTTGAAGGGCCTGATCATGTTTCCATTGACTTGCTCACATTACACTGAGCCTGTTGATTTATAACAGTTTAATACGTTCCTCACGTGCAACACTAGAGTGCTGCAAATCTGTGTTCTAATTACCCTTCACTCGTGCTTGATGGTGCAATTTGTATGTGGTGTGCACATTCTGTTTCCAGAAAATATTACGATCATACTGAAGCACTATGAGAAATGTATTCATATATTCAAAATCTCTGTATAAAATCTCCAAAACTGCATGAAGCTTTAGTTCCATATCAAGGCTCTGGTGACAAGCTTCTCCTCACAGGCCAATACAGAGACTTGGTTTCAATGACTACAGCGTTGTATTTCTTGTATACTGTGCATGTTTATTACTGTATAGGAAGGTATCGCATGGTGATGGTGACGCTTCCACCAAGTGAAAAATGATCAGCCATCATCAGTCTTAGCTTTGCAAAATATGATTTGGATTTACTGAACCTTAACTAAAAGTTTTCCTACTTGAAGTAAACTCCCATTCTCCTCTAAAAAGTACAATATTGAGTCGGGTAGGGTATTTTCTTGCTGAGTGAATTACTTTGATTCTAGCATTTTTTTATGTACCAGTAAGCGTGTAAAGTTTAATGTTTCTATAAACTGTGGATTTTATAGGACTATGAAGTTCAGTACCTATGTCAGACTGTAGTTAATAGGGCTGTACATTTTCAGAGACATCAGCTAATTATGTTATGCAAGGTCATCGTCAAAGATACAGCGACTCTGATGCACATCAGATATCTGCATTGTTATCAGGAGTTGACAAAATTCCAAGGAAAGTAGGACAGGTGGCAACCCTACCAACCTCCTCATATTAATCACTGGAATGACAGTTTACCTCATCATAAACTGCAATGAGATGCGCAAACACTTTCAAAAACCTGGTAGCACTACTTCTAGGAACCGTCTTTTTAAATTGATTAGAATTGGTCTAAAATACAGCAGTAATGAAAGCTGTAGAATGTGAGAAAGAACACAAAGCAGAAGAATACTAATAAGTGTGTTGCTGTAGTATATAGTTTCTCAATACACTTTGACAGAAACATCTATCTGATTATACTTTCTTATCAGCGTTAATATGATTTCAATACCAACATGTATTGGCTATTTATTACATTTAATAAGACTATTCACATGAAATATATACAATACCAATGTTGATTCAAATCAATCATAATGTACAGTAGAATTAAGAGCAAGATACCAAATACAATGACGTCAGTCCTAATAAGAGCAAATATAAAACACAGTACGATTTGATATCAGGGCAGTTCAAGAGCAGCTAACAGTGTTGATAGTTACGTCAGGGTTAGATAGGAGATACAAGTGAAATACAAAATTCTACAGATTGGGTTAAGTGCAGGATTAAATACAGTAAAACAGGGAGCAGATAAATGCAAGTTAAAGTATTCATTTTGTGTCTTGTTATCAGGCAGTTACAAATAGTTCACCATCACTGAAATGCAGCCAGAGGCAACAAATATTTTTTCCATCTCAGTGTTTAGTAAAAATATGATTCTGTCTGGGAAGTTTTTTTTTGACAAAGACACGTTTGTTTCAGATGTACCCAATTAACTCATTACAACGACCAGTAAGAACAAAAATCTACATTATACAGCCAGTGAGGAAACCGTTCACTTACGAGAAGGTTTCTCCCCTCCCCCTCCAATAATTTATTTATTTATTTATTTATTTATTTGTGTGTTTATTTTTTAATGATCTCTTTAATGGCGATGTGGCAGAGCAAAGCTCTGCTCTTTAGAAATTGGCAGGGATGGGGTTAACTTCCCCTACCTGCCTGGGTTTATTATGTTCAGGTGGCTGGGGTTGATTAGTTGATTAGGTTGATTAACGATCAATCAGCGCCCAGCCACCTGATATAAAAGGAGGCCTCTGCTTCTCATTTGGGAGAGAGGGAGCTGAGGAAGCAGGTTGGTGTTTTGTTTGTATGTTTGAAATTTGAATCCAGTGAAGGCATTGCCCAGCCTGGAAATTGTTTGTTATTTTTGTTTTTTGTCTTGCTTTATTTGTTTAAATCCCTTTTTTTGGCCCTTGTGCCCTTTCATTTTGTGTTTATTTATAATAAAATAGTTATTTTTTTGAACTGCAGTCTGTCTCTGGGCCTCTATCCACTCGCCAGCCTGCCACAGGCGAATATTTTCTATATATAATAAGGGAATTCTAAAATACAAGACAAGCAGCATGCCAACAGCAAGTACTGCTATTAACTTTGTAAATATATCATTTCAGAGGATTAGGGATGGTCAAGTAATATAATATAAGTAGTGTTCCGCATTTCCGGTTTATTCCGAATTTTACTGAAAAATTACGGGATTTTTTTAAAACTGGACGTCGATTTTTACTGATTTATACCCAATTTTTGTCTATTATACAATATTATCCCAGTACTATTTTCTAGGAAATACACAATAATTTGATTACAGTGCTGTTTTATTTTGACTCCGACATTGTAATAAGCAGTCCTACACTGTATCCTAGGATACAGCAGATGTTTAGACGTCAGAGGATCAAATAACATTCAACTGTGGTTCTCTGTCACTTCACAAACACACTATCACCTGATTTTGTTGGCCAATCAAAATCTGATTATTGTGGCAATTGCTGGGCGTAGTAACTACTAGCTTGATCAAAAACTAAATTGAAATTCGCAAAAATATAATATTTTTAGTGGATGAGGAATGGAGAGAAAACGTAAATCAGTATATTCAAACGAAAACTAATGTTTCGAAGTATATAAAAAGCTAAAATAGCAGAAGGAGGGCAATGAGGCAGAGGATGCACTGCGCTGCAAATACTGCTTAATTGAGGTACATGTTCAAGCTGACATTAAAAGAACATACTGAAAAATAAGCGACACATTAAACTAAAACAAAAAAGTGAACTGAGAGACAAGCAATCCATTTATTCAACTTTTACACACGCTTTAATAGAAAAAAAGCACAGAATAACTGTGTTAATGAGTTTGTCAGAGCGCTGTGATTTGCTGGACAGCCACTGTTTATTGCAGAGAAGTATGTATTGGTGACTTAGTGCGATAGTACTGTCTGTCCTTCAGTCTTAATTGTAAATATTTGGCAGAAAACGGTTGTGCTTTAGTTGGTAAACTTCTATGGAATGCATTGATGTAAATGTCCAATGTGATTTTTGACGCGTCCTGCGATGGCTTGCACCACCCATTTCTGTCAATTTTATTTTATTTGTATGATTTCAAGGCAAATAAACCTGGTTTGTTTTGTGCTGATGTCATGTTCATACCTTCCGTAGATACTGTTTCTGCTTTATCATACATGTCAGGGACATTAAACCTAATCAGAAACCAGAACTGCTAAACATCTAGGTCCACATGTAAAGTGTGTATACTGAGATTTTTTCCCACCAATTTTTATCGATGTTTCAATTAAAAACTTTTTTTTTTATCAATTCTATCCCTATTTTAATATATGTAAAATAAACTAAAGATAAAAACTGAAAATACGGAACCCTAAGTATAAGTAAGATGAGCTTTATGAATACCCTGTATATAAAAAAAAACATAAATCTTGACCTAAATATTTAGAACTGGATTTAGAACTAAGATCTATTATATATATTATATATATATATATATATATATATATATATATATATATATATATATATACAGTGCCTTGCAAAAGTATTCAGACCCCTGACCAATTCTCTCATATTACTGAATTACAAATGGTACATTGAAATTTCGTTCTGTTCGATATTTTATTTTAAAACACTTAAACTCAAAATCAATTGTTGTAAGGTGACATTGGTTTTATGTTGGGAAATATTTTTAAGAAAAATAAAAAACTGAAATATCTTGCTTGCATAAGTATTCAACCCCCACACATTAATATTTGGTAGAGCCACCTTTCGCTGCAATAACAGCTTTAAGTCTTTTGGGGTAAGTATGTACCAGCTTTGCACACAGTGTCAGAGTGATTTTGGCCCATTCTTCTTGGCAGATTTGCTCCAGGTTGTTCAGGTTGGTTGGACGATGCTTGTGGACCGCAATTTTCAAATAGTGCCACAGATTCTCAATGAGATTGAGATCAGGACTTTGACTGGGCCACTGTAGGACATTCACCTTTTTGTTCTTGAGCCACTCCAATGTTGCTTTGGCCTTGTGCTTGGGATCATTGTCCTGCTGAAAGGTGAATTTCCTCCCAAGCTTCAGTTTTTTAGCGGACTGAAGCAGATTCTCTTGCAGTATTTTCCTGTATTTTGCTCCATCCATTCTTCCTTCAATTGTAACAAGATGCCCAGTCCCTGCTGATGAGAAGCATCCCCACAGCATGATGCTGCCACCACCATACTTCACTGTAGGGATGGTGTGTCTTGAGGCATGGGCAGTGTTAGGTTTGCGCCACACATAGCGCTTTGAGTTTTGGCCAAAAAGCTCTATCTTGGTCTCATCTGACCACAAAACCTTTTCCCACATTGCTGCTGGGTCACTCTCATGCTTTCTGGTAAACTCCAGATGTGCTTTCAGATGGTACTTTTTGAGTAACGGCTTCTTTCTTGCCACCCTCCCATACAGGCCAGTGTTATGCAGAGCTCTTGATATGATTGACTAGTGCACCATTACTCCACTCCCAGCCACTGAACTCTGTAGCTCCTTCAAAGTGATTGTTGGCCTCTCTGTGGCTTCTCTCACAAGTCTCCTTGTTTGAGTGCTGAGTTTTGAGGGACGGCCTGTTCTTGGCAGTGCCTGGGTGGTGTGATGCAGCTTCCACTTCTTGATTATTGATCCAACTGTGCTCCCTGGGATATCCAAACACTTGGATATTATTTTGTACCCTTTCCCTAACCTATGCATTTATATTACTTTATCTCTAACTTGAATGCTCTTTGGTCTTCATTTTCCTTCAGATTCACATCCTTACCAATGATCCATCAACAGTGGGGTTTTTATCCAGAAAATGTGACAGCAACTTTAATGGTTCACAGGTGGAGGCCAATGGTAAGGTAATTGTGTCCTCATTAGGGCAATTTCTTTCATCGGTGCAAACTGGGAGCTTCCACAGCACAGGGGTTGAATACTTATGCAAGCAAGATATTTCAGTTTTTTATTTTTCTTAAAAATATTTCACAACATTAAGCAGGTCAAAAATGTATTTGACTCTTAAGATCAATGGAACAAAATTAAACATTCATAAATAGAAGGGATTTCATAAATAAGATTCCCCCCCCCCCAATATACACTGATGTGATTAGTCATTGGATACCTACTCCGGTGATCATTGCTTTCAGTTAAGGTGATTTAAAAAAAATCAATGTTGCTCTTCACTTGAGGAATTTACAATAGGAGTTCCAAGCGTGGCAATGCATTGGTGAACTGCATCTCTGTATACTACATTATGGAAGTATATTATGAAAAATATATGAACGGGTTGTTTCTGTTACACATAGAATATACTTTGAATAATAGTCATCCTTTTTGTTTAAGACTTTGTGATAGATTAGGACAACATTTGCCCAGCTGTGTTTATGTGCTGAATCAATGTCTGATTACGTTTTTTTTTTTTTTAAATCCAAAACCCATTTTTGAACTCTTGTACTCGCCTATTGCTGTCTCGACCTTTCTGCTCCCTCCTATCTCCTACACCCCTTCTCGCCCCTCTGCTCTTCCACCACCAGCAGATTAGTTGTGTCCCCATGCGCTTTACAACTGCTCTTAACTGTAATGTGATATTCTGTAATATGATATTTTGTATTGTAATATTTTGTAATAACTGCTAAGAAATAAAGAAATTATTATTATTATTATTATTATTATTATTATTATTATTAATTATAATAATAATAATAATAATAATAATAATAATAATAATAATAATATAACAATGAATGTGGTTCTACAGGACATACAGACTGTACATATAAACGGTTATCTCTGTACATATATAGTTTGCATCTTCCCTTACTTTCCTATGCCTTAGCATGCTTTCACTGTGGTATACTACAGGGGAATACAAAGTAATAAGAAGTAACCAATGGTTTTGTCTTGCTTAGTCTGTGTTGCCCTTAGTCTTGGCCTCTGTGGAGCTAAATTAAAAAAGTAAACGAGGCTGCTGCTGCAAGACCCGACCTGGATCCGAGTGATTCCTCTTGTGATAGATTGGGAGTACATCAGGCTGCAAGACCCGACCTGGATCCGAGTGATTCCTCTTGTGATAGATTGGGAGTACATCAGGCAAACGAAAACCGATGGTTTAGACCTCGGGGAAAAAAAAAAAAAAACTCCCAACCACATGTCTATAAATCAAACAACTGGATTTGTGTTAGAATAATATGGAAAGTGAAATGAATTGTCAGGGGCTATCACAGCACGTATGCGTCAGGAGTGCAGATTGCTGCATGATCACATATACTGTTGGGTCGTGAGAGACAGAGCATTAGTCACTCAAGATACGCAGCACTAAAACTATGGAGGAGTGAGCTGATATCCTGTTTCAAATACAAAGAGTGCAAACTGTTTCAAATGGATTTGGTAATACATAATAAATGCTATTGTAGTACAAGTGGAACCTCTGATATTGAGAACAGTAAAAAAAAATAAAAAATAAAAAAAAATTCCAACATTTCACATATAATATGAAATATTGATATATGAAAATTCTTCTTAACACCAACAATTTTCAAATCCACTTAAAGAAAACATAAAAAAGGCAAATTCTCATAAAATATTTTCTTGCTTAATGTCATTGTTTATAACTGTAGGGCCCTGTTCTAAGGACTTTCTCATACATATGTAGTACATAGATAAAGTCCTTATTCCATAATGCTATCAACTTAATTTGTATTTATATTTAATTTATTTTCAATGAAAGATATCAGCGTGACCCAGTGCAATTCAGATTTCCAATTTAACAGTTCAGTATGGGGAAATGTATTTATTTTATTTTATTTTATTGCATTTATATAGCACTTTTTATACAAAAGTATTGCAAAGCACTGTACAGTACATAGCAGAAAAAAACAATACATTTGTGTAGCATATCCCACAAACAACTGCCGCAGTCAGACCATTTAAGTAACATATTTAAAGAACAGTATACATAAAATATAAAATCAGCAATTTTACATTACATTACAATTACATTAAAACCCAATAAGATAAAAAAGCCATTTTATAAAAGTCTGTCTTTAGTCTGACTTGAAAACTGTGATGGTCCCAGCTTCCCTGACAAACGAAGGCAGAGCATTCCATAGTTTAGGAGCTCTACAAGAAAAAGCCCTACCTCCCGTGTTGCTTTTGTTGACCCTAGGAATAACCAACAGCCCCGTATCCTGTGATCTGAGTGCGGTTTGGAAGATACAAGGTCAGTAACTCCTGCAAATAACTAGGTGCTAATCCATTCAGGGCCTTGTAAATTAACAGCAGAATCTTAAAATCAAGTCTATACTGCACATGGAACCAGTGTAAAGAGGCCAAAACAGGGGTAATATCTTCACCTCTCCGGGTTTTAATCGGAATTCTAGCAGCGGTATTCTGAACAAGCTGCAAGCGGGATACCACATGTTTGTTGACAAATTATTTGCCATGTTTCTATAACAAAATCCTTGAATATATATTAATATAATCTCAGTACTACAATGAAAATAACATTTGATAAATGTACACCTACTGTTGTGTCCTAAAGTTTATTAGTTCTTTCCTGAAGGGTGCTACATCAAAATATATCTAGAGTGTTAGCCTTTCCTTGGCAAACAGTGAAGATCCTACAACCTGACTGGAACAGATAGCAATTGTCAATTGACATTTCATGCCTCTTTAAACTAATCAGAAGGGTGACTTTCATGACAGTTGACAAGAAAAGAACTGATGTTATCTAATCCATCTTTTAAGATTCATTCCACTGGCTGTGTTATTTATGTTGCAATCATTTTTGCCTAAGTTACATAAATCAGAAAATAAAAATAAAGTATGATTTATGGTGAGCTTGGCGCGTAAAGTATGAGGGATCAACAGTCCAAAGCACGAAAGTGAAACTTGTCAAGAGGACCACATGCCATCAGAGCAGTGGTGGTGAACATCAATCACACAAGTGTTTCTGTTACATAAGCATAAAATCTGCTCGTGTTCCTGCTTTATTTATCAGTGTTCAGGTTTGTGGTGGATGTATCGTATAGATGTTTAGAAATAGAACCCAAAGAGCCACACTGTGGTACAGGAACAAGGTGCAATGCAAATGGTAAAACCATATACAGTACTCTTAACAAGATCCTGGTAGAATCGAAGTAGTGAAGTCATATCCAAGTGTGGCAGAGCAGAGCTCTGCCTTTTATAGATTGGCAGGGGTGGGGTTAAATTCCCCTACATGCCTGGGTTTGTTGTGTTCAGGTGCCTGGGGTTGATTGGAGTAATTAACGATCAATCAGCACCCAGCCACCTGACATAAAAGGAGGCCTCAGCTTTGCATTAGGAAGTGGAGGAAGCTAGATGGTGTTTGTGCTTGATATTTTTTGGTTTGCTGTTTTGTGGTTTTGGTATTTTCTGATCCAGTGAAGGCATCCCCCCGGCTGGAAACCTTTATTTTTGTAAGTTTTGCTTTGTGTTTTTGTGCTTTCGTACCTTTGTTTTGGCCCTTGTGCCCTTTTAATTTGTGTTGATTTATAATAAAAGTATTATCTTTTTGAACTGCAGTCTGTCTCTGGGCCTCTATGCACTTGCCAGCCTGTCACACCAAGTTGCGTTTGTGTCACTAAAACAACATCTCTGTTGACCTGTGTTTAAAAGGCCGCTACACCAAACTTTGGGAATTTTAAATGGTAAAATAACAATTTTTCAACTTTTAATTTTTTGTTATTGTTTTTGGACCTTAAGTGGCATTCATAGTCTCAAATATAACCACATTTTATAAGATTGTGAGCTCTATTCAATTGCTGTAAACAGTGGGCGTTCTAAATACTGCTGTCAGTTAAATCATACATTGGACATATTTTTACAGACAGAAATCGTTCTCTGTTAGATGTTTGTTTGATTTTCATAACTTTAATAAGGCCACTTTTTAAACCAATTGAATAGATTCCAGTGTTGTCATTAGTTTGACTTATGTTTTAAATAGTCAGTCTTTAAACATTATACAATACATCTTTGCAAATAAGGCCACTTTTGTAAAGTCATCTTCAATATTTGGTCACCCCTGTATTCAGTCACCATTCGCAGGCCCTTTATGTATCAAACCTCTTTAGACCAATCACTTGAAAACATGGATGTAACTTTGTGTTCTGCAACTCATTTGTACATTTGATTTACAAGTCTGCTTAAAATAAAACTGCAATAAACATCTAGAATGGTTATTATTCAGTAGTGTTAACCAGTTGTACACCTTTCTTTCTTTCTTTAAAAACATTGAGGTCACAATGTGCTTCATTGGAATCAAATACAAATAAATTCCGGAAAACCAAAGGATCAGCAACTAAACAATAAAGCAATTATGAGAATGTTGTTAATCTAAATCAAGAAAATATGTTTTTAAAGACAATTGGGTTTGCCAGAGGAGAACTGTATAACAGCATTTAAAGGGTACATAAGGACCTTTTTATTTTATTCTGGTACATGTTCCCATGTGTTGCTGCAACTGTTTATGTAAGGTGTGCCTATTGTTTAATTCATTTTTTTTGTAATTTTATTTTTTTACATTTTGACCAGTTTTTTAAACTTTTAAATTGCATTGCATTGTAACTGAGATGGATTTACCATTGACCAGGAGGATGATGGGAAATGTAGGTCCATGTGTGTGCATGTGAAGCCATCTTGAGTCAAGGAATGCAATTTAAAAATTTAAAAAAGGGGTCAAAGTGTAAAAAAAAAAAAAAAAGCTCCTTATGTATCCTTTAACAGATTTTATTAATTCTGAAATCGATGTTGCTGCAACTGAAAACTCAGATAAACAGTATTCTATTTCTTTCAGATATTGAAGGCTCCGTTAGTGAATCCCTAAAGACATATTATTTTGTGTATATGTCCAGCCTGAGTATTTGCCTCTAGGATTTGCAGTTTCAGGGGATGCTGAATATATAAATATCCCCAGTGGAAAAACAGCCCAGTTGCTTTAATATCAAAAGATCAACGTGAACTGGTAAGGAAATGTTAACTCAAATCAATTATACATACCGTATCATTTACATGAATGCAACAGAGGTAGCCTGGCCTCTTCAATATTGCATTTTGAGGTGATACCAGAGTATGAGTAAGGGACATTATAGTTCTGAAAAATGAGTAAAAAATTATTACATTTATCTGAAAGATTCCACAGTATAAATGCATTATTGATGCTGACAATCTAATATGTGTTCATGGTGTAGAATAAAACTGAACATTAATGTTGTTTCTCTGTAAAAAAAAAAAAGTGAAATGGGAATATGTTGGAAAATATGAATCTGACCATGTACACCAACTGAACTGTATAAGACAGTGTCTTTATACTGTGAACTATAAACAGCTGTTGCAAAAACTGTACAGAATCTAGAGACATGGCAAGCAGCATGTGTGAGAAAGGAAACAGGTGTAGTGTAAGGTCAAGGGACTGGGAACTAAGATGTATAAAATGTATCTTGTTCATGTGAGGATATATTCTGTGAGATCAAGACTTTTATAAAGCTGCTTGTTGAGATGAATGAATGAGTCTGGACCAGACATTGAAATTCTCTGACCTGACCTGACATGGGCAGTATCTCCTGTCTTGCCTGAAAGGTAATTCCACAGACTCAGGTAATATTGATCAATTATTTTGAAACTGTTAAATCTAGCTGACTACATAGATCGCATCTAGGGAAATATGTTACAATAACTTTTGTGTGATTCTGTTATTCTTCAAAAACTGTTGACATGTGTCTCTATTATTCACTATTAATTAATACAAGGACTAGGATATTTAATGTACATATAATTATAATTATTACCACAACAACAATGAGAAGTCAAACATTACAGTTTATTCTAAACTTCTAAACTTGTTCGTTTATTATGGAAGAGAAAATGCAAGATTTTCAATTCTAGTTTAAATGAATTAACATACTGACATGACATACTGAAGATATTTTATTGAAACCCCAGTGTATTGATGGATTTTTACAGTGGAATTGAGTTTACTTCATTTCATTACCTTACTTAGATATAACTGGGACAGAAATGACGGGAGCTTTTAATCATTAAGGAAGCAAATTATTGTTCTGTAGAAAGTAAAGTACAACATGTATTATAAATCCTGCTGTAATATATTATAAACCCTGACCTTGTACCTTCGTTATCAATATCAGTCTTTCAGTTGACTAAAATCTCTTCAGCATCTGGTAAACTCTTTGGTGGTTTCTGCTGCCAGTAGTGTTGCCATCTCTTTGGAAGCAGGGTCTGGATCCCTGCTTGTGCATTCCAGTTCCCATGCAATTTGGTATGTAACCAAACAGAATTTCAAAACACTGGGCAGACATCGATCTTCCCCAAAATGGCTATTTTTAAACTTAAACTAGATTTTTTTGCCTATTGTGGATCAAACACACCCAAAGGCATCTGCTAACCAGTCATGTCATGCTCACACATGTAGGTACTTATTTAAAATGAGTTTACAAGTTATTTGCTCCGGGCAGAATTTATTTCCTTAGTGCTTATTGTATGTAGTATCTGGAGAAGAAGTCAATGTGAGTTTACTGACCCTTTTTGTATAAAAGTTTGGGATCGTGTCAACTAATCATGCAGATTTAGTGGAGACATTTTAAAGCAATCAGAAATCAATATTCTCTCAATAGAATCCTCCTTTCCAGCAGTCTTGCCCCCAGTCTTGTCCATTACTTGTGTGTCTATGGGACGTTGTACATCGTTAAAGAAATAGAAGGCCAAATGCTTTTCCTCTAGTTTAATGCCTTTTCCATTAAAAATGTTTTTTATAATGTTCCAGTATTTGTCATTATTTATGAATGATGATTGTGAGAGCACTGTGGCCCAAGATGTTACCGGCAGGAATTAGAAACTCAAGGTTGGTTTATACTTCTCTCGCAGACAAAAGCCATACGTCAGCTGCAGGCACTTCTACGGGTGCGCCAGAAGGACTGAAGCACCCCCGAGTTTGCAGACTTTTTGACGCAGCAAAGTGGTCGTAGCTGTTGGCCATACTTTCAGCCAGTGCGTTACTGCCCGTGTTGCCAACATGTTCCACAATCCTGCAACACTTTGAGATGGGATTTTAAAATTGCCCGTCTTATTAATGAAGGGAATGTGTAAATTGGCTCATATATATTTTTATGCGCAGCAGACAAGTAAAACTGATCAGCTGTTCTCCATACTGCCTCCGATCAGACGTATTGAACAGCTGAGCAACGTTACTGACTTGATGGGGAAAGTAACTGCATACAGAAAATAAATAGTGATGTTAACTTATTAGTGACTCAAGTATATAAAAAGAATAACAGTAATAAAAATACATTGTATTCATTATTATTATTGTTATTACTATACAAGTGGTTGCTGCACATGGTAGCCTATGTAAGCACCGATATTAATTTTAGCAAAGGTTCTTATGCTTTAATTTCATTCAGTTTAGAGGCAAGTTTAAAATCTTTTTCTGTTGTTCATGTTTATTGGGATCCTCAAAAACTTGCTCTATCACGCTTCACTGGCTCGCGACCATGCGACAAATGGTGGATTTTTTTAACATCATCCAACCCTTTGCGTTTTGCGGTTGCAGACACGCAAAAAAGGCCGTACAACTTTTCAAAAAAGACGCAGTTCGCGGCAGTACAGATGATGTCATTCCGACCATCAGAGGCCACTGACTGAGACCAAAAATTGGGTCGGAGTATAAAGCAGCCTTCAGAGACAGAAGCTGCAGTGCAGTGCTGCTGCACACACTTAATTTAGAAAATAAACAGAACAAAACAGGAACAAACAAATAAACAGGACAGGAGGGCCAAAACAAAGATTCAAACAAAACAAGAATGCATAGGCTGGGCATTCGCCTTCACTACTAACTTTACAACCTAAACATTTTCACAGAGTTAACTGTCTAACTCCCTCTCCCCACACAAAAGATTTATTCTCTTTATACAGATGTCCATTCTTCAATTAGCACCAGTTACCTAACTGGAGAATGGACACACCTGTGGTTATTGGCAGGGGCAGAACTAACCCCATCCCTGGCAAACTTACATTCCCACACACATTATTTACACAAGCAGGGCTTTTGCTGTGCCACAATGGCCTTTTCCTACTAATTAGTCACTTGAATGATTCTGTTGCTGATGGATGACCAGGAAACACCCACCGTATCATCTGTCTGAAAATACCCATTTGCAAAATAAAACGTGATGTGATGCACAGCACTCCTTTGTTTCTTGGTTTACCTAATTATGCTGATTATCTTGTACACAGTGCAGATCATATTTTACACAATGCAGATCATCTTTTACACAGTGTATATCATCTTTTAAGGTAGCAAAGATCATTTTTACTGGTGTCCTGATTTTGGAGAAGGTAGGGCTGGATACTTGAAACTCCTTATGTAAAGGAAAGCAGGTGATGCACTCAGTATTCACACAACACACACACACACACAGTGTACTTTAATATTGTATTAGGATATGTATTATAAAAAGTTTACAATTCATTCCTGTTCTGTGAAAATTTAAGAGAATATTATAGCTGATGATTTTCTTTTTATTTGATTCCTCTAAAACATCCCATAGAAGATCTGCAGCAAAAAAACAGGGAAAGTTGTTAGTTTTGGCACAGAAATATTAAGCAGCACCAAATCAAACATTATGTTTAGTTATTTGCTACTTGATGTGAATCCAGGGGCATCTTCACAACTCTCCTGCAAGATTGTCTTTCAATTTAGATACATGTTATTTTTTTCTGATGTTTTAATGTTGTAACATGAATTCATTCATCCAGGAAATCAACTGCTTTTTCTTTAACATAAATAAATAAATATATTTATAAATATATAAATAAAAACCTCTGAGACCCTTCCAATAAACTTAATAAGGTAGTTATTTAAGACAGGCCAAGTACTCCATGCTTAGCTTTACCTTCTCAACAACAGAATTCAACAAAAAATGTCTTCTATAGGCCACAGAGGATATTCTGAAATAATAAAATAATAACAACTTTATTATATGACACTTCCTAACATTGAAATTTGCTTCAGAAAGACCAGATACTTCACTACCTTCTTTTCGGTGAGTACAAGAATCAAGTACAAGTACAAGAATCACAAGTACTGCGTTGTCTGCTTCAAGTGAGAGTTCAGCAATGAAGTCTTATACTTATCCAGGGCTTACTACTTTCCAGCTTGTAAAATTTTTAATGTCAGAATCCTGGATTTTGCAGGATGTATTAATTTAATTTAATCCATAACTTTAAGATGCTTGCAGCATTCATTTATATTAAGGCTGCCACACATCAAATGTGATGTGATGCACACACAAATTCACTTCAAAATGATCATGCACACTAGAGACGACAGTGCTGAAATATCAAATATCTATTTGTGATATATTGTGATTTATGTACGTCCATTGACATATTTCTGTATTGCTGTATATACTGTGTATATTACAACAATTAATTTGTGTTGAACATTGTTGATTCATTTTAACATTGTTGATTTATATATATATATATATAATATATATATATATATATATATATATATATATATATATATATATATATATATATATATATGTGTGTGTGTGTGTGTGTGTTCTAATCATGACAATTTTTGACTTGGTGAAATGAACAAATATTAATAATTCTGTTCGGTATTTCCTTCAACAGATTATACAGTATATGCAGATATTATGCACAACCACTCCTAAGTCACGATTCATATCAGAAAGGTGGGAAAAGAATGGTGTCTGTACCATAATCATTATTATTCGCATTGAGGAGTGCATGCAGGTCCAAGACAGGACAAGTTTGATGGTTACTAATAATTTTATAGATCAAAATTAGGTGGGCAAATATAATTTATACAGTATTTGTCTCCTAAATCGCTCACATTTACCTTGTCCTAAACCTTGATCTTGCATGTTCTGTCTTTGAATCAAATCTGGACGTAACTTATTTATGTACTTGGAAAATAACAGAGTTCACATCTCCAAAAGTCTATAAGTCATTAGATTCCAAATACATCAGACAGGTTAATTTGCAAATGTTTCACAAGTTATTAAAGAGAAACCAGTCACTTAGATATAAATTGTTATAATGTCAGATTTTATCTTCTGAATAACCATAATATTGTATCACTTGGTTACCACAACCTTGACCTGATAAATACTGAAACCTTATTTATAACACCAATCATATAGTATTATGTTAATGCTTCCTCTTCAGGTTGAGGTAGTATTAAAGAAAATGTGATTGACACCACAAGACAAAACTGAATATATTAAAACTCAAGCACAATGTACCATGGGGATATCACTGAAATGACATACTGTCAGTAATTTGACATCTCATAAATTGTATGTCCTTCTTCCATTCTTGATGAAAAAGGTACTTGAAGGAATGATAAGAGGCAAATCCATATGCAAGCATGTGCATTTATCATTCATCACAGCTACTGGCATGAAACAAAATTACTGTGCTCCCTCAAGTAAATGAAAGTACAGGTTTAGATGTTAGTCTTGCAAAGCTAAATCAGCTGTTTACTCTGCTGAAAATGTTTGTTTTCAGAGCTGTCAATATTACCAAATGCCATTATGCCTAAAACAAAAGCAGGAAAGCATGTCATTTCAAAGATTAAGGCCAAAAGTATAATCTGGTGAGGTTTAATTGCTAATATTATGTTTCAAGATGAGACCAAAGAAAATGTCCTTGAGGCTGAGGAATGGATTCAAGTGCCATTAACAGGGACCTTGCATTGCAAGTAATCCTCTTTCAAATGAAACACACAATAAAGGTCAAATACACTTTCCTGAACATATAGCAGCAGACATTAGCTGCTAGTAGCTCAGGAATTGCATCTCATTAAATCTGCATAAATAGCTTAAAGGAATACAATTAGACAACCCAAGAATCCCATCAACTTCTGTTTTAAGAGTGCTTCCATATATGGTATCCATTTTATTTTGGGACTTGTAATATAATTGTTATATGTATTAAAACATGTATTTATTTATTTATTTGGAATAAAGGCTTCAGAGGATTGAGTTAATTATAGATTACTTCCATTGGAATGTCGTTATGTCCAGTTTATATGTTCCTGAAGATATTACTAGCAAGTCCCTTTCTTGTACCACCAAGTTTCTATACACAGCTTAGTACAGTTGTATGTAATGGTCCATTTAAGACCAGTGTGGAGTACATACCTTTAATAAATGTCACCTATTAAGCACCCCCCCCCCCCCCCCCCCCCCCCCCCCGCATCAGTTCAGCTCAGTCTGTGAGAGAACGAGAATAATGAAGCATTGCAATGATTCTGCTCCCTGGTAAGGACAACAGAGCGGGGCAAAACGACTAATCTACTGTAACAAGCCTTGTTAGGTTTAAGTTTATGTGTGCTGTATGAAACCAGAAAATAGCCTGGAGTTTGTATAGTTTGTGTAGTTGTGTAGTTTGTTACTTTAATGGGGATGGATCTCAATCCTGTGCATGAAGCCTGCATGAGTGTTTATACGGGATCGCCATACAGCCAGGCCTTCCCTTGCACCTCCACCCATGGAAAATAGAGACAACATTTGCGCTCTTATAAAACTTTATACTGGCAGGGCTTCATTTGAACAAAATAAAGAAAAAATCTTATCCCTAGTTCAGGGGTACAAAATTTGTGTGAGGGCCGAATTTTCCCCCCAAAAAACCCAAATGTAAGATCTCGGGGGCAGCACATACCCAAACATATTTCTCTAATTTGGCAATGATCCTTTACAAATGCAGAGTACATTCAAATAACTGTGTACAAATGCATCCCTGTTTAATGGGATAGCTGAGTTTTTTCTTTTTCTCCTTTGCAATATTTGTGAACTGCGGCAACATGTCCACTTTCTGATGGTCTTAACAACTGATGTAGATGCACGAATTTCTCTTGCTTCATCGAGCAAAAAGCACTTTCACAATAGTAAACAGTAATGAAGACCTTCAAAGCAGCATCCCTTGTTGTTTGTGGTCAGGAATCAGAGACCACAATGCAAAGTTTTGTCATTTCTCAATGCCTTTCATGAGTAGCAGATCAATCAATTCCATTTGCACATCTGCTTTAGAGAAGCCGAACACTTCACATGCTTCTGATGGTAAGTTGGCTGTATAAGGATCATCAATGCATTGAAGCAGGCGCCAGGGTTTGAAAATCCTGAAAATCCTCAAAACAAGAATTTTGTCAACCAAAAGAATTATAATTTTGACCAATGAAAATATGAGTGTCTTTGCGATTTCGGCCAGTAATCCCACCCTACATCAGACCTCAATTTGACCAATAAAAAACCAAGAGTGTAATCCTTGGAATCAGAGAAAGGCATGTATTTAAAGCAGGGATCTAACTCTGTCTTGGGTTACTACAAAACACTGTTGGATGCATTTGAGACGCATCCATTTATAGCCATGTAGTTTCCCATGTTAACCAATTTCTGCCAACAAGAACAGTGCTACTTCAAGTATATCTGAGTTTAATATTTAACCATGAAAATAAGCTCATAGCTAAATCTTGGTGCATTACATCTTATGATATGTCATACATGTTAAAAATGGTAAGTTGTCCCTGTCAGGTAAATTAATACAGTACAAGTTGTTAAGACCCTTCGTGAAAATTCTCATACTAAGCACAACTTCATTTAAATGACTCAAACATGACAATATTTCTTGATGACTAAGGCCAAGGTTCAAATAAAAGTGAACAATTTCAGACACATCTGCCATTCCTGTTTAGCTGACTGTCCAGCTGTAACTGGTACGCAATGGAACGGCCTACCAAATGACTTCACTGGGTAATTAGGAAAAGTTAATCCTATATATATATATATATATATATATATATAGATATATATATATTTATATTTATATATATATATTATATCCCGTCAGGAACGTGAATGCTGTGTTAACCAAGGACTTTTCAGCGCACCATTCAGCTTCGCATCATTGTCGCAACTTCGTTATCAAGCCATTTTCCCATAGGAACAATGTTATAAATTGGGGTTACGTTCCTGATTCTTCAGCCAGATAATATAGTTTTACAAAAATGAGCCGTTATATTGTACTCATGCAAATATTTATGTAACCCTGAACACTCAGCCCGGTGATTACGCGCATATTACTCAGACACCTACCTGACTTGTTTAAAAGTACAGATTCGGGGCTTTCCAATGACGTATTCAATGTGCGTATTTGGTACTCCTAGCAGGAAATACAATCGCCTGAAGTTAAGCCCCTCATCATGTGACAGAGTTCACAGCGTAGGTTTCGTTTTGAGTCAATTGCTCTTATCAAATAAATCTTACAAAAAAAAAAAAAAAAAAAAAAAAAAAAAAAAAAAAATCAAGTTCAGGGATCCTCAGACCTAAAATCCTGCGAGTAATGAATCACACATCAGCTCAGTACTGTATTGGCTTGTTTACATCACGTGGATATGTTCATTGTCCCCACCATTGTTCAAAGGCTGGGGACAAAGTAAAATGTACAGATCAATACTAAACAGTATATTTCTATTAAGGTAGTGGAAATCCTTTAAGCCACTAATGTATGTCAAAGAAAATATTAAAGGAAGGTTGGTGTTTCTTTTGCATTTCACTTAAAACCGGACATTAGGCCATCCAGGCTTGTTAATTCCTGCCACCAGGACACAGATGCCAATTTCTGTCCAGGTGTGTGAGGCAATACATAGCTTTAGGATTTGAACACTACCTCAGTACTGTCTATGTCACAGTGTTCTTAGAACATTAATCGTAAGTCAATGTGCAACTTTCAAACGTCTGCCTAGCTACTTCATCCATGCTATCTGAAGAACACAGAAGCCAAAATGTTATAGCTAATTATTAAAATAGTGAGTTTTCAGTGTATCAGTTACCTCTCTTCTTCATTAGCTTGATGATAAAATGGTTAAACAGATAGTGGGTATTACTACAGTGGTGGAAGTTTCATTTCCAGACCCTATAACAGAGACTCTGTAGAACTGACAAAGTGGAGTAGAACAAAAGCTTTTATTAAGTCTGCAGACTGGAGTTTCAAAGAGCAACACAGGCTCTGCAAGCAATCGCAAAGAAGCTCTAATCTTCTATTTCTATCTTCCCCTTATATAGGCAGTTGTTCTGAATGTACGTGACTTTTGTCACACATCAGCTAGTTAATTGTATGCAAACATTTTGTTCAACACCTGCAGACAGCCAGACAAGACTATCTTGTGTCCTGTTTACCAACTTCTTCTATTGGCTACTGATTTGTTAAATCAGTTGCTATGGGAAGTTGGTCCTTTACTAACATACCGATTGGTCTTTACATGGCTGACGCGACATCAGCTGAATGTGCGAGCTCCCCACAAGTCATGTCTGCTGAAACCAAAAACACATCCTTTTATATTATTTCTATATACAATTTTGTATACTATTTTTCTATTTATCGTATTGACACCTTAAACATAAAAAAGTAAACAGAAAGCAAAGAGTAATTTTCCCACCACACTACAGTGAGGACCAAATATGTACAGTAAGGTTTCTTACTGGAAGATGTAAGAAAAGAAACCATTTGGAATCCTTGTCTATAACTTTTAAACATCCAGAAGTTCAAGGGTAGGATTCTTAGTATGTAACTGTGAGAAGTAACTATTGTGTAAAAAAAAAGAGGTCTGGAGGATTCTAAACCAGAAAGATCATTGAATGCCATCCAGCCAACCTTTCAGAAATCCCTGGGGCTGGTTTGTACAATAGATTTCAATGTTTGTTGGCTGGCCAAGAGTCTTATCCTTGCCACACACACTCTGCTTCCTCTTTGTATTTTTTTGAAAGAACCCATGGTGCACCAGCCACTAAACCAATCAACTTATAAACTGGGTTTGATTTATTTCACTAATTGTTATGTGGTTCTAATGATTCTAACCATAATAAAATTTAAAATTGGTCTGGTACTTGAAAGAATCAGCGCTAAAAATCTTTTCAGAAACTTTAATTTGCTCCAGTGCTTAAGATCAGCTTGAAAACTAATGTATGTAGTGTATTGCATAATAATCGCACCAGTACAGGGTTATATGAACAAATACATTTAAAAAAAAAAAAATAAAAAAAAAATAACAATAACAAAATTAATAAATAATAGTAAAAATATTTCTGAATGAGTTTTTGTCTGCTTTTGTTTTTTTGATCTGGCCTCTAACGTATGCATTATTATTTTGTGTCCATGTTTTATAGCACATAGAGCTATCAAAATAATACCTTACCTTAATTTTTTCAGTAGGAAAATAGGGTAACTACAGTACAGTGATGAAAATTCTTATCAGGTAAGATTTACTGGGATTTAGTTGTTAGCTCTGTGTGCTTAATGATATTTTCTCATGTACTAAAAGGGAAAGACAGTACCTATTGATAGTGTGAGACCAGAGCTGTCGTCCAGAGTAACCAAGTTGTATCCTCACAAAAATGGGAAGTTAAATTCAGCTATGCTTTAAATTGGACATTCATGACTCCAGGATAGTGTGTGAGAGCCCTGAGCAGAGAGGGTCTTTTTATGTGAAATCCAGGCCCTGCTTATGCTGTAACAGTTGGGTTTTTTTTTTTTAATACTAACTCCGTATATTGAATCTTGATTAAATTAAACATATTGATTAGATTCTGTAGAGTAACTACAAACATTACTCAGTGTTACTTGAAATATTGTATAAAGCCTACTATGCATCTCTGAAACAAGAAAGCAATTTCTTGTTTGTTGCTGGCCATTGTAAAATATCATGATGTGACATCTCAGTCTTCATTAAAGGCAGCTTTATTGTTTAGGATGGATAGCATGCACAATCGATTGCTTCCTTAATCAAAATAACTAGGTACACTGCATGCATGACTTAAAAATTATTGGTCAGGCGCACTTTATCAGGCTACTTTACTTGTGTGGCTTGTTTACTAAGAGCTCTATAGATTTGGATTATATCCATGAAGATCATTATCTACAAGACATTTTAAATGCAGTTGGCATTCTGTGGTGTTTGTATGCTATCCTAATCAATTGAAATCTCTGGGGAGAGTCCCATTATAACTTCAGTGTCAGAAGGTGGAAACGGTCTTCAGTTCTGCAGTTAGAAAATCCTTGTTAGTTCATCCTGACTGCCAGTGTATGTCTTAATAATGGACAGACTTGTAACCATGGACATTGGAATACTGTTTGTTATGGTTTTGTTGTTATGGTCATTTTCAACACTGCTCTGTTTCTGCCACAAATAGAGTAACCATGATTAAGACAATCAGCATATAGAATTTTTTAAAGCTTTTTAAGTTACAGGAACAGTACAAAAATGAAAGTCATTTCAAGATATTTGATACAAGATACAAGATACTCATGTTTGACATGCATTTTCAAAACCTTACTTTTAAATAACATTTTAACTGCATTTCAATGATATGATTGGCTTGCAGTTGAAATTCCCTAAAGTAGAGAGCTATTGTTTGCAGAACATATTTTTTTTAGATTTTTCTTTCTATTAGTTCATAAACAGGTTACTAAAAAGACAGACAACAAAAAAAGGTTTTATCTGCAGATCAATGGACTGAGGAAATCTTGTTTCAGGCAAGGCAACTGATTAGCATCATTAACATTGTTGAGTTGATGATGAAGCACTGTGCTCTGTAATTCTGTTGTAATAACATGTGAATGACAATGTGTAGGCAAATGGCCTTATAAGAGCTTATCTAATTTTGCACATCATTTTTCAAGACTGAAGATCCTGTCATGTTGACCTTCATCATTGTGGGAGTATATCATTTTTGGAACAAGTCAGCATCGTGAGAGTATATCATTTTTGGAACAAGTCTAGTTCACAGCTTAGCTGTCGTAGGAATTGAAATATTATACCACACTTAAAAATCCATTGTCATTGGGATGCAGCTCTTTACCTCTCTTCAGAACACTTACTCAGATAGACCCTCTGGACACAAAAGCATTGACAGAGTATGGAAGTGTGGCAATGTGACACGCCCTGTATGTATTCTGTGTTATATGTTGTGTGTGGTGTGTTAATGTTGGAGTGTATGTATTGGTGCACTGGATATAAATGGGTCTGTGTAGCACGAGTGATTTAAAATATATAGTTGTATTTAGGCACGAGGATTGCACAATCTACCCGTCAACATAACCACCCTGATCAATTAACCACCTCGCTAAATAAATAAATATTCAAAGTAGGCTACGAGATTAATGGCATTGGCAGCAAATGCAGCTTCTGCAATGAAAAAAGAAAGAAAGCATTATAGCAATCAGCCTTTTGGTGCGTTCCTCTTTATGAGAGGCGGGTTGTGTGCGTGTGTCTGTCACCAGTTGAGAAAGCTTTTTTTTGGTGCAATGTGTTTGATGGAGCGCATGCTTTCAAATATTGTCAACGTGTTGTTGTAGCTTTTAAATGCATTTGAATTAAACAAAGCAAGCTTCATAAACGCAATGCTTACCAGCCATTTGTTTAAAATAGCCGAAGCCATATTCAAATCAAGCTGTTATTGGCTGTTGGCAATATCAAGAAAGAGCGCAAAGTGCTGTGACAGAGGTATTAAGAAACCATAACCAGGGAGGCAGGGACTTCTAGAGTTAAGAAAGAAGCCATCAGTTGCAGGTTACTGTACATTTACCGTTTTTTTTTTTTTGTTTTTTTTTTTTTTTTTTTTAAAGCTTTGCATGGAGATGACTATAGTAAACCTCATAGCAACATTGTATTTGTAGCCTAATTAATCTTGTTTATTTATTTATTTTTTTTTTTTTTATTTTTAAAGCTAAAAATGTCCCCCTGTTTAAAGAGGTTTGTGTGTTGTGTTTGTTCACTAACCTATTTATGGATGTGTAAATGCTTTTTCTATAGATGTTCGGAAATCCGACTCTTTCACATATCCGCCTTTACCCAGTCCACAGGGGGTCGGATATGTGACGTTATACTGTAAAAATAAATTACAATTGCTATTTGTGCTGGAAAGACCAGTATGATACTTGTTTGTTTTTGACTCACCGTATTTGAATGTCTGTTCGTCCACTGTTTGTTTAGTGTTAGTTCATTTTGTTTGTCTATTTATTTTGGCCTAAAGTGCCATGTCCTGTTTTTTTGTTTAAATCTTTCATTTGTTTATTTAATAAATGTTGAGCACAACCAAGCGCTCCGCTTCACCCGTCCATGTCTGTGTCCATTGCTTCTTGAACCTGACGTCACCACCCACACACACCTCTCAAGCCACCTGTAACAGGAAGGTACAAGAAATAAGGTCAATAAAATAAGAAGGGGGATTACACTGCCTGTTTGTATGTCACTACAAAGGCAGGATGTTAAATCAATGGTACAAAGTGAATATTTGTAATCTAATAAAGTCAACCCTTCTAAAATCTTCACATACAAAATGCATAGCAAACTGTAATAAAGCATAGTGAAATAATGTTACAAGAATCCCAGAAAGGTATGTCCAACCAAGGTAAACTATGGTAGTATAACCGTGGCAAAAGAGTGACATTACCATGCAAATTTACTGTGGTATTTTTTGTAAGGGAAAATTCAGGCAGTGCATGACTACACAAATGTAACACCAGCACCATTAGCATTACTAGCATACTGTATACATTTTACATACACTTTTAGCATTAATAGCATACTGTGTGCATTTTTTTCAGAAATAAAAGCCTACCTTGTTAAATTTTCTCTCTTGCCATGCTTATTGTATTTGTTATACTTTGCCATGATTACTATAGTTTTGCCATGCTTTACTGTGTACCACGGTAAACATTTACTGAGAGCTATAAGTATAATAATTAAAATTCATTTTACAGCAGAGCAACAGTGGTCTGGAATGCCTTGAATTGGGGGGTTTGCATTTAATTGTGGTTTATCACAGAACATTAAAACACAATTTGTTAAAGAAAACTGCAGTATTTTTTTTTAACCACTACAAGCTTGGTTCATGTGTTCTTACAAGCGGAACGTTCTTGGTAATAATTGCTCTTTAAAGAAAGCTTAACTACAGTGTATTGTTATTGCTAGGTAACCCATCAAAAACCCAACAGAACATGTCACAATAACCCTGTAGAAATGGAGATAGCAACACATAGTTAAAATATTTACCTAAGATATGGATTGAGTTAGTTTGCATAAAATGTAAAAGGTGACTATGTTCTTTAAAATCATTCAATTGGCATTTTCTTCAGGCAGCTTCTTGGGAAAGTTTTTTTATCAAATCCACCCTTATTTGTGATGCACATGTCTGGAAAGTTCACAATGGGCATGGCTTTTATGTATGAAACAAGATGTAAATCTAACCATTCTGTTTGATTTCATGACATAGATGCATTCCTTGACACTGTCAGTGCTGATCTGTCATTCTTGAAGGGTACTGAACATATTTTTTAAAGTTTCCGTATTTCCACATTCTGAAGTCCATTCTGTTTTGAACTTAATAATTCAGCATATCACTGTTCGCCCCTTGCAGTGGGAGGTTAAAGGCATTTAAATGATTAAATATCTAGGATAGGTGATCCCGCTGTGCTGTAAAGATGGTCTGTTCAATAAGATCTAGAGCAATAATGAGATGAAAGGCTTGTACTGTGGCCCAATAGGTATCCCCTTAATTAACATAGTGTATGAGTCCATGGTAAAAGAAAAAATATAAGCAATGTTTTTGCTAATGCCTTCTTCAGGGTTATTTTGTGGTGACGTGTTTTGAGCATCATGAAAAATGAAATGGGAGTGGTCTTATGGTTTTACTTCAGAATGTGTGATTGGAGTGTTTGAAGTTATGAATTATGATTAAAACATCAGATCTGCTCACAGAAATGACAAGCATTAACTGTCCTTTTTATATTATTTACTATAAAATGGAAACAAACAAGACAGTGTGTATTTGATTGTTTCTTTTTATTAGTCAATATTATTTAACAGTATTTTATAAGAAAAAAATGTTCTTTTACAAAATTTGGTGCACGGGCCCACCAAATCCCATGGGGGGAAAAAAGAAACCTTTCTTCTTCAGTGAACATAAGAACATACTGGACAGGTATTACAGACTTTAAATGGTTAAAAAAAATCTGTTCTGTTTCTGTAAAGCCATTAAAAATCTCTGATGATTACTAGAATCTTCTTATCATATTCACTAGGAATACAATAGGAAGACAGTCTGCATTAATATTGAATTCATCATTTTCAAAAATCCTGAATTTGCATTTGTTGAAAAGATTCAGGAGTTTCTTTCTTGTACTGTAGTCTTCGGGGATGACATTAAGAATCTTGGATAGTAGATACTGGACACAATTAAATATGGGGAATGGATTATAATTAGAAAACTCAAATTCTGTTCCCAGAGGAAGTTTTAAATGAAGTGCACTAGTAGTGATAAAACGGTAAGGAATGAAACTGCTGGGTTTTGTCCTTGAATAATTTATGATAAGAAAAGGCTGTCGTCCATTGTGTCAGTTTTCCAAAGTAAGTGCAGCTGTAGCTGGTTTGACTACAAGCTATACAATTTTATATTTGTTATGGTCAAATGTGTTGTATTTGTAACTAGTAACTAGTGGGGTTTTTTTGTGGTTATTTTTGAGGACTCAATCATAAGATTTTTAGAAAACAAACAAAAAAAACAACTTAATGAAATGGTAATGTTGAAATCTGCAGCAACATCTTTCTTCTGCTGTATGGTGGTGCATTATTGCTTTCAACATCTCCACTTTTGTCTGCAAAGATACAATATGTGAGCACTGTGGGTCAAAGTGCATCATAGAATCTGCAGTCCCAAAACAGCACTAAAATACACTACAGAGCACTAATATGGATGCAGATTTCCCAATAATTTTTTACACTCAGCTGTTCAAACTAGAGCGATAACAGGAAATTCGTACTAAGTGAAGTCATTTACAATAAGTGACTACTAAATTTACACAGGACCATACTGAAAATTTGTAGTATCAGGAAATTCGCTTATCTAACTTTGTTTTAACGAGAATTGACTGTGTGTGTGTAGATGGATGGATGGAAGGATAGATAGATAGATAGATAGATAGATAGATAGATAGATCCTCAGAACAGTTGTTTGTTACTGTGTAATCATTTATAATGAAGGTGGAGTAAACATGTATTTATTTACTGTTTGAAACCAGCTCCTCCAGTGAAGAAACTACAGCACTGGGTGAGTCATGTGACCAGCCCGCTAAATACCAGCATTGCTTGTGCAGAGTGCAGGAAGTGCTGTATTTGCATTTGTGCTTCTGTGGGTTGGGAAGGCAAATTGGCTTGGAATAGTTTACATTATGGTGTTCCAGTGACCACTAATGGTTAGGAGCAGCCCCATGAGTTCAGACAGAGGTCACCCTTGAGCAGTAAATTAATTGCAGAATTTCAAATTAAGTTGAAAAAATTGTTGGTGAAATTGTTAAACTCTTGATTATCTTTATGTTTTAGAGAAAGTAATGCATCAATCAGCTATATCAAATGTTGAAATCATGATATATTGATTGAGATGTATTTATCTTGCTACCGAAGTGAGAAAAATATTTGCAAGAAAATTAAGAAAAACAAGTTAGGTTGTTATTTTATTATTTTCATACTGGTGAAAAGTACTGCTGTAACTTTTTAATAGATCTCCACTCCCCATAACTGTTCAAAGGCCTGTCAAATATTTGTAATGATAATAAAATACAATAATAATACATAGCACAATACACATTTTTTTCAGTTTTTCATTAAGTATATGGAATATTTGATATATGTAACATTATTTAGCAGGTTCAATTCAACTTTATGAAGCAAAATTAGTTGATACACCAGGGTGATGCAAAGCCTTTGGCCATAGCTGTATATCAGGTCTCAACAAAGCATATGTATTCCACAATGCTCCCTGTGATAGACAGTCCATTTCAGAGTAAATATTTAACTCTAGGGGTCAGATTTTGATGCCAGAGCAAGGCACAACTACAGATGCAGTGCTAAAATGAAACACAGTAGCCTTTAAAAAATTTTTTTTAAATTACATGAAAAATTAAACCACTGATAAAAAAAAAAAAAAAAAAAAAAAATTTTTAAAAGTTTCAAAACAGTAGAGCTTCATTGGCAATTACTGCATAACTGTGATCTGCATCTCAAAGAATGTTTCAGTAATTTTAACTTACAGAGCTCAGGACAAGTAAGGAAAAAGTAAAGGAATTAGTGAAGCTGCTCCAATGTCAAGTTTCTGAGCAGCACTCTTTCAGCCAGATTCTGAGGGTATATAAAGTACATATGGTGACAGTTTCTGGGGTTTACTTCTCAGGCTAAACCAATAACCGTGGCCGGAGAAGTATCTGTTATGGCTTGTTCTCAGTATTGTGCTAAAACAGTAGCAGCTTTAGCTTACTGTGCCTATTATTAAGGTACAGTTTTAGCTTAATTAAACTGCTTGTGTCCCCAGTTGAAAATGTACCCTTAAAAGGGGTTATTATATAAAATATCTGTTGCATTGTAACCGGTATTTGAGTCTGACTGACGTTGAAAAGGTCATACTTCATTGAATGAATTTCTAAAGAAACAAAGCTGCCTTGCTGTTTTTCAACTGCAGTGTAAGACACCACAGCACTCCATAAACAAACTGTTCAATTATAATTAGTTTGACATTGACGGTCATAAAGCTTCTGTTTGTTTTGCAAGTGGTGGTTAGCAATGTTGTATAAACATGAAGAAGAATAAGTATGCATCTCGTGGTAGCTGGGGTATTGTCAGCAAAGTGTGTCAAAGTGATTGAGATTTTGGATGGTAAAGTGTCGTATTTCATTTGCATACATTTCTTCCCGAAGTACTTTATGTAATGGGTTAGCAGCTAACATAGACAGGAGGATTTTGATTAAAAGAGTGTAAAAAAAACCCCTCACATTGACATTGCCCATAACAGGAAGTTTGTGTTTAGTTTTGAACTATGGTGCCACAATATGTTTCAAATATGCCTTTTAGCTCTGGAGTAAATCACTTTTATGTTTTCAAAATGCAAGTGCTTCAGTCCCAAATAAAGCTTTTTTTTGGTACCTGTGCATAAAATGAGCATGGCAGCTACTGTAGGTGTAATCTACAGACCATTCTGATTTATCCTTGTACAAATAACAGTGACATACAATGTGAGTGAATCTCAATGTGTAGTACAGTATAACTGAATATGTATACCTAGTGCTTCTGTTTTTCGGTTTTTTAAATTGCATTTTTCAGGGCTTATTTTTAGCTGTTTTTTATATAAATCTTTTTTTGGGGGGGGGGGGCTTTTGTTTTTGATATACTTTATGAAAGTAGTGTTTTTGGTTATTTTCTAAAATGCTTGATCATTTTATTTTTTTCTGTCAATATATGTTTAATAATAACTCAGCAGTGCTTGCACACTTAAGTTGTACCTTCTTTCCTTTGCTGTCTTCCACAACAAAATCCCTATGGTCATGGGTACATTCTTCTGGGGGTTTTGTGTTTTGGCATTTTTGTACATTTTGCCACAATTCTGTTTTAAATCCTGTTGTATTTGTATGGTTGAACTTTGACTGAAAATTGAAAGCAGTTGTATTTGGTCTGCATGAGTTCTGTAACTATGAAGACTACGCTGTAAACGTGATTTTGGGAAATAGAGATTAACTTATTAAACAAGTGACAGAATTGTGACAATAAGCTAATTTCTTTGGCAACGTACCTTACAACAGGCTCATACCTTCAGCTTGGCACAGAGACCTTTTATGTTGCAGGCTTTTTTTTCAGCCCACCCAGCTGACAGCATGTTAGTTATTTGTTTTATGAGCTGAGTTACCCTTTAGAAAATAGTACAGTAATACAGTTTTATAATTATATATATATAAATATTATATATATATATATATATATATATATATATATATATATATATATATATATATATACAATAATATATTATATATAATTAATATATATTATGTATTTGTTAATAGTTTTTTAAATTTATTTTTAGGTTTACACAAAAATGTAAAAGACAATGTCCTGATGTTTTTTTTTTTTTCATTTTAAAGTAAAAACTTATATGCTAACACTAATATACAACATACAGTTTCATATCTGGACAGTTTTTTACTTTATCTATTGGTGGGTTCTATTTAAATGTATTTTATGAATACAACATTTTTATTTGAAATACGGTAAGATAATGACCAGTGTAGCGTCAGAGTGGGTCATAATATCATTCTGTGTATGAAATTAACGGAATTGAAATATACATAAGGGTGTCCCAAACCATTCCATGTGTCTACTTTGTTTCTGGTCACAAACTCGCCACTAACAAAGAATGCTTTGAAAAAGAGTCGTAAACTAAATACTGGACAAGCGGCTTATCTCCACCATCGCTGAATGAATCCTTTGGCGTCGGCAGTATCTTGCAGTGGGTACAAGGGAGACAGTTTTGGGTACTTTGACACCTTGTGCAGAAAACAGTCCATCTCAAAATCCAGCCGCGAGAGGGTGAAACAGCAGACCAACTGAGAACAATATGCTGTCTCGGAACGAGAACAACCAATGGGAAACACTCCATGTGGACTCAGATACAGCCCAAAATGAACAAACTATCCAATCACAGGGGTAAAGAGAAAGTTACAAAAGAATGAGCAGGACATTTAAACAGGGCTCCCGACACAAAATCCAAGGCTCTTGACACACAAACAAGTCTCTGAACTCTGACAATCTGAAGACCCAGCCTGCGACCGGCTTATACAGAGATAGCGTTTTTCGGACACTCTAATATGAGATAGCTACTCTAGTGTTTGCCTTGGTGCGTGGGTCCGCTGTATAAGACATCCAAAATCTAAAAGTACTTCTAATCAAATCTCTAACTTAGTTATCATTGATCACCGGAGAAAGAGCTGGATAAACATTTGAAGTCGACGGAGATTGAAATATATTCAACTATAAATATGAGACCGATTTAACAATTCTTTGATTGATCAAATATTAACAAAAGTAGATATTTGTGTTACTAGCGATACCCCTGTTAAGACTAACCTTCGTCTTAAATAGCTGTCAGGAATGCAGTTGTAACCTTTAAGGGAATCTCTCATAGAATCTGTTGGATCACTAATCAACCAGCAGGAGTGGGGGGTCGTTGTTTGTTTCCTTTTCTGTACTGTTTAGTTTAGTTAATTCTTCCTTTCTGTATTATTTTAGTTTAGTTGTTGCACCTTTACTTTTTTCCTTTATTTAGTTTTATTTCTAATAAAACTGTTCCTTTATATTCACAAGAAACGTTGTCCAGTCTGATTATTTCAATGAAGGTGGGTTCTGCATGATTTGAATTCAAATAAGGTATTATATTATTACAACTTAAACTAGTCCAAATACAGATATACCTTGCACACTACACTAGTCAGTCCCAGATGTTTGCATTGTCACAAATACATGTAGAGCAATGTGTACCTTTGCATATGGACTCCAGACATAGGTTACTTGAGGATTATTACTAACCAGATTTCTCCCTTCCCTCCTATAGGCATTTACAGGCAACACAAACACTGAGAGTGTGGTCCGTCATGACCTGCAGCATGCATTCGTTGCTCGCTTCCTGCGAATTGTGCCTCTTGACTGGAATGTTGAAGGCCAGATTGGAATGAGAATTGAGCTCTTTGGCTGTCCATACTGTGAGTATTTCATTAACATGTGTAGGAAACCTTTTTAAAAAAAACTTTTTGGCAGATAAACAACATTAAAAATATTTGTATCTAAAACGTTAAGATTTTTCACAGTACCTGAGGTGTTGCACTTTAGTAATTGTAAATAAAAAAAGAGTGCAGGGTTGAAAAAAAATACTTAATTGTCACTAAAATTAAAGCCTCCAAGACTGATTTTTATTACATATAAGTTAGTCATGCAAATATGATGCTTGCTCCAGGTATTAACCAAAGTGTGGCCTCCACAGTGCCTCAGCATGGCAACTGTCTCGAATGGGCTGGATGGGGCTTTTGGAAGGGATCATCAGGTGGGCACCTCCTGTGTCTGGTGCTTCGTCAACTAGTCTACAACACCTCAGGAAGGACTCCCCTCCAACCTCCACCCAACCTAGCCTAGTTTACTTACCTTAGCCATCCATTACTTTTTATTGATGTTAATTTCCACCATCACCTCTCTTTTGAGGTCCCCAATCTGCTTCTTTTCTCCTCAACCAGCCAGTTGGTACTTCCCTCTGCCTCCTTGGATAGAGTCTTTAGTATATGCCACAATTCCTGTCCAATAAATCAAATATATTATTATTATTATTATTATTATTATTATATATTATTATTATTATTATTATTATTATTTGTTTATTTAGGAGACACATTTATCCAAGGCGACTTACAGAGACTAGAGTTTGTGAACTATCCATCATCTGCAGAGTCACTTACAACGTCTCACCCAAAAGACAGAGCACAAGGAGGTTAAGTAAAACAGGTGAACCACAAATTCACAAAATGCCTCTAGCACAGGGAATTACCTTAGCGCAGAAGGGGTTAAATCCCCATTGTACTGGCTCCCAGGACTCTTTACAGACTTTTCTGACACTGTTGAATGTCCTCGCCATCAATATAGAACACCATATCCATTGCTTGGCCTTTGCTGATTGAGATGCTTCTCACCTTGGCGGGATTGAACTGTGTATGTGCCCATCTGATGTTGTCTGCTTGTTTGCCAATTAACCGATTGGTACAGGCTACTGTTGTAGTCATGGTTGTCATGTCATCATTGTATGCTGTAAGCCATTCTCTTTTCTATCTTTATGACTAACTTTTTTAGCAGATAGAACTGCTTGAAACCTGTCATCACATTCAGCAAATGAAATAACCTTAGTTAACATGTTTTGTCCAAATATCAAAGCTGTGACGGTGTTTCATCTGTGCTTTTGCTGTTTTATACCACAATTTTTTTTTTATTAAAGACTGAACCATACCCTGTCTGTTCCAATCCTCCATACTACAACATATGCACAAGTGCCCGTTTTTCAAAAAGTAAAGTGTGTGTATACAGTTGAACTTATTAGGCTTCCAAGCCAATGGCTGGGAAGCCTATTTTTATTGTTAAAGTTTAAAAAAATATATATATATATTTTTTTTTTTCTTCCCAAAACTTTAAAGTGCTGCTGCTTCAAAGCTGTGTGACTGATTAGGTTCTGACTTGGCAGGTAACAAGGTGGATACGTTGGCTGTCAGATGAGGAAAAAATGTTGCTGCTGCATCCTTGCAATTGGCACCGTGACGCATTTTTCAATAAAACCTTTCGAAATCACCTTCTTAAGAACAGGTGAAGCGATTGATCTGAAACTTGACATATGTCATCAGCATCCAAACCCGCATCAAGTTTGCGAAGCAGAAGTTACTGTGATAAATTTTAATGTCAAAATGGCTGCCAAAAATCTTATCGAAACGCGCCCCTAACAACAAACTGCTGCTGTCTGAAAACCGTTTGTCCAACAATCTCCAAACTTGGTAGTTATTGTCCCAGTAACAATGGGATACAAATATGTGAAAATTGTGATTTTTTTATAAAACAATATGGCCGCCACTTTTACGTTTACATTTGAAATTTAAACCTGCATCAGTTGACAAACGATTTACATGACTAACTCCAAACTTCACAAGCATCATCCCTGATACAATATCAATACAACTGACTTTTAAAAAATTGTGTTGACCTGAAACCAAAATGGCTGTTTGATGCATTTTTTTTTTTTTTTTTTTTTTTTTTTTTTTTTTAAACTAAACCTGCTTCCAGTAATTGCTAGAGTTATTGGTACTGGTACTGGGGCTTGGAAGCAGTAAAACTGCCTGGCAGTTCTAGTTAGAATTGTAATAAGAATATGTATTCCAATTTCTGTCAACACAGAAAAGTATAGTTTAAAAAAATATCTATTTTCTGATTCAGTTTTCTGAATGCATTCGTTTTCTGAAAACTTGATCTTATGTAAAAGTATGGACTGATTCTACATTTTATTGCAGAACCTCTGTTCGATGTTTATAGTGTCTGTTTGTATTGTTGGATGTTTTTGTTTGATGCGTAAGCTTATGATTTTTGGAACTTAGCTTCTGCTGTTTTGAGAGCTTTTTGGCCAAAAAAAAAGATTGATCAATTGACAAGTGAGGGAAGTAATTTGCATAAAGTAGGAGTCAGCCATGAGTGTGTGCTATGCATGTGTTCCTGTGTTTTTCACTAATCCCAGTGAATTGATTGATAAATTGATCAAAGAGCAATTTAGTTGATCACACCTTATTACAAATTTAACATTTAAATTGGACAGACATGCATATCTGGTTCTCAAGCAGCATGCTGTTATTATTAGTCAAAGCAGTTCTGTTTTCTATACTGCCGTGCATTAAGGAAAGTTAACCTTTTCAATTTCAGTAAGGGTTTTTATGCACAAAACCTACAATCGGGCATGCTGCTGGTAATTGTGTATATCAAATGAATGAGTGAGTAACTGGATTTTAATATTGAGAACAGACAGGCTTTTAAAAAACAGTCTACTTATTCTTCTAATTTCAGTTGTATGGCAGGATAAGCACCCTTGTTAACACATAATATAAGCACTTACAAAAAGTATCTGCAATTGGAGCAAGTTCTTGATACGTGCAAAAATGATCCTCCTGGAAAATATGGGTGAAAGTATTCTTACAGTTTAAGGCTAGTATATTGGATTTAATCACACAAACCAATTTTGGTGGCTTAAAGTTCAGTGAGCAGCATGAAATGTCTATTTTCATAATTTGAACCCCCCTCTTCAGAATTGAAAGCCCCACTTTCTTACATTTCATGACAGAAACAAACCATTCAGCATGGTGACTAGAGCAGAGACACTAAAGCTAGTTTCTTTATAAAACATGAATTAATTAAAAACAATGCTACGTAACATTTGTCTGCAGCCTCTACTGTGAAAGTAATACATACATCAGCAATTGTATTACAAAATACAAAACAAGTCCTCACGTCTGCTTCTTATCTGCAGACACAGAGTACACTTTAGTTCCCATCAGGCTGATTAGAAGCACTTTTTTCTTTTTATCATTTTGTAAGCATGTCTATCCAGTGTTGTTGCTGATCTTACCACCAGCAATCATGTTTCCCTCATTTTCCTAAACTGTATTTAACAAAATCGAAAATAAACCAATTGTTTCTGACACGTTACCTAGTTATTATATTGTATATAAACAACCATCTGTGTAATTACAGTGCTACTAGTGCTGTACTAACCAAGCCATTATATATAACCCTTGAGTTACTTATTTAAAGCTTTGAAACAAGCAACTCAATCTCAATATCTGGGTCAAACTACAGAAACTTCATAGTAGAATAAATATCAGATGATTAAAGACTGCTTACAGATACGTACAAAACAATAGTAAGAAAGATAACTTCTAAAATGTGTTTTATACATTTATAAGGGTAATGCTTACTGTAATTAATGTTTTTTGTTGCAAAGTGTAGGAAAATCATTCTCCAACAAGGCACTGTGGTCCCCTGCTTCCGTTTAATCTAATTTGCTACAACATCTCACACAAATCAAACTGAGCACTGCACAAAAACAAAACTGGCAGTTTTTTCACTGTCCATTTTCATAAATTTCATGGCCATAACATTGAAAAAAATCTTACATTTCATGGTTTCATCTATTTAAATCTTAAATTGTGTGGTGGTGTGTGAACAGGCTGGCTGTAGGGGTGACGTCAGGCCAGGAAATAAATGCAAGACACACATCAACTGCGGGCGAAACTGAGACACTCCGGTGCTCAGTGTTTTATTAATACAAGTAAAATAAAAGGTTTAAATAAAACGAAACACTTATACACAAAACAAACAGCACTTTGGCCAAAATAAACAGACAGACAAAACAGACAGTGGACGAACAGACAAACAAGTATTGTGCCGGTTGAAAGATAGCACGTATAGCAATTATTTGTTATTTAAAATTTTCCTTCTTTCGCTCCCTTTCTCCACTTATGAAAACACACAACCCTGAGTGAGTGAAACATTCACCCTTTTATGCAGCTGTACCAAGATTGGATTTCTAATCAATCACTCAATTGGAATCTCTATGTGAACTACTTTGTACACTTCCCGTGCTTCCATATAAATACATTTTACTCTGCAGGTAAACTGATTATGACATCCTCATGTCTAAATTCAAATATACACTTTTTAACACTTGTGCTACATAACCCCACTTTATATCCCATGCACCAATGCACCAATACATATACAGTACACCAACATAAATACACCACACGCAAAAAATAATACAAAATACATACAAGGAGGAGGCACACTGCCACATTGTGTAACAAAGTATGAACGTGTAGTTAAAAAATGGCAAAATATAAATATTTAAAGCCCTAAAGTTAACAAAAAGCATGTGACTAACAAAGCAGAAACGCTAAAAGCAAATGAAACTGAAATCCAGAGGACCACTCTATGATTGTTGCATTTCTGTTATTATTATTATTTAAAAAAAAAAAAAAAAAGTTCTGGTTTTAAACATCATTGTACGCAACAGTAATTAAAAAACGTCTGAAATGCTGAGCATTAACAGGTCACACTCTACCTAATCCAGGGGTTGAATGTGAGCATGGAGCATCCTGCAGCTGTGTAAGTACCTGTCCGTATTTAGACACAGCTCTCTGTATCCACTGAGTTTGTTGGAATTTACAGACAGCGTAAACCTGGACAATATATCTAGAAGCAAAAAAAAAATATGAACGTGAAGTCTCTTAAATTACTGGCTTCTTTTTTTCTTTCTTTCTTTTTTTTTGTCCTGTGGTTGCTTTGGATGTTTTTTCTGCTCATACTACTACTTGGTGTGTGTGTATGTATATATGTATATATGTACAATATACATATATTATATATATATGATATATATATATATATATATATATATATATATATATATATATATATATATATATATATATATATATATGGCTTCCACATTATTTTACCAGATCCACTGCAGTAATGATTGTAGCACATTTTCGATTTATTTTGGACACATTTTTAAATCTAGGTCAAATTTGACTTGCCTAACGGTGCTACCATCTGAGAGCTGTAGGTCGTACTAAACCCGCCCCTGGTGCCTGTGTCTACCAATCTGTTAGTAGAGCCCAGTTATTAGCTGCTGTCATGTGTCAATCAATAAATCCAGTCCAGTTCATGATGAGCTTTCTTTTTTAAAATTAAACAAGCTATCATATCAGTAACTTGTAACGGTATATATAACTTGATTGGATTTTAGTACAGGGTAAAAGTACACAAAACAGACTAGATTTCATGGTCCGTGTCACATGTTATTTAAAAGAGGCAATAGTATGGCAAGACCTCTCGTCAAATGCTCTGAAAATCAAGTAAGCCCAAAGCAATTCAGATTGGGCATTTGTAGTGAGAAAGTGAGATATGTGTCAATGGTAGAAGGAAGCTGAGAATATGTAACATAAAGTGATTTATAGATAAAGAAATGTACATGAAAAAAATTCAAGCAGGTACCTGCCAGTACACATCGCATCATTATTCTTCACAGTGCAGAATACCTTAACTACGATAGGCATAGACACACAGCTGAAGAGACAATCAATTTATTATACCGTAATGAACCTGGGAATGCTGTTGGAATCTGCAAGGAAATCTGCCAAGCAATACAAGTCAAAGTAAAGGTCACACAATGGTGATACTCAACTTTTATTGAGCCCAGTGATTGCACAGGGCTAAAAGGTTTAATTGCCAAGTATTTAAAAAAAAATCTCATTAGCATGACTTTTTCACAAGCCATTTATCATTTTCCCAGGGCATAAACTTGGACCCAAACATTTTTAAAGAATTATGTTTACACCTTTAAGTTTGTAACAGGGATTTTGTGAATTTCCCTAATAGGGCTCATGAAGGTTGATCTCATCCTTGAAAAGTTTAAATAAAACAAATCATCAACAAAAAACAAAATAGCCAATATGGGTCAGGTTGGGCAAATGCTGTCACTGAACCTGTATGATTTTTATGATTTTTTTTTTTTTTTAATTTTCTTTCTTCTCTCGCTCTCCTGTACTCTCCTCTTTACCCCCACCCAGAGTGCAGGCTTTTATGCAGGTGACCTTCTCCTTATTAGCAACAATTAAACAATTAACTCAGGAGATGGTCACCTTCTGCACCAGGTTTTTAATGTGGATGGGTCTTCCATCGACGCTGTAAAACACTAACAAAACATATGGCTTTGCCGACATATTTATGAATACATATAAATAAACCGTAATACAAAGTAAATACAAAATAAGCACAGGGGTGGGGAGTATCCCGTTCTAAAATAAACAATACAAAATAAAAACAAAACAATAACGTGGCAGATGACAGCTTGCTCGTCCTCCACATATAAAACAAATAAATATACATAGGGGTGGAATGGTACCCTGTTCTACCTTAAACACAAAAACAAAACTAAGCAAATACATTTATGGCAAGGCTTTGCCTTTCCTGCTGCCCTGCTACACAAGGACACAGGGAACTCGGTTTTGTTTGGAGTCCAAAATAGCAGCTTACATCATTAAAATACTGCCTTAGTTTTAACTTCACATTACATTTGAAGGTTACTGAGAATGCCTTCCCTGCTTCATGGGTTAAGTTACAATTTCCCAGTCTTGCTGTGGTTTATCAGTCAACTCCAGCTGCAGTTTTTCAGTAAATGTGACCACTATAACAAAGAGCAAGCTCCTGTCCATGTGTCCTTCCCATCAACTACTAAAACACGTATAACATTAGCTAATCACTGAATGCTTATCTTCTCTCTCTTTTTAGGGGCCGATGTTATTAACTTCGATGGCCATGGGGTGATATCATACCGATTCAGGTATAAGAAAATGAAAACCCTGAAGGACGTCATTGCCCTCAAGTTTAAAACCTCGGAGAGCGAAGGTGTTATCTTCCAAGGCGAGGGACAGCAAGGAGACTATATTACCCTGGAGCTGAAGAAAGCAAAGCTGGTGCTGCAGTTAAACCTAGGTATTTATGAAGAACCCTGTCTCTATTAGGGTCTATTAACTTGTCCAACCAAGATAGTATGATAGCTCATGGGATGGCTCAGAGCAGCGTATTGCTAATATACTGGTGTCACAAGTAAACCTGTAGTTAAGAGTTCTATGAACCTTTTCCTATTTTAAAAGAAAACCTTCCATAAGCCAACAGTATCTTTTACCATTGTCACTTGTATTTTATATTATATATAATATATATAGATATATATATATCTATAGGATTATATCTATATAGATAAGCTGAGAGAGTAATAGATATAGGAGAGTCTCTCAGCTATCTTGACGAGAGATCTCTCTCTTCTAAAAGTCCAAACTACAATGTAAAAATGGTACAAAGTCTGTATTTACTTGATTGCCTTAACGAACCAATTAATATAAAATATATGTCAAATTTACCAATTGTTGTAATTATTAACTAACACCTGCAGACCACCACCTTACATTATAGTATTAATACGGCGAACGCAATTTAATAATTTCAGAGAATAGTATTTTACAATTGTAGCTGTATTGAACTAGACTTGGAGGATCAATTACTATAGTCCAGTAACTAATCACGCCCCCGCACTTCGACACGAATATAGAGGTAACTTAACCATATGGGGTTGACTGTCCCGAGCCATCTCCTCGGCTTGACTAAAAATCGTATGATTAATGTACATTAGATCTTTTAGTCTCTTATCAGAAAATGTTAACCCCCCTGCCTTGTAAATTAAAATTCATTGATGGTGTCTTGAAGTTTAATTATCTCCTGTGGGGAAAGCATATCCCCAAGGTCTGGGTTACTGTGGAGGAGCCAGACTGATTTACATTATTACATACATCTAGAGGACTGCTTATCCAATTTCCATGAAACTTTGTAAGGGCATTCATTAGCCCAAGTTACTGAAATTATTAGAATCTGTGCCTATTTGGAGGAACATGTCTGTAATTTTTAATGGCACACTTTCATGTTTACATGCTGTGGTTGTACAGTAGGTCATGGTGATCAGCTACTGCATGGTAATTCTGAGAACACGCGCCAGCGATATATATGTTAATGATATACTTGTTTAAATGTTATTAAACACTTAATTCTACAGGGAGTAATCAGTATGACTCGATATTTGGACACACATCTGTGATGACAGGAAGTCTCCTGGATGACCATCACTGGCACTCTGTAACTATTGAACGATACGGGCGGAACATCAATCTGACGTTAGACAGACATGTGCAGCATTTCCGCACTAATGGGGATTTCGACCACCTAGACTTGGACTATGAGGTAAAAAAAAATGGGATCTAAACCTTTCTCTGATTTTGACCCTAATAAAACATGTATCCTATTACTAAATCATAAAAAAAAAATAATAGTCCAATCTCTTTCTTATTAGAATGGTTCAGGTTTTTGTTTTCCCTTTGGGTTCATGTATATTCAATTAGCAGAGGCTTGGTTTGACCACACCAGCTTCTCACTTCCTTTGCCTTGTGGCTGTGGGATTCACAGAGGCCAAGCCC
Organism: Polyodon spathula; assembly: GCF_017654505.1. Taxonomy (NCBI): domain Eukaryota; kingdom Metazoa; phylum Chordata; class Actinopteri; order Acipenseriformes; family Polyodontidae; genus Polyodon; species Polyodon spathula. Next base: position 17,637,328 of record NC_054536.1, read on the forward strand.
TTGAACCCCTTGGTACTCTGTTAGGATGTGCTTGGTGAAGTTCAGACAAAAACCAACAGTGCTTTATTATTTTAATAAGCAGTCGGTCAAAATAATAAAGTCACCAGTGCTACTAACAATGGTATCAGGGAGAAAGAAAGCCCCCAGCTGATCAGAATGGACCTGTTTAGCAGCCAAGTATTCTCCCCAAGATGTCCAACTTTCGGTTTCGCCGCAACACAGAGTTCGGCCATCTCAGAGACGACACAACACAAACCTTACCAAACATCCTTCCTGGTTGGGAGGCAGACTTGCAGCTCGGATTCTTTCTCTCTCCATCACAGATCCTCAAAGAATTTGATTAAAGACCACCCTGTTTTCAGAGGGGTACCATTTTGTTAGCTTGCAAGTGACATAGAGACAGTCATTGCCGTGTAAAAAAAAAAAAAAAAATGGTATCTGGAAATAAAAATACCACCACTGAACTGCACATTTAAGGTTTTTAAAAATAATTACTTTACATATGTTTTTGCAGATACTCTGCTGTTTCCCTTCTAATGGATGAGTGCTTGCCAACCACTTATCTTGGTCATGTAATAATAGACTAAGGGAAAGGCTTGTTTATCAAGTCTAAGGCTTTGGGCTCAATACAATACTAATGATTTTGCCTCTCATTTACATTATTAATGAGTTGGTTTGTCCCTTAGGTTTTTGAGGTTCATGCTTTGTCTTTTCCAGCAATCTGTAGTTGTCTGTTTGAGACCTGTGCTGTTTCAAAATCCTTGATGGGAATTGTGTGTTTCTAACATAGGTTGTTTTAACTGATATTAATTAGTGGATCTCCAAAGAAATGTATTTAGCTTTCTTGGCTCTGGGAGTCCTGACCGTGTATAGATGTAGACACCAGTCTGATGTATTATCACACATCCACTCACAATGCAGCTCCTATTGTTGAATACAATGCCTAGTAATTTGTTCTGTCTGATGAACATTGCAGCACTGACTTATGGCTCTTAGTCGTCGTTAAACCCACTAGCATGTCAGATTTATAAAGTTTTTCAAAGAATAGATCTAACAGATAATTATTTACAGGATTTATTTGGAGGAAGCCTCATACCAAAACTGTTATTCATATTACTGTGTAGCTGACATTGCAAAACAAATGGGCAGTCTGTCTCAAATGAGGAAACTATTACATGAACTATAAAAGGACTGGTGGAATAAAAATGGTGGTTGTTTTTATGCTTCATAAACAGCTCACTGCACAACTGTTCATTGTTACCAGCTTTAAAATAAACTGCAATTACGATTATCCTGTGCAAATGTGCTTTTTATTCAAATTGTTCCATAAATCATTTTAGATATTTTCAACTTTTTACTTATTTGGACCAACCTTCATTACCTTTTCACTGCCAATAGAACACTACCTCTCCTGCATTCAGTTGTAAAAATGAAAACTTGTTCTATTGCAATGTTTGCTTAAGCATAACAGTGAACGAATATTACAAACGTATTTTCACTATAATAATATGACTACTATATTATTATCATCCATAACAGATATATAGTAAAAACACAATTTATATATATATTGTTACATATATATATATATATATATATATATATATATATATATATATATATATATATATATATATCATTTATTATATATATCTTGTAAAACTACTTAGCATTGGTGACGTCGTCAGCTTGGTTGTTAATGAATGTGTGTATCAGCTGGATCCTGTTAATGAATGTTTAACTCATGAAAGCCAGCAACAAGTCTTTAAAGGGTTACTCAAAGCAGGCTGACCAATAGGAGTCCCCTGTGCTCTACACTTTTTGCTGCACTAAGTCCCTTTCCAGGTAGAACCGTGGTTTACTGTTAGAGGTGAATGTCATACTGTAAGTGAAACTGGACTTCAAAGCTAAGCAGGGGCATCTCTCTTTCAGTAAGATGTTAAGCATTTGAAAACACATAATCATTATTGAACTGCTTCTTGTGTTCTTTTACAGATCAGCTTTGGAGGAATGCCTTTTTCTGGGAAACCAAGTTCCAGCAGCAGGAAAAATTTCAAAGGTTGCATGGAGAGCATCAACTACAATGGGAATAACATCACTGACCTTGCAAGGAGGAAGAAACTAGACACTACAAGCGTGGTAAGAACTTTGTATCCTGTGTTAAAAAAAAAAAAAATTCTGAATGAAGATCAAAGGAATATCATTGCCTGTAGACATTTGAATTTGGGTAAGCCAGAGTTCTGTCTGGGAGGATGTTCTCTTCTTTGGGTTGTTAGCCTGAACATGTAAATCATACATGAATACATTAGAGCAGGGTTATGATCTGTTTGGAGGTATAGGTGAATGAAAATACCTTTCTTAGAATCTGTAATCACCATGGTGATTGAAATCATTGGCTATACAACCCCACAGAGCTTACTGCAGAGCTCTACCGACCCCTTATACTGCCTAGGGGTAAAGGCATATATTAAAAAAAATCATAAGAAATTGTGAGGAAGCCTATAATAGGAATGTAATATTTCAGGATGAAAAATAAATTTATGAAAAAAATAGTGATGCTAGTTCCAAAATAAGTTTATTCTTTTTTTTATTTATTTATTTATTTATTTATTTATTTATTTATTTGACCATTCATGCTAAAAGGATCCAGTAATGTAAGTTTGTTTACAGATCTATATCCATATGCAAACCAACTCTGTACCTGTCACTTACTTTACAAGAACCCTAACAATTCCCTGATCTAATTTTAAAATAGCATTTTCCATTTGGTCACTGCTTGTACAGTTTTACATACTGACCGAAGCATAATATTTCAGATAAATAAAGAACACACGACAGAGAATTGAATCACTAAAGTAATATAAAAAAGGCAAAAAATGATTCAATGTCCAGTATTTCATATCAAATTAACTGTATAATATTATGTTCCTGGAAATCTGACATTATTAGACTGTAATTGACCATTATTATTATTATTATTATTATTATTATTATTATTATTATTATTATTATTAGTAGTAGTAGTAGTAGTAGTAGTAGTCCTATTTAAAGCCCATTAATGGGACTGTCCAAACTAGAGTCCCAGAGGAAAAGAATTCTAATTATCATCCTCAATTTGAGGATAATAAAAGGGATGGGCTTTTAACTAATTTAACGAAAACCAGAAAAAAGAACTGTAAATTAAATATTCAGAACCAAAGGTGAGGTGGTACAGAGCACGCCCTCTAGATCCCACTGGTCGACAAAGGTGGCCATGTCGCCAGCAGACTCCGCATGGGCGTGCTGCAACTTAACCGTTGATCGGACAAGAGCCCTGAACGTGGCCCCACAGACGCCGGATCTCTCCTGACGTGAGGGCTCTGTGCAGCACCCTCCATCCCAAGTCCCCAGCTCCCCTAGGGACCAGCGGGGAGTGCAGGGCCTCCCACTGGGGACTGACAGCCTCCGGTGGTTGGAGGGGCTCCTGCGAAGTGGTGTCTCGGCACGAGGCTAGGCCGAGGAAGTGGAGGGTGTGGAGAACTGCGAGATCATGCTCAGGTTGTTCTCGAGGGGATGCCAAGGGGAGTCCCGCGCCTTGGGTTCGAGCACCAGGACCGGAGAGCCGGGGTTAGGGGTGGAAGATTGCTCTCCGGTCCTGGTAAAAGACCGGCAACTCGGGGAAACGGATTCCCCGGAGATCGATCCACCACTGTGGGGCCGGGTCTGTGTACAGGTATCTCTGCAGGGTCTGTAGGTGGAAGGTGTGTACCTGGCTCTTGATGCACACCAACCCTTGCCCTCCCTCGGCCAGAGGGAGGCACAGAACCCCGACTAGATACCCAGTGCTTTCCGGCCCAGAAGAAGTCTGTCAGCTTCCTCTGGACCCTAGCCACAAACTCAGAGGGCAGGCTCAGGATAGTGAGTTTATGCCAGAGACCAGATGACCAGAGCTCTGCCCCTGAAAGAAAGCAGTTTCAGCAGACCCTACCATGACCTAGGTTTTGCAGCATCCTTGTCCTCCAAATCCACCCAGTTGGCTGCGACTGAGGTCTCTGCAGGGCTCACGTTGACTCCCAGGTATTTGAAGCTGTCCGCACTGCACTGGAATTGCTGGAGCACAACAGGAAAGGAGTCCACCTGCCAGGGACCTACCAGTAACCTGGAGAATTTGTTCTATTTGATCCTGGCAGAGGACACGGCAGAGTAAACACTGCAGCTCCGCATTCTCTCCAGATCAACCGGATCGAAGGCCACCCAAGCTCCGCATCCTCTCCAGATCAACCAGATCGGATGCCACCCAGGACTACCCTTGTGTCCGGTCCGCTGAGCACTGTCCCCTTGAGCCTCTTGTGAAGGAGGCAGAGGAAGGGCTTGACGCACATTGCGTACAGTTGACCGGACCAAGGGTATCCTTGACGTACTCCTCTCTTGACAGTGAGGCATGCAGTCATGGTCCAATTAACCTTCAAAAGGCACTCCATAGAGGCGTACAGCATTCATAAGAAGCCGACGAACCGCGGCCCGAATCCAAATGCTTGCAGGGTTCTAAACAGGTACTTGTGATCCACCCGATCAAGGGATAGGAACTTGAACTGGACAGCAAAGTTATCACCGCCCTTCTCATAGAAAGGTGCATCTCTCTGGTCTCGTAGGCTTCCACCAGGACCTGTGCAAAGGAAGGCCTCAGCAAGTCCCTAAACTTTTTGTAGTACTCCACGGTCAGCCCATCAGTGCCCGTCGATTTGTTGTAAGGCACTAGACGGAGAGTGTCAGAGAATTTGGCCAGGGTCAGTTGGACCTCGAACTCGTCTCTGACACCCCTGCCGAATATGGGAAGCCCGTCCCACAGAACCCTGCATGTGTTGGAGTTTACGTGATTCGGAGGGAAGAGGGCAGAGTAGAAAGCCCTGGCCCTCTAGTTCACGCTCTCCGGATCTGTCAGAAAAGAGCTGTCATTTGCCAGAAGGCAGGTAATGCTCTTGCGGTCTCCCTTCTTTTTCTCCAACGTGTAGAAGAAGTGTGTACCACGATCCATCTCCCAAAAGAACTTGACTCGCGAGCACACAAACGCCTACTGGGACTATTGGAGCTGCAGGTACCGCACTCTGCTCAAGTTGGTCCTCGCGAGCCAGGTGGCTCTCCAGATCGAGCAGCACCCTTTCCAGCTACTCGATCCTTGAGTCACTCCACCTGCTCTCGCCCCTCATGTAATCCTGACAGAAGATTTTGATCTGCACTTTCCCCACGTCCCACCACTGACTCCATGTGGAGAAGCGAGATCGTCTGCCACGCCAGGACATCCCAAAGTCCTGGAAAGACTGCTCAAAGCGCTTGTCTTCCAACAAGGTGCTGTTAAAGTGTCAGTAAGCAGCAGTGTGCCCAGCTGGCACCAGGGCCACTGTCACAGCCACCAGGTTGTGGTCCGTGAACGGCGCCAGCTTTATCTAGGATCAAGCTCCAAGAACTCCAAGATCTTTACAGCAGGAATTACCAAGGGAGAAGAGGACAGCCTTTCAGAGTCCACGCTACAGATGGATTCTCCCCCAGGTCTCCTTGTCCTACCCACAAAGGAGAAGCACAACTCGCTGATGTTGTTGGGTGAGCAAGTTGCGCTTTGTTTTTAATTTCACTGACCGCTCCCCTTTCCCACCCCCAGGGGACACGGCAGGAGAGGCAGATGGAAGGACCTTCTTGGTGACCATCCGTACCGTCGATATAAAAGGTGCGGATGTGGGTTTGGCAAGTACGGCTGAACCAAATGGTTCTGTCCCCTCCGAAGGCCCCTCTTTAACAAACTCAGGCCCATCCTCAGTCTTCTCAGGGGGGGATCAATCTGCAGGGCACCACCTCCTTCTAACCATTTGGGTTCTTCCCCTCCCTCTTTTTCATCAGCGGCAGTCGTTGACACAGGTTCCGCATTCTCGGTGGAGCCCTCAACTGCCTCAGCAGGTGTTTACTGTGTATAAAAGTAAAATATATAAAAACAAAAACCAAATACCTTTAAAAATTAAAATACAAATAAAAGAATTGTTATAAAAAGAAGAAAAAATTAAGTGCAGAGAGAAAATGAGAAAGACAAAAACAGTGTTTTGTTATAAAAGAAATAAAACACCTAAATCAAAGTTGTGAACAAAACAAAGGTGCACTACTACCTTTGAAAAATAAAAAGTTCAATCACCTATTTTTAATGTTTTTTTAATTGCTGCTTGAGGAGCTCAGAAAAATGTGGCCTCTCAGTAGCAGTAGGAGTAGTAGTAATATTCCTATTTAAACATGTAGAAATAATGAAACTGATAAACAATATTAGTGGTGTCACATATATATGTTTATTGGTATAGCGTAGAATGGACAATTGTATTGAACAGAGTCGCGTCACTCTGGGCTGCAGTGAGATTGATAGAACTGAGCACCAGACAATGCATTCATTTCAGTTTTGTAGATTCCAAAACACACCCTTTTAATGATGTCATTTATGACTTCTCCTCACTATATCTGGGTACGTGGCTATTTGCCAAGCCTCACAAATATTCCTTTGCATCTTGTTATCTCTGAGATTCTCCCACCCCCTCATGCAACCAAGAATAGAACCCTCTTCACAAATGCCCATAAATGGTGATATTTGCCCTCTATTTAGTCAATCTGCAATTTATTGAGGCAGACCCTGCATTCCAAGATACCCCACTATAACTCTGTGCTCAATATTAACAGGGTGCTAAAATGTATTATTTAGCACACTCAGACAGAGGAGCCTAACAAGGAGAGATACTGAACTGCATTTAAACAAAAAAGACATTTAAACATGACTGCAAATTAAATATGAATTCATAAAAAAATGTACCAAAAGACATGCAGTGCACTCCTCTGGTCGGCAAAATCCATAATAGACTGCATGGCAAACTGCACTACAAAGAAATAATCGTATGGCATAGACTTGAATTTCATGTTTTATTTCATTATTACACTTACTAGCCTATAAAACACATTGTGGGATACACAACATCTAACAAGTATCAAGGTTCTGATCTGAGGACAACCTGTGCTGCCAGATATCTTCTCAAGCTGTTAACTTTGACAAAGTGCTGGTGCATCTGGATATCAGAAGAAAACAAATTGTGTCTATTCCTCTAACAATTTGACATGCTTGCTACGTACAGTGAAATGCAGGTTATAATTCTTACAGAGGTAATGATATTTCGATTCAATAAATCACACAAAGTGAAGACTCTATTACCAGTAATTGCAGAACTGTTTTGCATATTGTTATAGCTTTGAAAAATTGTGAAAAGTTTGGTGAACGTTTCAATTATTTTTTTTACAACTGCAAAGGTACACAATTCACAATAGGAAGGAACAGCAAGCTTTGAGGATGTTTTATAAGCACAGGGATGTTCACGTCTGCATGCAGTAAACTAAGTACATTTGCTATATTGAAAAATACTACAATGCTCAAGAGCGCTAGCTACATATTTTGTTTCTATGTGGATACTGTAGATTTTTGTTTATGTGCACATTTCTGCTGGGAGGGGGTGATTCTAGAAGAGGTAGGATATTAAAAAAAGCAGAAAGTATCTTGAAATCGAAGATGATCTGACATTCTAGTTACTCTTTATGTACTGTTTCTATTTTTTTTTTATTTGAAAGGTTGTTGTTTCCTCTTATCAGGAAAATATGCACAGACTTCTGTGTATCATTCAATGCAGTGTATTATTAGAAGAGATTGAGGGAGATGGCTATGTGGATGTTTTTCATATTCATTGGAAAAATATTTAGAACTCCACCATGTTCTATGTCTTCTTTCCATTGAGGTATTAGAAAGGAGTTCCTTTAATTGAAGTTATGGAGAAATTCAATATTGCATTTCTCTTACCTGATTGATGCAAAAGGTTTCCGTTTCATTGAAAGCTGGAAAAGTACATTCATGTTGCATCACATATTTTTAAAGAGACTATTTATTTTCAGCATGCAATGCAGTTAAGAAGAGTTGTTTTCATGGTAAAAGAGTGGTTTTAATTTCAATCCGCACAAAAACAGGCACGGGTCTAGTTACAGTTATATAAATATTTCTTGCATTTAGTGTCTTATTTCATTATTACACTTACTAACCTAAATGACAGATGTAACAGTAATTATTATTTTGTAACTTGTTGTATATGTGCACTAATGTATTCAATTAGTTTAATATGTCCTTAGGAGATCATTAGAAACAAAGTAAATGGGGGAGTACTGTCCAGAAGGCAGACAGTCCCCCTTACCAAATCTTCTATCAAGTCTATTGAACTACTCCTCTATAGCAGTTTATTTTAATTGTGTTTCAGGGTAACCTGAGTTTCTCCTGTGTCGAGACCCATGCGGTGCCTGTCTTCTTCAACGCTACCAGCTACCTGCAGCTCCCAGGCCGTGCCAACCTGAATGAAATGTCTGTCAGCTTCCAGTTCCGCACATGGAACCCCAGTGGCCTGCTTGTCTACAGTACTTTCGGTGAGGGTCTTGGGATGTTGGAAGTCGACTTGAATGAAGGCAAGGTCAGCGCCCACATTAACGTCACACAAACAAAGAAAAGCCGAATTGACATTTCTTCTGGTAAGTCTGACATTTTGTGTTCTCTGTTGGTCATTAACCCTTGAAAATACAATATATGTAGAGTATGCCTAAATCTAGAGTGCCTTATGCAGTAGGGTCATATAAAAACAATCTACATTTCCCTGATAGAAAAGAGAAAATGTTTTATTTGAATAAAGCTTGTCCCTTAAACCAGGATATTTAACTTAAATGAGAGTAGGGAGTATAGCATAGTGGCCGAAAGCCTGGTTACCCAAGGGAGGGGGAAACAAATAGGCTAAAGTTAGATGACATACTGTATGGTTTCAATGGTTAAAATTAGTATGAAGGTTAGTATAGGTCAGTCAATACAACACTAGATGGGATGCCAGTGAAGTATGTAAGAATTAATATTGTTATGTAGTCAAGAAATTTGATTTATGTAAGACAGTAGTGCTACAAAACGGTAGTAGGATGCAAATGGTTATGGAATGGTTTCTTGTTATCCCATTACATGTACTGCATTTGCAATGTCAAAAATCATTGTTCCAATTCAGCCGTCAACAATGTCAGTGCTGTTATCTAAATTTCATTGATCATTTGTTTCTGTCACAAAACTAGGTATTGAACTCTAATGGGTTTTTTTACTGCCTGCATGACTTCAACAGCATTGTAAAACAAAACGAAATCAGGAGTCTTAAACAGTTACAAGTTAACTGATGTTTGCCGTGTTGAATGTATATCTTATTTAATCATATTTAAGCTATGTACAGCCAGAGTGAAGCATCCTAATTGCAGGTTTAGAAAGTTCATCCATAACTTTAAACATTTAATCGTAATGTAAAGGGGCTTGATCACCCTAATGGGAATAAATAATGGGACACTGAAATATCCCCATTTTCAGAAAGACCTTTGTTATAAATTATTTTAAAGTACTATCAATCTAATGTAGAAATATACTTGATGACTGTTTAACAAAAATGTCACATGAACAGTAAAATTGTTTGTTCTAAAGAAGGGGGGAAAACTGGATACAAAAAATGGATAATAAAATATTATGTTAAATATATTAATATAAAAACGGTTTTAAAAGCCTATGACAGGTTGGCAAAGGGTTTATTGAGACTCGGATATGGTAGCTGTAGCTCCCGAGTGCAGGATGCGCTGTATAGCCTGAAGGTCACCGTTTCAAGTTGGGGCTATTCCACTGCTGACCATGGACGGCAGTTCCCAGGGTGCGGTGCACAATTGGTCGACCACCACCTGGGGGGGCGGGCTTAGGTCAGCCAGGGTGTCCTCGGCTAACCACACACTAGCGATCCTTGCAGACTGGTCATGGATGGGACGTTGGGTGTGCAGGTAGGTGACCACTCAGGTGCAGGTGACCATGCAGTAATGTCTGCACCACCCAGGGGAGTGAATCAAGAGACCAGATGACCCACTGTGCCTGGTGGTGCAGTAACCTGGCAGTCATGCCCAGTGACCATAGGTCCAGACTCAAAGGTCGGGTGTCTAGGAGCCTTGGTCGAGGTATCCAACTCCCAGACGCTGGTCTGTGGAATAGGGGTGGTGGTCAGGGCTGTGGTTAGGCCCGGACAAAAGAAATTCCGGCAGCAAAACTGGTGCATCTCTTCCTCAGTCGCTGGAGAGTGGTGCAGCTTTCCCTCGAAGTCTACGGATGCTCGGCCACCCCCTCTTGGGCTCTGGATGCTTGGCCTAACTCCTTTTGGGTGCAGAATGTTCAGGCTCCCCCCTTTTGGGTTCGGCTGCCCCCTTTTGGGGGACCACCTCCACCAGAGCCCCGAATCATTAAAAGTATTACAGAAATAAACACAAAATCTGATATGTAGGTATTAGAGAGTGATCATTGTCGTTATTGCTTTATTGCTTCGCTCAGTTGAGCAATTTACGATGGATAGTACAATGTGTCAAGATCAATAGGAAGGGATACAGCATTTATCTAAAATACACCATATTACCCATAAACAGGGTATACCTTGGACAGTGTTGAACCAAATTTTGCTGTTCGAGCAGAACCCTGTACTACTTTTTATTGCTTTCATTACTCTAAAAGCTATAGAAAACAATCATAAACTGAGTAATGTTAGCCTGCAAACAAATATTTGAGTCTTCTTTTAAAGATTTACTGAACATTGAATCCATCAAACAGGCCGTCCTGGAGCTTGACAGCACCTCTTCTGTTTTCCACAGGCATAGGAAGTTTGCTTTCATCCTCTTCATTTCAATTACATCAATGTCTTGTAGAGGTGGGTCTGTGGAAACTCTGTTTCTCTTTTTTCTCATGAACTTCACTCTGAAGTATGTTTCATCTTCCTCACACACACTCAGAGCCCTATCTCTTCTTGGGTTATGTCAAAAAGCTCCTTGTGCTCTTCTTCATAATTTTTTTTCTGCTTCCTCCTCCTGCTGTGTTTCATCAACAAGCAGTGATCCAGGTGTCACCTGATTATGGGGAGCAGTGTCACCTGATTATGGGGAGCATCCATTTCCTTTTCTACAGTGGAAGGGTCACCATTTGTATCAAGATCTTTGTGGCAGGCTGGTGAGTGGATAGAGGCCCAGAGACAGTCTGTAGCTCAAAAAAAATAATTACTTTATTATAAATACACAAAAATAAAAGGGCACAAGGCCCAAAACAAAGCTATTTAAACACAAAAAGAAAGACAAAAAGCAAAACTAACAAAAATAACAGATTTCCAGGCTGGGCAATGCCTTCACTGGATTTATCAAAATTCTAAAATCACACACCAAAAACCACCAACCTGCTTCCTCAGCTCCTTCCTCCTACTGGGAGGCTGAGACCTCCTTTTATGCCAGATGGCTAAATGATAATTGATTAATTACATTAGTTGATTGCTCCCACCTGGGGCAATCAACCTGGGCAGGGAGGAGAATTTACCTCCATCCCTGCCAGTGTTTCCAAGGGCAGAGCCCTGCTCTGCCACACACCTCCCCCCACGTACAAAGTACGGAGGCCGCAATCGGCCAAACTCCCCCCTTCCCCCCACCTCCCCCCCACCCCCCAAGAGTCCAATTATGTCCCTTGGGTAGGCTGTTATGGTGGGTGGTGGTGGGCGGGGTTGATGTCGGAGCCCCCAAGCCTTCTTTGGTTGAGGGGGCCCTGGATCTCCAAGGTAGTATGGCGACGGTGGCCCAGCTCACTCTAGTGGCGGAGGCGGCGACGGCGGCCCGGTTCCCTCTGGTGGCAGAGGCGGAGACGGCAGCGGACCCTCGGCAACCCTAGAAAACAAAAAGGAGACACCAGCAGTCCCAAGAGATGCGGAGCAGCAGGCAACCCCAGGCGATCTGAAGCAGCAGGCAACCCCAGGCGATGCAAATGTGTCATCCCTGAGCGGAGCGGGCGTGGCATCCCTGGGTGGTGCAAGGCAGGCATCCCTGGGAGGTGTAAGACAGGCATTCTTGGGCCATAGCTCCTCCCCTCTTGGCTCTGAGAGCGGCGGCTCCTCCCTCTCGGGCTCTGGGAGCGGCGGCTCCTCCCTCTCGGGCTCTGGGAGCGGCGGCTCCTCCCTCTCGGGCTCTGGGAGCGGCGGCTCCTCCCTCTCGGGCTCTGAGAGCGGCGGCGGCTCCTCCCTCTCGGGCTGTAGGGACGACGGCAGATCCTCCTCCCTCTCGGGCTCTGGGGAGGCGTGTTCTTGGGCTCTGGTGGCGGACGGCGGATCCGGGTCCCTCTGGTGGCGGAGGCGGCGGCCCCTCTCTGGGCTCTGGGAGCGGCGGCTCCTCCCTCTCTGGGCTCTGGGAGCGGCGGCTCCTCCCTCTCGGGCTCTGGGAGCGGCGGTTCCTCCCTCTCGGGCTCTGGGAGCGGCGGCTCCTCCCTCTCGGGCTCTGGGAGCGGCGGCTCCTCCCTCTCGGGCTCTGGGGACGACGGCAGATCCTCCTCCCTCTCTGGCTCTGGGAGCGGCGGCAGATCCTCCCTCTCTGGCTCTGGGGACGACGGCAGATCCTCCTCCCTCTCTGGCTCTGGGAGCGACGGCGGCTCCTCCCTCTCTGGCTCTGGGAGCGACGGCAGCTCCTCCTCCCTCTCTGGCTCTGGGGACGACGGCAGATCCTCCTCCCTCTCTGGTTCTGGGGACGACGGCAGATCCTCCTCCCTCTCTGGCTCTGGGGACGACGGCAGATCCTCCTCCCTCTCTGGCTCTGGGAGCGACGGCAGATCCTCCTCCCTCTCTGGCTCTGGGAGCGACGGCAGATCCTCCTCCCTCTCTGGCTCTGGGAGCGACGGCAGATCCTCCTCCCTCTCTGGCTCTGGGAGCGACGGCAGATCCTCCTCCCTCTCTGGCTCTGGGGACGACGGCAGATCCTCCTCCCTCTCTGGCTCTGGGGACGACGGCAGATCCTCCTCCCTCTCTGGCTCTGGGGACGACGGCAGATCCTCCTCCCTCTCTGGCTCTGGGGACGACGGCAGATCCTCCTCCCTCTCTGGCTCTGGGAGCGGTGGATCCTCCACCGGTGGCTGCAGCAGCTTACATTTCTTCAGCTGCTGCTTGTCCTGCCTTTGCTGCTGTCTGCTCTTCTTTCCCCCCTTTTTTTAAAAAAAAAAAAAAAAAAAAAAAAAAAAAAAAAAAAAAAAAAATAATAAAAAATACTGCTCTGAGCCTCTAGGTGGCGCTATTCCGCTTCTGACACCAAATGTGGCAGGCTGGTGAGTGGATAGAGGCCCAGAGACAGTCTGTAGTTCAAAAAGATAATTATTTTATTATAAATACACAAAAATAAAAGGTCACAAGGGCCAAAACAAAGTGATTTAAGCACAAAAAGAAAGACAAAAAGCAAAACTAACAAAAATATATAATTACAATAATATAATAATAATATAAAATATACCATTTCCAGGCTGGGCAATGCCTTCACTGAATTTATCAAAATTCTAAAATCACACACCAAATACCACCAACCTAATTCCTCAGCTCCCTCCTCCTACTGGGAGGCTGAGGTCTCCTTTTATGCCAGGTGGCTAAATGATAATTGATTAATTACATCAGTTGATTGCTCCCACCTGGGGCAATCAACCTGGGCAGGGAGGAGAATTTAACTCCATCCCTGCCAGTGTTTCCAAGGGCAGAGCCCTGTTCTGCCACAATCTTCTACACCGATGCTTTTTCCTGCAATGACATTAACTTTGAGTCTGTGTCTTTTTGGGGCAGGTTCACCTTCATGGCAGAAAGGAGCTCCACCACACATTCACATACTGTTGACTCCACAGAGGTGTCAAGGTCTTGCTGTCTGCTATCCTGAACTGATGGTAACCTGTCCATTACTGGAGAGGGATTCAATGGATATATTCCAGTTTTTGCAAAGCCTGCCTTTAGATTTTCACTTCTGTTTGCTTTAAGTTTGCACACTAGCTTTTTAAGCAGCCTAGGAAAGACTATGGAGAATTTTTCTCCATATGTGCTTCATTGGCCTGAAATATGCCACATCAAGAGGCTGGCATAGGTGGGTACTGTTTGAAGGGAAATAGACAAATCTGATGTCAGTAACCCAGCATGCAGTTTGAATAGATGCTGAGAAGTGGGAGGACAGGTTATCTCCAATCAAAACTTTTGTGCCTTGAAGTCTTCTACAGTAAGGAAGAACTGTTAAAAGGAACCAATCTTCAAAGAACCATGCATCGAACCAGACGCTCTTGGTACAGTTGTAACTTGCTTCTGGAGGCCCTCCACTGGTCCAGGCATCCTGTATATGCTCAGCTTTGTAGACAATATGTGGATGAAGAATTTTTCTTGAGGCAGTTCCTGCAAATATAAAACTGGTGGAAGTCTTGGTGGAGTTCTTGACCGTTTCTGGGTATTTGATTCCACATCTAAATATACAAGTAGCCCTACCAGGGTCGTCAGAGAGGTTGGTTTCATCTTAAACTGTAATATTATCAGGAGGAGTGCCATCAACAGATTCGTTCAGATTATTGAAATATTCTGCAGTGCTTTCTCTGGTCACTTCAGCATGTTTTCGACAGATGTTTTGGCACAATTTTGTTGTTAGTGTGCCCTTTTGCCTTCTGAGGAAAGAAGCTGCCCATACTACCCCTCGTACATTGTTTTTAAAACTCCCCACCTTCCATCCTGTCTTATCTAAATAATTCTTGACCAGCAGTCGCAGGTCAGTTTGGTCAAAAGGAAAAGCACATTCTTTAATAAGGTGATCCCGAATAGCAGCTTCCTCTTCATCATTGAAACCTGTCAAGTGTGTCAGGCTTGCTTGTGCATTTCTTTGTTATGCAGCTGTGTAGCGTGCTCCATGTGACTCCAAATTGCCTTTCCAACTGTAAGCTTTCTTTGTCTTATGGCTTCAACAGCTTTCTGCATGAAAGTTTGTTAAAATTATGGTAAGTTTGTGCACCAAGTTTTCTTTGGTGAGTTTTTGGCATTGTTTATTTTGTCAGGTACCATCCCAGTAATTACTGCAGTTGAAGTTGACTTTTCCATTAGGTAGCTGTGAGGTTTAGCTGGAAGGAAAGTCTTATCACAAGATTTCTGGTTAACATGCACACATGATTTGAGTGCTAAGCAGAAAATCACATGACAATGTACAACACGAAAAATAGAGGGAGGTTTGACCTGTGCATAAAATTGATGTCCAATGTCACCAAAAAAGTTGAGTTATGTTGTCATAACAACAGACAAGTCATTTTCCTGGCCATGAAAAGGGCTAGAGATTAGAAACAATATATCCCCAGATCAGTGACTTGTGCAGATTCTAACCATATGGAGAAGATCTGCCTGCGAGCTTCAAGATAGCCATTTCCACTCCTGACACAAATCATACAAAAAAGTTATGTAAAGCTAAGAATAGAATAAAATTAAACTGCTCACTGGAAAGCTAAGAACCAGGGCTTATAGATTATTTACCTTATTGCAAAAAATAACTCTTCAATTTTTGTGCAGTGTTCAATGACGTCCAAAGTATACCCGGTATAATGGGGTATATAACAAACTGAAAAGGTCATAAAAGCAAAGTGGCAAAGTGGTTTGCAGTGCGCAGGTGTAAAGGTGATACAATGTGTAAACAGAAAACAAACAGCAAAGTTCATGGTCCAAACAATTCTTTATTTGTTTTATTTGTAATCCAGGTCGTGTTGGTGACCACAAATAATAATCCTAGGCAATGCACAGCAATGTGTATTGAACAGTTTAAACTAATAAATACAGTATAAACACACGCAACACTAACAAAATCACAAGTCCAGAGTGAGTGCCAATGTGCAAGTCATGAAATACAATTTATTAGTGAACAGTAGTGTAGTGTTGTCCAGGTTGGTGCTAGTCTTTAGCAACAGCTCCCGGTACATGTTAGCCATCTAACAAGAGCAAACGTTTACAATTAGTACGACAAAACCAACAAACACTAAACACTCATGGTTCTTTTATTACTCTCCTTCTGCAGTTCTCTCACAATCATAACAAAGGAGCAGTTTGCTCGGCCACATCCCCTTTTGTACCTTCAGCCACCCCCCCTTGGTTAGCGAGTGCAATCGCTTTTCATCCAATCCACGATTGCCACATCGCTTCCCATCTGGGGCGATGACTTGGCATACTGTGGCTCCACCCCCTTTCTGGATGGCCGCCTTCCACCTTTTCCTGGAATGAATTACCAGACCATCCAGTCCCTTTACACAGCACCATCATAGGTCGGGAGGGAGATTTATAACCGTGATTCATTCTTTCTCTGTCACAAGCACCAATTCACATTGACTTAGAAAATCTCAATGCCAATACAAATTTGCTATCCACAAGGTGAAATGGTTAGTAATGTGGTCATGAACCTGTATTGATTGTGTACAGTAGGGTAGAAAGAAGAACATACCAGACAGCATTCTAGAACATTCTAATAATATTGTAGTAGAACTTTGTTATTTGTACCATCAGTGCTTTGTATCGTCAGTGCTTGCGTGCCTCTGAACTGCTAAACTTTATTATAATGTACTTTTTCTTAGTGAAAGGATGTAATTATCATACCTGTTTCGAGTAAATTAGTTTTGTTAGTATAAATCAGGTTTGTAATATGCCTCACACACATACACTTAAATGAGCTTTCATTTAAATTCTTGCTAGTTAAAATTTCCCTGTAGACTTTATCTATAATTGCCTTCTTTTCTAGACTTTAGATACTCATTTTTGTGTTGATATTTGAGCCTCTGTCCCACAGCAGTAAACATTTTATTATTATGACTGACATCCTCATTTAGCTAGTATTGTAATGACTTGGTAAGAACAGAAAGGTGGAACAGGGGTTTTTCAAAAGCAGCAATCACTTTTATTGTAACTAAAAGCACAGGATATGCAGGTCAGGTGACACTGGTTACTTGTCCAACTCTCCACCCCCAGCTAGCATGCAGGCTGCCTCTTTTATGCCCCACAACCCTTACAACATTGCAATATTGTAGGTTAACCCAGACCAATCAATGGCCGCTATCACCCCCACTCCTCCTGGCTCCTGCCAGATGCACGTAATGATCCCCGGGAGCCGTTTCCCGTACTTGGTTGGGGTCAGCGCTGGTGCAAGGTTGCACCAATAGTCCAGTACAGGGGAACAGCGTCTGCGGCCAAGTAAGTGACCCTGTCCCAGTGCCAGCCCTTTGTTACAATATCTTATCTGAATTATGTTCACCTGTTTGTGTATACACTGTTTTCAATCCTGGTATCCCTCTCACATTTTCAGTTTGTGTAAACATATGTACAGGACCTTAAGAGTCCTTACTTGCTTGAATGAATAAGGCTGCTTGCCGTAGTGGAGAAGTCTCGTACATGCATAATACATACAGCAGATCTGACCATTGTCAGTATTCAAGAGATGGGTGTTCAACAGATGTTTAGTTTGAAAAGCATTGGATCCTGTGATAGGACAACATTACCATCCAGGCTGTTACGACCAATAAAGGAGACTCAGACACAGAATTTGCAGTTTCAGAGCGAATACGCATGTTTAATAAAGAAATAAAAACAATGAAACACTAAACATTAAACAGAACAAAACACATTAACAAAATAAACGACACAAGCGCCAAAACAAAAGGGCTACAAGAAACATTCACAGAGACGTAAAAACAAACAAACGAGACACGACAGCACGGAACACAAAAACACCTTCACCTCTAACCATTGTAACTAACACCCATGATCACCTTAATTATACACCTGTGGCTGGAGCCTTAATTAATCATTCAGTCAGTTTCTTTTTAATTGAATGGTGTGTTATACAGTTATATGTGCTTTCCAACTAATTGTTGTTTTAGTTCCACTTACATTTTTTGTGTGACAAATACATCTCACAACAAAGAATGTGCAAGGGACTGTTCTCAGCATGATTAGAAGTAGGAGGTGGGCATGTATTATCATAAAAAAAGGTGTTTTGTTATGATAATACATGCACTGACTAATTTGAAGGGTTCTCATTGCTAAGAAGATGTGTTTACACTTAGGCTGAAATCTTTTGCAATTACAATAATTTACCATTTTCAGTGGTAAGGCAGCGACACAATAATGGCAAAGCAATGGATCAGTACTAAGGACAATGGACAATAGTGTTGTGTAAGCCTTAGTGTTAAACTTTTCATATTTTTACGTACCATTGTCATCCAATGTATTGCCTCATTGCCGTATAATATAACTCTCTGGGCCATCAGATGAGAACAACTATGAAATATTTGTTCCAAGTCTACAGCTATGGCTAAAAGTTTTGCATCACTCTGTAGAATTAACTAATTTTGCTTCATAAAGTTGATTGAAACCTGCTGAATAATGTTATGTTAACATATTGAATTACATACTGCTTTGTAGTTTTCCATATACTTAACGAACAAGTGACAAGAATTGAGAAATGTGACATTTCAAAATCTAACATGAAATACTGTGCTGCTATTATGGCTTCCGGTAGACTTTTTTTTAATATAATTTTGTATTTTTTTTTATTACATGTTGTTAAATGAAAGATTTAAATGGTGTTCATATGTTTTAATTTTTTTGTAATGACTCAGTCCTTAAATTTTAAGTGATGCAAAACCTTTGGCCGTAACTGTAAAATGTTTATCAGTGCTGGTCTGTAGTCTCCTAATGGTTCTGTTAAGGTCGTAGTATCACCCATGTATTAAGCTGCGATTCGTTTGGAAATCAAATGATGCCACTGCAACTTCTTGTCACTCAATTTTCCTTCACATTTTCCACATCCTTGTATATTGTGATAATTCTTCTGTACGTATCAAAATAAAAACGAGGTCAAAGAGATAGATGCAATCCAATTATTTATTTTACATTTAGCTACAATTTATTTCTGTATGTTACATTCAACAAGTTATCAGTGCATAGTAATCTGCATTACTGTTTGACATTTAGAAATTCATTGAGGCTGTTGTAGTGGACTTGTGATACAAATGCCATTTAAGAGGAAGAGGAGAATCTGAAGCAGGCAATGTTACAGCAAGTGCAATAATAACATACATTTTTTACTTCCCCTTGTTCAACAAGCTTTGTCTTGAAGGACATAAAAGAATACAATCACTTTTTAAAAATGTTTTACCTACCTGCCTAAGATATTGTATGTCAGACTTAAACCTGCATTTTAAATGTATACAAAAAAACAAAAAACTGGTTATTGCTTAGAAGTAGACTAACTTTTCTAGGAGGTCGTAACAGCAAATTTAAAGTGATGAAAGGCTGATGACAGAAGATATGTACGCACTGTAACCGTATTGGAATAATGAAAAAAAAAAAACTGGTAAAAGCAATTAACCTAACATTTTGTTTTGCCCTTGGGTGATAGGATCCAGTGATATTAGCTTTACTGCATGATTAAAAAAATAATAACAATAATAATAAAAAAAGCACTTTTATCTCTGAAATATTACAGAATTATATGGTAGATTTAGATGCTTATCAATGATTATCCTGTTATTCCTTGGTACTAATATAGAATATTATATCTGAAATCACAGGTGCAGTACCTTATGTTGGTTGCAGTATTCTGGTCTGATAAATCTATAATAAGTGTAGCCTGTAGAATTGTACCCAGTTATCTTTGCCTGACATTGAAGTTTATTTGTAATACAATTAAATCACCAAGTACATTCAGAACAACTTATTTTTTATCAGAAATAAATGCATTGGTGATTTAAGAAAAATGAAAAAGCAATCATGGGCTTTAATTGTAGAGGTACACACACACACATTTGGGGCTGGTATTGAGCATGTTGCTTGCCCAGATTTAAACTTTAGACTTCCATGCTTAGTATGATAATAAATAGAGCTGTGCATATTCTCAGAGTAATTCCCTTTAAGCTGAATGAAACAGAGCAATCCTATTTAGTAATGTTAATTTTGCAACAAGGAATGCTTCATTTTCCTCACTTGTACAATAAAGTACTAATCGGGCAATTAAATTTGAAAGCCACGCTGTGCGCTGACATTTTTTCTACCATACAGCTGTACCGAGGCTGATACCTGACAATGAAAATATGTTGCAAAACTTTGCCCTACCTTATGAGCTACCACTGTGCATACTGGAATGTGTATTTCTTTGTCGAGTTTAATCAGAGATTTAACTCTTGCTCAGGACTACAAATCTACAATTCATTGCAGAAATGTTATATTTCTATAGAAACAAGCAAAATGAAATGAAATAAAGAATAATTGTATATCAGAAGGATAAAAGAAAGGTAAAGCAATTAATCAAAGGTGAAACCTGGTATATGATGTAATTACACAATGGCCAGCATTAAAATGGTTACCATGTTGGCAGATAATGTAAACAGATATCAACATTCTAAGTGTGATTTGAAATGAAAATGAAATGGCTGCAATAAATCACACTGTATATTAAATAGGGCAAACTTGAAGAGTACATTAGACTCATGTCCTCAGTACAGACTTGGCATTCCCCTCTGGGTATGCTCTCATGTTATAGAAAGACACATTTGCTGACTCAGGGCATATATCAAAGCAACTCTTCAAGCAGACGAGAGAACTTCCACGCTTCCTGACATAGGTGATTTATTTTCAAAGGAACGTAATGGTGCTTACCATTGAGTAATGGCATTTCTGAGTAATTTTACATAATTTTTCTCTTTTCAAAAGAGAGTAAGTCGGAAGGTTACTCTCCTTCTATGCTGCTGGTTATGTAAAAGTACTTGAAGACTACTAACACGTAATTGACTTGTGGAAATTCATACCATCTCAAATGAAGGTGTAAATAATTACAGAATATATGAAGATGATTTTCAATAATTAAAAAATATGATTTATTTGTTTAAATATAGCATGGCTTTATTACTATAGTGGCACTGAATGGAGAACAATGAAGTTAAAGTGCTATAGAACACTGTCGGTTTGGCAAAGAAACATATTTTGACCTTAAGCCCAGTCTCAATTCCTGAAGAAGATAGTATACCCTGGTTATCGAAGGAAACAAAGCTTCACTTCCAGTGTAAAAACTTACTGAAAATCAAATAATAAAGACTTGTGAACAATTATGAATTTACTATAATTACTCTGTAATTACATTTTAAATGTCATATGCAAGTAGTAATGTGCTATTAACTGAAGCCTGTGCAACACTACCTCACTTCCTCACAGTTAGGCTTGAGGAATATATTTTGAGACAATTTTCTGCTGGAACATTTTGTAAGCATGGCAAATAATGACCAGAAACAACTGAGAGATACATACAGAACACACAGAACATGACATTAATTGTGTAATAAATGAAATATGAGTACACTGTAGATAATATATAGGTAACATATCTATTTAACAGTTTCCTGCCAATGCTGCTGGAGAGCATTAGACTACTGGTTAAGTATTATTATTTTAGGAGGGGTGCAGGTTAACCTTCGTAAACAGACATGGGGTCTTCAGGTTTCCCACCACTGAAATGGTGTTTTCATGCTTTCTCAGTAACTTCCTAACGTTGTGCAAAGCAAACATTTTAAGTTTTGCTTCAGTCTAATAATAAAAGATCATTATTTTAAAAACATTGCCGTCTTTCTCAGTAATCGCTGTTTGGAATGCTTTACCTGGGTAATGACTCGTAACCCTTCTGGAATAGCTGCTATATTAATTTCCTTATGGAACGGATAACAATCAAATAAACAATCTATTCCGTACCAGTGCCTCCTCTCAACCATAACCTGTGTGTGTGACAAAGCTTACCTCTTTCATATTGGAAGCGTTGTGATTTGTAATTTAAAATGAGAACATATGGGATGATTCCCACTAGATAGGTTAAATGTGCCTCTTGTCAATGTGATTATCAATAAACCTACATAATTGTGACCAAAAAGACCATAATAATGCTGAGCCCACACATAGGCGATTTAGAAGCTGTTGGTTTAGATAGGGGTGCAGTGTATTATACCACTGCCCCCCCCCCCCCCCCCGCATGTCAAAGATTGAAATATGACTACTTTGCAGTTTACTTTTGCAGGAATCTGACACATACCAAATTTGGATGCAAGCAAGATTTGGCCTAATTAAAATGACCTTCAGTATAGATTGTTCTTTAATGCATGATCAGACAACTGGCATATTTTAAATCAAATATTACAATTGTGTAGTTGATCGATTTTTGAAGTGAGAGAGTGCAAGACAGTCACTGACTTGCAACTGAGATTTCTTTTTTAATCAGTGCCATTAGCCAGTAAGAAGCAAGGGGTATTTCAGTGTTTTGCATGTGCCTTACTATTCTGGCACTGACTATAATATTCAAATAAATAATGCTAACCCCTTTTTTTCTGTGTTTTGGAAAACTAGTTGTTGGTTGTGTACCAATCTGAAAATAAAAAAATGCCGCACATTAAGGTATGTGAATCAAACTCTGCGGTCGTTCAATTAAACTGCAGGCTTTCTTTAAAAAGCACTGCAAAGTTAGGAAATACGCAATTAAAACAGCATAGCTCCAAAAATGTTGACTATTTTGAAAAGCCTACTGGGGTCCATTCAACTGCTCTAAATAGTATAGGCTCCTATCCTTAAAGAATTGCAAAGGCAAAACTGATTTTACAAGATTTTTTTTTTATTTTTTTATCCTCCCACAAAATGTAAAATATTGCTTGAGTTTTTAAAGTGCGAAAATGTTGTACCAATCCAACAGATATTAAAAACAGAGAAATGAGGAAGTAGAGACCAGTCCTGCTGTTTACTACAGGTTACCATAGTGATAGTCATTGATAAATCCCGAGTTCATTGGACGGTGTGGGATCTTTGAAGATATTGTAAACCATAGACCTGCTAATACATATATTAGCACAATATCCTGTTAGTTTGTTACACATTTCAAATGTGAATGTTAAAGACATGGAGTGCACTGCTGTTCTTAGCTGCGGATAGAGGAAATAGCGGAAACACATACCAAAACTGTGAGATGTATCTCCACAGCTAGGGTGACCAGATTTTCAAAGCTCAAAACCGGGACACATTGTTAAATTGATAAGGCTAATTAAAACATTTAAATATAGGCTGTTTTAATGATTATTCAAGTAGCCATCCTCTCACTCTTAGTATTATCTTTTTTATTTTTTTTTAAGCAGCAAGCTAATTTCAGTGCACTCACAGATGTATAATTAGTTTAATTAGCCATATACGTATTGCTACTTTTATACTATTATTATTATTAATAATAATAATAATAATAATAATAATAATAATAATAATAATAATAATAATAATAACATTCTTATCGTTTTTTGTTCTTTTTTTTTTTTTTTTTTTTTTTTTACTGACTGTGCCAGGCTCTATTTTTATTGACGTTGTTGATTTGCTTGCAACTTCTCGTTGGTCTGCCTACCATCTGGGTTAAATTCCACCAGAACTGAACAGCTACAAAATTTCCGTATTGCACACAATTATAGATTCATATTGAATGAATAAATAAACTAAATGAAAACGCATAGCGCTCCGAGGAATAAGCACGTATGTCGGAGTTAGTTACTTTATAAAAACTATCTTCTTGATAACCCTAGTACCTTGCATTTTATTTTATTTTGTTTTCATTGCAGGTGCCATAAACTAAAACCAGTTTACATTATTTTGACAAAAGGTGTTTAGAGTGTGTCACACTACAGGAAGTCGCTGAAAACCACGACGTTAAGATTTTTAGCAAAAAAACCCACCTTTGATGGAAAACTGGGACTGCCCTGGCTAAACTGGGACGTCTTGGTCACCCTGTCTACAGCACTTCTACAGCAACCTTCAAAATCATTACATTAAAAGCATTTAACAAGTAAAAATCTCAGTTTAGTTTCTTACAATAATTATAATTCTAGAACCGTGTCTTAAACCTTTAACTTTCAATGATTTGTGCTCTTGCTGCAGTCCCAGGGTGACAATAACATTTGGGTCAATTAATAAGCATACATTCCCAGGACAGTCTTTTTTTTCTCCCAAAGACTGTCTGTATTTTAAGTTTTTGTGTAGATAGACAGTACTATTATTGTAGTTTGCATTGTGAGTGGAATTATGGAATTACATTCCCCACAATCCATTGTTCCACAGGCACACAAATGAATAAGATGAGACTGGTGAGTTTCTTATTGTTTTTCATGTGGAGTCATTCAATATTTGTTCTCTCTGTTTAGAACTGTAGAAAAAAAGTAATTAACAAGGATAGTTTTAACAAGCAGTGGTTGTTTATTACCCACAGCATCACTTAAAATTTTAGGATTGAGTCATACTTTTAAAAACATCAAATTAACATCATTTAAATATTTATGTTAAGTTTTACATTAAGTATATGGACAACTACAAAGCGGTATGTAATTCAATATGTTAATGAAACATTATTCAGCAGGTTTCATTCGACTTTATAAAGCAAAATTAGTTAATTCTATAGGGTGATGCAAAACTTTTGGCCATAGCTGTACTGTAGAACAGAAAACATCTGACAACTGAAAAAGTAGACATATGTAAACTATCAAAAATAGTGTGTCAGCAGAAGTCTAATGCAACCAGCTCCTGAATTATGCAGATGGTAAAATTGAAATCACCTTTACAGTGTTGGTGTATAAAATATTAAAGTGTTACCAAAGTGATACTATTATATCACTGATCCATTGCAATCCCTTTAAAGGTTATTTAGTAAAGGGCAAGAAATATTGTTTTAAGTTTAAATTCAGGATCACTTGTTAAAACAAGTTCTGTCTTTTTAATTCTGACCTTAAGCATGGTTTCAGGAGGCAAACCTGGGCACACACGTATTCATTTTAATATTAAACATGTTTGTCCTTAATTTCTTTTAGTATTTCTTTACTATTTGGTCTGCTTTTTAGTCAGATCACCCCCTGCTTGACACCATCTTTATTGTCAATGTGAGGAAAATGAAAACAAACACAGATACCTTTTATATGGCTTCCAGAAAACAGATGTATCTCCATTAAATATTCAGACTGTATATTTATGTTTCTACCAGTGAGCATCAATCAATATATGAAACAACACAACAAAATAAGTAGCTGCATATTGTTAGGCTTTAAAGTGTGTTGATTTTGTTTTTGTGATGTAAATTTGGGCAGGGATTTAAAGCTCAGAAGCTCTTGAATTTATTTGAATGTCAGTCATGTTTTATAGCGTATAGCGCTGTTTTTCTGCCTTCGCAGTGGGGTGATTACTTTGAGAAAGGATTATAGTTGAAAGGTTTGACATTGAATTGTTAAGTTTCTTTTTTAGTGCAGTAAAATCTGCCTCATTTAGAATCACTTGAATCAAAAATGTTTATTTTTTCTAACAGTACATACTGTAGAATTCAAGGTCTGTATTAATATCAATTTTACTTTATCCATTATGTAACAAAGATTTATGTACCATACCTGGAGGATATGTGTTTAATTTGTGTAACATACTTGACACATTTAGAAAAAAAAAATTCACGTGACTTGGTGCTTTTAGTCAGACAAGACTTACAAATCATCCGGATTGTACAGGGTACCGATAATTTCAATAGGCATGGGGTCTAGACCAATGCATTACACCAAACTATAGAGGCTGGCTGAGACAAGTTTTTATAGTTTTGAAAACACCTTACAGCATGTCATTAATAAAAGCATTCCTCTGACAAAACGTGGCACACAAATGTTACCCCCAAACACGGACAGTCTTAGATCAGAAGTAGTGGAGCCATTTTTAAAGCACAAATATACGCTGTTTGAGAAAACAAAAAGATTTGTAACACTTGATGTAATTTGAAGGGGTGTGCACACATTACAAACCTTTAAAAAAGAAATAAACAAAAATAGTGGACTGGAGAAAATAAATTGCATGTGCATTTTGGCCAAAAAATCTAAACAATTTTGTTGTGCAGGCAGAACTTTACTGAACTACTTTTTTTTTTTTTTTTTGCTTTCATTACTCAAAAAGCTGTAGAGAACAAATATCAACTGAGAAATGTTAACCTGCAAACAAATATTTGGGTCCCATTTGTTTTTGTTTCACTGAACATTGAGTCCATCAACAGGCCTTCTTCAAACTGGACAGCACCTCTTAGACGACTTCTGTATAATCATGTAGCTTCAAGCACCAAGTTTTCTTTTATACTTTTGAACCATTTCTACCGTCTCTGCCATCTAATGCCCTTCAGCTATGAGGATTTCCTAGTCTGATTTCCTAGATTTAATGTTAACACCCTCACATGATCAGTGAGAGATGAAAATCACATGCTATGTGGTAAAATAGTATGTAGTATAGTAACGTTAGTACATATATTATCAAGGATAACAATAATTTTATATTATCCTTGGTACATATGCAGAACTAGTTCTGTCCAGAGTTACCCCAAAGAAGTCGCAGTACTTGGAGATAACACTGGACAGATCATTTTCTTGGCCATGGAAAGGGCTACAGATTAGAAACAATATATCCGCAAATCAGTGATTTCTGCAGATTATGCCAATACAGAGCAGATCTGCCTGTAGCTTCAAGCTGAGCAGTACAGATGAAAGTTTAACCACTATGTTTGCATAGTAATTTTCACTCCTCACACAAATCGTACAAAAAAGGTAGGTAAACCCAAGAATAGAACAAAACTAAACTGCTCATTAGTAAGCTAAGAACCAGGGCTTTTAAACGGTGTATAGTTTGTTTATATTTAAAAAGTAAAACGCAGTGTTTTATAGCAAAAAATAACTTTTTCATTTCTGTCCAGTGTTCAATGACGTCCAAAATATCCTCAGATTACGATGGTTGATTATACACCTGATTGACTGATTGATTTACTATTAGATATTAGATATAGATATAGCATTCACTTGTCCCCTGAATTACACAACCTATATAGAAGAATATTATGTTAGTTTAAAAGATAGGCCCAGTAACTTTAGGATCAACGCCATTCCAGGCATACTACTAAATAATCAAGAAGCCTGTTTCAAAAAAAGACCTTCATTCTCTAGTTGGTTTTATCACAATTACAGAAATTGTATCTGAAACTGATGCTAGAGACTGTGTTCAGCCTCTGCTTGGGCCCCACTCTTGTGTTTTCCAAAGCACAAGGAGAAACTTAGTAGCAAAAGTAAACTGAAAATACCTGCCATGAGAAAGCCTGAGCTCTTACAGGCTGATTTAGGGTTAGTGTACATCCTTTCTGCAGCTATCTTATTTTTTCTGTCACCATTAAAGAAAACCCAAACAGAACAGAACAGTACACTAATGATAGACTTTTCAGACATTCCAAGTATATTTATCTTTTGCATAATCTGTGCTCACTACTTAAAGAATTACAGACAACAGGAATTGCAATTAAAAAATGTTGATTTGTAATTTCTGTATATTTTTTTTTTACTTTCAAATTGAGCCATACGGTCAATGCACACAAATTTTGACAAACCACTAACAGTAGTTGGTTGATTCCTGATGCCTGATTTTTTTACATTACTGTATGCAACCATGAATACTCCTTTACAAAGATATGTATGAAATGTACATTTTTTACCCTTAAAGAAATAAAGTATGGAACAAGAGAGTTTCCAAGTCAATAAAAGGTTCCTGAACACTCAAGAAATAGCCTAAAGGCAAATGGCATACTGTGGCTTATCCAGAGGTAGCTAAAAACCCACAGAGATTAATGCTATAAAAAAGGCTGTGAGTTGTTATGCTTATTTCACAGGTCATGTACTGTATCAAAATGTACAATATTCAATTGAAATAGAACTTCAATGGAAGTTCAACATCCACAAATTAGAAGAGACGTTATTTTGCACAGGCATTTGGAGGATCCTTCCCATGTCTATTATAATGGCTACACTGTGTGTTGATCTTTACTTTTATTAAATCTGTTTTATTTCAGTTGACATGCTTAGAAACAAAAGCCTTGAGAAATAAAACTAGGCTGTTCACTGTAGTGCATGTGGACTTAAAATGTAACTTTATTGCTAAAACAGTAACATAACATGTCAGTATTTCATAATATGTGTTAGTAATGTATTTGTATGAACCAGCCCCTTTTAAATTAATATTCGATTCATATGCACTGAACTGTATTCATGATTTGTTTGGCTGATTTGTTAGTTTGGCTCATTGTTTATGACTTTGATTACTAACGGCATCTGTCAATCAATGCTTATTAATCTATCCCACCCCCTCAAAGCCATTTTTCTCTTACTGGAGAAGATTGTTTAATTTCAAAATCCCTGCCTAGATGGAAGCAAGCTGTGCAGTGCTAGTGCTAATTGAGTGCAGCACACTGGTGAATCCCTTGAACAACAGTCCCCTTACAAGATAAATAAAGCAAGGTTAATTGAAGGAAAATAATTACAGTTTCAAGAACATCTTTGTGCATTACTCAAGGAGTACATACCTAGTGCATGCAGTGGCAAGCAAGTGGTTCATGAAACAATTAGGACCTCTTCAAGAGGTGATGTTTTTTCAGAATTACTGTGTGTGCCATGATCCTAGCTTTTGCTTATATTTGTTTTTCACAAAACAGTCTTATTAGTACTCAAGCAGGTTGGTCAGTCACTATGTTTGGCTGCCCCTTCCCACAGCCGTGACTCATGGTCAGTAATGCTTAGTGGAGCAATGAATATACCACCTGTTGGGAAACGCTCTGAAATAAACTGCAATTAAATCAGCATCAGGCTTGTCAATGATCTGGTCAGCTACTTCTGAATGCCATAGCAGCTCAATTAACTCCTCCTGTCAGGGGATAATCAAATATAACCTTTGCCAAATTAACTTCAATGGTAATGCATTGCTACCACAGTGACAATATAGAGGTTTATTTTTACTAACAAGCATTGGTTACATAATACAGGCTAGAATAGTATGGACTAGTACCACAGTGCTAAAATGTTCATATTTTAATATACCAATTACATTTATATGAACTAATATATAGTGGTAATCCACTATAGTATACCACGGTACCATATCAGTGTCAGGGTGTTACCGTGTCAGGGCCTGCGTGCAAAATGAATTCCAAATACAACATTGACATTGCTTGTAATCTGTCTACTAATGCTTCTGTGGATGTTTCATTAGGGAAATGCGCTGACATTATAATGGTATCTCAGCAGTTGTTTCGGCTTTCTACAAGGAATCCCCTTGTGATTATCATGTCTCTGCACTGTAGCTAATGACAATAACTGCATGATTAAGAGGGTGCAGTAATTTTGCTATCTAGAAGGAGAATGATTAGAAATATGCCTAACAGAAAAAAAGTATTATGCAGCCAAAGTAAACAGTATTTGATCCTTTCTGTTGTAGACACCCCTTTCTGTTGTAGTCAAGCAGAGATTCACCTGTTTCAGTGGCTGATAATGTTCTGTTAAAGCCGTTTATAAAGCAGTGGGTTTGTTAAGAGATGAATGTTAAGCCACTTCCAGTTTTTGCAGCGTCGATTTCCGATTGCATCATCCAAGTTCAATCGAAAACAAGTATTCTTCTCCGAGTAAGATTACAAGTAGGTAAATCCTCCCAAATTACCGTATTCAAAAGGTAATGCATTGTCTTTTGAAAATGACCATGCTTTGAAATGGCTGCAAGGAAGGGGGAAGTTTCAGTATAAAAGGGGTTTGATAAATATCGTTGGTGTGCAAGCCTTTAGAATGTTAAGAAAAAACGTATCTCTCAGCTATGAAGAGAATGTATCAGACAGCAATTTCCTTTTCAGAAAGTGAACTGCAATTATACTCTGCCCTGTGTTATCAGGACTGTGCCGAGTGAAGGTGAATGTGATAGGAGAAACAGCCTTGATAAGAAACTTCCTCCCTCGGGAGGATCCAGAGTGTTTCTATAATATTTATTTCGTAGAGAGGCAAATACTGACAATCATTTGTCATTCCTCAAGGCCCGGCTGTATTTGTGGGTTGCTGCTAGCCAGTTAAAGATTGAAAAGACAAGTGTGCATATTTCCAATGAATGAGAATTGGCAATGAATGAAATTGCAAAAATCTGAAAGTCCCTGTTGCAAACTGTCATAGTAGCAATATATTTGTATTTGGTTACAGGCTACAGCTCTACTGGCCACATGCACTTTATATCACAATGAAGCTTTAAAAACACATAACAGGCATGGGCTTGTTTCCATTCCGATATACCTACTGTATACTTCGCACAGCCTGCGTACCAGAGGGGAATGAATGTAGCATGCTTAAGGTACAATGGTATAACCTTATTCCTGTGTCAATAAACACCACTAGAGATTAAGATGTTGATACACTAATGGTGTATGCAGCATACTAACAATTATCAGCTGAAACAGGCAATTGTGTCAGTATTTGCAACAGTTTCACCACTTGTGTGGGAAGATATTGTGGCATGTTGCATTGGGGTGAACGTACAGATGTCTTTGATGAGTGAGATGCATGTTTGCACGTGGACTTTGTGAAAACCCTGTGCTTCAGTAGATCAAAGAGGGCAACTTTTTTTTTTTTTGCTCATAATGTTTTTTCAAAGTCAGACCTTCAAGGTACAACAGAAATAAATGCATCAGGTATTATTTCGTTAGGTTGTTTATTATTCATTTTGAAATGTTTATTGTCGTAGTTTTTTTGTTTTTGTTTTGTTTTTTGTTTTACCCAATGGAATGTAAGATTAGACGAAACAATATATAACCTGAGAGGTGTGTGTTTTTGATTTTTGTATTGCAACATTGGACAAGCGACAGAAATACTTTTCTATTTGGTAATAACATATTAGAATGTTTCTATGTGTTATATTGTATTCCTACACTCTATTCCTTTTGCAATTCTAGAATACTGGATTCATATGATAAGCAAAGAAGCAGGGTGTCATTGCCTCCACTATGAAACATCTAACGCAATACCTTGATCCATGTTAAGAGTTCTTGTTTTGCTGATGCTAGACTCTGTTATTGCTTGTTGTTTGGTTCACAAGCCAAGTCTTCTTTGTCAGAAAAGGGAGGCAGCTATTTCATATTTTGTGGTGTAAGAGAAGGAAAACGATCTCAAGCCAACACAGATTATGTAATGTAATACAACCTCACTTATGATTAATGTTGTTAAATAATGTATTTATATAAGTATGTGTATTAGTTATTATAGTTATTATGAAGGTTACTTCTACCATTTCTAGAAGTTAGGTTTAAATATAGTATATTTAAATGATTTATTGATATTTGTTGTGAACATGTCAGTGATATTAGAACTGCTACACTGAAGCTTTTGTTACCAAGCCCATGTAACAGGGCGGAGGCTGGTCACAGACCAGTGACCCCACACACCTCAAGCAAGTGTCTTAACCACTATGCAAAAGAGCTGGGCTCTTCTGAATTCTTGGCTATAGAACTTTTAGTCTCATGTCACCTCACTGACGGGACAGAATCTGTAACAGAGGTGCATCACACAACACTGCCTGTTACACCCACAAAGCTGGAAACTGGTGGATCACATCTAGTGCTGAAGGTTTCTGTGATGTGGGTCACTGTAGCATGTCTGCTTAGTGTCACAATGCTTGATCTGCCATAGCCTGCTTGCCCCTTTCAGTTGTGTTTTCCAGTGGTGATTTTCTGCAGTGAGGCCCGAGCCAGCTGCACAGACACCCACTATCATGCCCCTGGTGAAGTAATTGCGACCCATCTGCTTTTCGGTGATTGTTGCTGAGTAGACATCTTATACAGGTATAGTGGTCCACATGAGGAGTCAGAAGACCAAAAAAATGTGCATATATTGCGTAGTAAGGGAATTTTACAAAGGTGATATACGGTAGCTCCAGTTTCCATTAGAACAACATAATCTGTGACTGGTTGCATAATGATGCAGTGTACAAGAATGCCAATTTAATGTACCCTTGCCTTATAATAACAGATCTTAAGTATTCCTATAAAATATGTGTTATTTTTCTGTTAATATAGGTACTGTAGATGGATGACACTGTTTGCACTTGTGATTGTATGTTCTCAAAGTGTTCTTGCATAAATAAAACCTCTGAAACAAAGTAAAATTAAAGGGGCACTCAGGGTCTGATCCTAGAGGTACATCTGGATCAAAATAGAGAAAACTTAAGTCAGAATTTAAAGACCTCAGATCTTGCGAGAATAAACTGCATGTTTCAAACCATCAATCGCTTCAAGTTGACGTTCTGCCTGAAATGTGTATTTAACTGCATTGCAAATCAATGTTAGCACCTGAGGAGGATTACGAGAATTGAATCACAGTGGTTGCCACTTCAAGCTATTCTAGTGTTTTTAAATAACGCTTCCAGGCGAAGCATGACAACAGCAACAATGTAAAACATGCATAGAAATCCTGGTCTGCCAACCTCTTAGGGAAAGGCAAAGACACAGTTTTAGAAAATAATGGAATAATTTTAACTGGATTAGCAAGGAAATGCTAAAATTGAACTCCTTCTTGTAGCTGTTGCTTCTTGCTAGCTTTCCAAAATTACATTGTTTTATTTTATTTCTTACTTTTAAGTAGGGCTAGTTGACTTCACAGGTTTGTAGTATATGAGTTAATCTTGACACACTAGCAGATAGTTACTAATGTGATAATGTGTAGCTGCACTGGTTTACCAGTGTTTATAAGTTATGTCAAAATGTACAAATGTCACTCTTGTGGTACCATGCTAAAAAAGCACATTCCATTATAGCGACCCTCGTGCTACAATTATCCCAGTGCTGCCATTAAAGAGCTGCCATCTACATCTGCATTTACGCATGCAGATGTAGATGATTAATTAAACTTATAATCATGTAAATGTTAATGAATTAAGCATACCAACATATTTCCGTTTGTTTATGAACTCTAAGGACAGAGGTAGGGTTAACACATTCGAGACTCACTTGATTTGAAGCAAGCAACTGTGGGAGCTACACGCACTAAAACTGGGAGAGAGTTCCACAGAGAGTCGGGGCCATGAAGCTAATAGAGCGCTCTCCCAGTGTGGTGCACTTTTGCTTGGGTATAACAAGCAAGCCAGAGTCAGAGGACCTCCGCTTTGTGTGCAGGGACATAGCAGGTCAATAGGTTGGAGAGGTACTCTGAAGTAATCCTGAACTTTATTGGTCTTAAGAAGAAAGCTCCCACGCTCAATTAGAAGGTAGTACCAACACTGGTGCATAGGCTGAAAATGTTCAAATAACAGAGTTCAAACATCCCACACTCAAGCAATAAAACTTGCATTATTTTATATATAAAAAAAACAGGCTTGTTTTTCATGAGTTCATTCATTTGAAGATGGGCTCTTTGAAGTATTTCGATTCCAATGGTTTAATCAGACATGTCAACCCTGTTTAAAAAAAGAATAATGGTGCAAAGTTCATTATTTGTCCAGCACTTTTGTCAATGCTGGAAGCAGGTTTGCTTTCTGTGTTTTGCTTATCTTTGTTGTTGTTGTTGTTGTTATTATATTCTAGGGTCTGGACTTCATGATGGTCAGTGGCACAATGTGCGTTTCCTGGCCAAAGAAAACTTTGCCATGCTCACCATTGATGGAGATGAGGCCTCGGCTGTACGGACAAACAGTCCACTCCACATTAAGACTGGAAATAAATATTACTTTGGAGGTAATTTTCTTTTTTTTTCTACCTTATCCACCTTCCATTGTTACATAACATACTGAACACCATGCGGAGTTCTTAACAACACACTTGTTGTTCATGTCAGTTGTTCACATCCATTATGTGGGTCACAGTTTTTAAAGCAACACATGGCATTTTATTTTAAAGCATGATGTGTGAAACTACATGGTAAGATCTCTCTATTTGTAAACCAGATGGTGTTGTACTTCCTCAAATTGTCTCCACCCCTTCAATGGATGCTTGCCTGTCTTTCACCAAACAGCTGCTTCCCCTGTTGACTGGCATGCTTTTATCAGTAACATGCCAAAACATAAGTATGGATTTATGCATCTTGTCCGTGCCATTCCATGTTGAGAATAATTAGAGTCAGAGGAGAAAAAGTTAATTAATTTCCTGGACATAGTTTACTCAATGGGAGATAACATTTATATTCAGGGGAATGTTGGAATAATATTACTTATCTGGTTTCCAAACTTGCTGGGGACCTTGGGGGGCATAATATACAGTTTTCTTTTCAGATGCAAAGAGCTGTGTAACAATTAGAAAAAGAGAAAAAAGGAAAAGGGGCAACTGTGTAAACTTGAGGTGATATACATGTATTTCATCAGATCAACCTCTTCTGCATCCAATCCTATTCCTCAACCCAATATCAATCCATTTAGAAAGACAGATTGGCCCTGGTGGACACGGCCCATCTAAAAAACTATCTAATCTGTCTTCCTATGGAGTGCACTGCTTGGTACTATCAACCTGGCTGTCATTTAATTCTGAGGGATAGAGCCACTGATAGCTTTATCAGGCCCACTCATCTTCTCAGAACCAAATGAAAAAAGATACGATTCTGTGGCTTTTGGCTTTTAGCATCCTAGTAGTGCATTGCTGCTGATGAAGGGCTGAAATTGAGATAAAAAAAAAAGGTTTTATCTTTTCCCTCTTTCCAGGATTGATTGTTGTGAGTCAATGTTGTACTCATCATAAGATTTTATTTTATTTTTTGGGTAGGAGATGAGACTTGGATTTGCTTATCATAAGGTTAGTCTGACATTTTCTAAATGTCGTAATCATATAATTTCTTGTCAGGATAATACCACCTCGAATGTAGCGTAACAAAATCCAGTAGATGTTATTAGACTAGCCTGTTGTTGTGGTACACAGAGCTACCATGTGGTATTTCACTCTTAATGTTCACAATACCGTGTATGTGTACGTTTCTCTGTAAGGACCTATTACTAGTTCACTAACATAAACGCTTCACTTTTTTATATGTCAGTCATAACAAGGGAGCACTGTATGACACATGCTTGATACAAGCACATGTATTGCTACCAAAGAAAAAAGCTATTACAAATTCTTATAAAGACTACAGCTATGGCCAATCATTTTGTATCACTCTATATAATTAACACATTTTGCTTCGTAAAGTCAAATGAAACCTGCTGAATAATGTTACGTTAACATACTGAATTACATACTGCTTTGCAGTTTTTCATATACTTAATGAAAAAATGACAAATTGAAAAATATGCATTTTAAAATCCAACATGAAATACTGTACTGTTATGGCTTCCGGTAGACTTTTGCAATATAATTTTATACTGTAGTTTCTTTAATTCCACAATTTTTTTTGTAACTACTAACAAATTTTCAACTAATAACAAATAAAATGGCAGTTTGTCATGGAATTTAGAATGTAGAGTTGCATAGTGAATTATTCAAGCGACTCATTAGTATATAAGAGGTTCACTAGCATGCAAGCCATGCTATACGCTCTCTCTCTCTCTCGCTCTATCTCTCTCTCTCTCTCTCTCTCTCTCTCTCTCTCTCTCTCTCTCTCTCTCTCTATATATATATATATATATATATATATATATATATATATATATATATATATATATATGGCACAGTCGACATGTGACTGTTCAATCATGAATCATGCTTTCAGGAAGCTTTCACATTTATTTATTTTCTTCTTTTCCAACCTTGAAAGCTGCTTCGGGAAGGCAATTTTAGCTTCACTAACCCAATTGAAAAATGTACCACAGGATAACTGACAGCCAGACCTTTATTAGTACAGTATAGAGAAGTATCTGAAATTATATTACAAGATTGTCAATTAACCAGGCCACTGCCTGGTCTCAATAAAATATATATTTTTAACATATATTATTTAGATGTTAGTTAGTGTTTTGTTTTTTGTTTTTTAAATGGCTGCAGATGTTCATAACTGGCTGTGTTGTGCTTTCAAAGCTACATGCTTGAAGTAATTTTAACTCTTGCCATGTGTCCTTGCTTATTTTAAGGTGTGGGACAATGACCCAGAAAATCAGTAAATCAGAAAACTTTCCATGTAACTGTTGTTGTTCTCTTAATATTTACTTGATGCATTATTTCTTATCAGTGCTAATTGATAAGTGTCAGTAGCATACAAATTGTGAGGGTTCATTCAGTACTGTCTTCTGATTGCTGACAAATATTATGTGGTATAAGGACATGGACAGACCCAGCTCTTTGATTGGTAGATACCTGATCCATTTCACTGCTTTCTGATAGGATTACTATATGACCCCAGGTTCGCCATGACAGTTTGGTCTTTTTAACTCACAGTCCAATGTGTTAGCCATGTTTACTTGTCTCTTTTAATTTAAGAGATGCAGAACGACAAGTATCATAAGGCATTGCAATGTGAGTAAAACACCTTTATTGTACTAAACTGTCCAGTTGAAGCAAAGCCACTTTACCACCCTTCATTCTGGTTCACTGGTATATACTTAAACCATATAAAGTAAAATAAAAAGGAAAGAGATGTGTGTTTCTGTACATTTGAAAATGCTCATTGTATTATTGTTCATTTTAAGGATGCTTAGTCATTAGAGGAAGTTGCCTGGAACAGTACAATAGACAAATCATAAGCTTGAAAAAAATAGTTAATACTTGAAGCAACTAGCAGATTTTAATCTCAGACAAGGTAACAGTAACAGTATTTTGAGATTAAAAGATTTGTATTCAGTTGAAACCAGTTAAATCCCCAAAACAGCCAACAGAGTAGAATAGGATATTGATGTCTTGAAGTCATAAAAGCTGCAGTGAACATAGTTGTCTGGAATTTGAACAGCCTCAGTCAAGCCCTTTGGAGCTCACACAAA
Source organism: Polyodon spathula (assembly GCF_017654505.1). NCBI lineage: Eukaryota > Metazoa > Chordata > Actinopteri > Acipenseriformes > Polyodontidae > Polyodon > Polyodon spathula. The sequence continues at coordinate 17,673,981 of NC_054536.1, forward strand.
GTTTCCGAGCTGGCAGTGTTCATTCAAAAAGCTTGTATGGAGCGTGCATCTCAAAGTTGAACTTGAAGCTCTATAAATTGTAAGCATCCACTACTGTTTTCTCCCTGCATCCTCAACTCATTTGCATTCAGGAAGTTTGAAATACACTCAGGAAGTTTAAGAAGCCTGTTGGAGTCATTTTTTTTCTTACCCGTGTTCCTAAAGAGACACGCCCCAGTGAAGCTGGGGGCGTGGTGAGGGTGTGGTTTCAACTGAGAGACTGCTGTGATTGGATACAAACTGAGAGGCTATGGCTGCTGTGTTTGGGCACTGAGTTTTGAAGCAGGGAGGGAGAGGAGGCAATAGAGTAGACAGAGCATTAACAAGACAGGGACATTATTATTATTATTATTATTATTATTATTATTATTATTATTATTATTATTATTATTATTATTATTAATTTCTTAGCAGACATACTTATCCAGGATGATGTACAGTTGTTACAAAATATTACAGTACAAAGTATCACATTGCAAAATATCACATTACAGATTAGAGCAGTTACAAAGTACAATAAAATTATACGGGGTGCCATTTCAAAAAAAAAAAAAAAAAGTGTTAATATTTTAACATATTGATTGGCTGTTGTAATGCCGATTAGCATTACAAGAGCCAATCAAATTATGTGAAAGCACAAGGGGGCAGAGCTCATTTGCATACAAACTCCAGATTTAGCTGGTCAGTTAAATATTTAGCTAAGTGTTAAATCTTGATAAGGATGTTTTATTTTATAACAGTCTGATAGATAGATCTGATATAGGTATATTATTGTAGTTTTCAATATTATACAATATTCTTTCTCAAGAGAATATTTTAGGATGCACATTACATAAATGGCAATCGTTTTTTGTATAGTTGACGTTTATATGAAGTACCTTATTTTACATTATCTATAAAATAATAATATTAATCATCAGCACATTTCACAGATATGTTTACTGTTGGCAAGGCCAGTTTACATGACTCTAGTCTAGTTCAGCTGAAACGATGATCACAGAAGGAAGGGATTTGCCATGATGTAGTTCAGTTTCCATGCTACACTACAGAGAGAGACACTAGAGACTTTCACGATGTAATCAAGATGTAAACTGTGTTGAAAGAAAAGCGCATTCCCTAATAATATGTGCAAATAGAGAAGGAGGTTTCTTGACCTTCTATATGCGAGTAAGAAAAGAGTAAAAAGACGCAGTGCTGTTGCCGCAGTAACCGACTTGTTTCGAGAGAGATGAGGATAAGCGTTGTTTTTCATAGAGCAGTACCCCTGGAAACGTTTGAAAAAACATCAAAAAACAAACAATATTGAAGTAAATACATAATTTAAAAAAAGAAAAAAAAAAGGAAAGATTTTAAAAAATCCTGTCAGTTATGTTCTGTCACCAACACAAATACAGTAATATGTGCCATGTATTTATTTTTGTTTTCTTATCTCTTAACACATGAGTATGGATGTTTAAGGTAATAACCACCCTATATGTGTAAAAACATTTTGGTACGTAACTCTTACCTTCTTCAAGATTGCTAATGCAACAGAAAAAAGTATGAAACTGTGTCAATTCAATTCTGTCAATAGAAACTTCTGTCCTGTGTATTAATGTCTTAATTCCTCTGTACATTCAGAACTATCACAATTAATACATGTATATGTTAAGCAAATAATTCATTGGCACGTTAATAAAAAAGGGAAATATCATATTTGTTTACTATAGAATCACGTTAAAGAAAAGGCCTACTTATTTACTGGATTTTTGTATATTTTCAATACTTTTAAAGCCATTTTGCAGCTTAATATATTTAGTTTCTGAAGGAACAGAACTCAGTTGACTTTTATTCTGCTAAGTAATAATGGCTGGAGATGCATGTTTGCCCATGATAAGGGGCCGCATCGTGAATTGGCATGTGCCGAGTGCATCCTGAGGCTCATTAAAAGCAAAGCCCATTCAATATGTTCAGACATTTTTATGAATCTTGGCATTTTCTTCCTGAATTGAAGTCAGGCATGGCAGTGCGGGAGATATGCGTTTTATATTTTTACCCCAGTTCTGCAAGGTCACGTACTGCAGGATTGAAAAAAATAGAAGAGTGGCTCTGATGTTAAAACATCCTGAGACAAAGTCTTGGAATACAGAATGTGTTTTAATGACTTACCAAAACAAGAGATCTTCTGTGGCTGTGATTCACCTCTGCTCTGCCAAGGTGTTGTTTACCTATAAACCACATAAGTACTACAGTATATTGATGGTCTGGATCTGTCATAAAAAGTGCTGCAGTTCTGCATGGTTATTGTTCATAAAGTAGTTATATTAAAAAAAAAACAGCAATCAAGGTAACATAAGCAATTAATACTGTTTAAAAATGTATAGGAATCTGTCCATGTGAGTCGCAAGAAAGTGGCATTATTACTGACATTTTTGATTATGGGTAAGGGATTTTTTTTGGAAAGGACACAAGAAACACTTTGTGTACATTTATGGCTGAATGTCTAGGTTCCTTGATCAGATACCCATAAATGCACTTAAAACATAATAATGATTTAAAAGGAACATTATTCAGTTTCAGAACTTTTTTTTTGTACCAATTTCCCTAACAGCGAAGTGGTTAAAGTCGTCAATGTTTATCTATCTTCTAGTGCTTCTGTAAGAGATAACTTGTTCTCTTACAGGGAGGCAAAAATAGGCTAATCCCTGGAGCCAGCATTACACTTCAGCCATCAACACTAGGCAGAAGGATATTTACATGGAAAGATATCTTAAGGAAATGCACACAGATTCATAAAGGCATCAAAATGGGTAGTGGGAGGAGAACACTTGGCTTCTGGAATGCGACTGTCGCCAACTAGAGTATACATGGATGACATGACAGTCATGACTACAACAGTAGCCTGCGCCAATCGGTTATTGGGTAAACTTATCAGTAACACTGAATGGGCATGAATGCAATTCAAGCACACTAAGTCAAGGAGCATCTCTATAATTAAAGATAAATAGCGGATAAGAGGTTCTACATTAACGGTGAGGCAATACCAAAAGAGAAGCCTGTGAAAAGTCTTGGGAGATGGTATGATGGGGACATAAAGGACACAGTTCGTGTGGGAGAAGTGAGACAACAAGCAGTGCAAGGGTTGAAGAGCATAGACAGCAGCTCTTTACCGAGCAAACTTAAACTCTGGTGCATTCAGTTTGGTCTTCTGCCAAGACTTCTGTGGCCAC